>NW_024741189.1:11847291-12377291 GCF_018991925.1 Homarus americanus
ATTCTTAGTAAGGATTCTCCCGGCACCTTTACCTGGTGCAAGTTTACTGTAACAAGTTAAGGTGTTGGTTAGATATAATGTTGAGTTATAAGCATAGTTCGGTACTTATACTGTACAGTATATATTTAATATACATGGTATTCTTCCTGGATGGTTACAGCTTTGAACAGCCTTTTGATATTATTTACCAAATAGCTGACTACTTGATTAGTTAATAATTACTGGGTGTTGTGCCGGGTATACTTAAACGCTGCAATAATTTAAAAACGCAGCTGCTCTTTTAATAATGCAGCTTCAAAAATCTTTAAGACTATTACTAAAGTTGATGTATTTGTGGACGGGTTCTCTACCGCCAGAGCAAATTGTTTTATTTAAATACTGTATTTGGCCGATACTTTGTTTATAATCTGGCTTTGGTATAGATTATATAGTGACTTGACTGTTTTACCTGCATGATAAAAATTGACCTAAATTATAGCATTTCTAAATCTGGTGGCAGATTATCGTGAGAGTTTTGAATCTGGTTATTAACTGTGCATCACTAATGGCTGTTCTTCAATTACTGTACTAGATTAAGTGGATTAATGTGGTACTTTCATAGAGGATAAAACCTTCAGTTTAGGGGAATAAAATTATGTTATACAATACTGTATTAGGATAAATTAGTAGTGTGAAAATATTTTACTTGAAACCTTTTTATGGGTAATAACCAGACTTTACTTCCAGTAGGTTCAGGACCTTGTCATGAGAGGTGTGCACTGTGCTGTACTCACACATCTTGCCTCGCTTGTACTGCTGTACCACACATCTTGCCTCACTTGTACTGTTTTGCCACACACCTTGCCTCCAATATCAGGATGGCAAGTGATCCACAACACTACTAAAGGAAGCAGGTGCCAAGATACAGCCTGACCCAGCCTTCCTTCCACCCTCCTCTCTACCTCAGGTAAAGAATACAACAAGTCTAGTTGAAGTAAAATATACAAAAAAAAAATACAGTACATAAAAAATAGCCTCAGAATGTCACACTTACAAGGGAGTAAAGTGTACTTTATCTGCCTGTGTCAAAATGAACTTTCCAACACTTGGATTGAATTTCTCTGCTAGTTTATCCTTAAACCAAAGACAAAACAAATTGTTTGGGATATTCAATGACCATACTAGATTTCTGCAGCTATAAATTTCCAAGACAAAATAGAAAGTAAAGGAGAAATTAATTTAGGGCTGTTGGAGGAATATAAGGATTATGGACCAGAATTGATGTACAGTCATAGTCAAAAGTGTTGAACACTTGACAGTATTTGGCTTAAGTAGTTTAATCTCATTTTGTGGTCTGGTGTAAGTATTATGATTAAAGTATTAGTATATCCTGAATCATATAACTCACAAGTAGATTGCTGAGATATTAAGTGTTCAACACTTTTGACCCCGACTGTACCTATGACCTTTGATTGTACAGTAAGGTTAAGTTGCTGTACAGTTACTGATAATATTCCTCAGACACTTGTTCTCAAGAATCATTTGGTGAAAAATTCAAATTAACAAAAATTTTTAATTTTCTATTATGGAGTATATAAATTTGGTCCTGTCAAGTGTTAAGGAATTTTGTCTAAAACACTACAGTATATTGTCATTACTATATTTAAAACTTTTTTATGGTAAAAAAATTTGAATATTAATCACATTTATTGTACAGAAATGTTCTGAACACTGGTGCCATGCTGCCCAACTGTACTTGCCACCCCACTTGCTACCAGCCCTGGATGGCTGTGCTTGTTGGCCCCTCCCTGCCCTGCCTGGCTGGCTGCTGCATGGCCTCTGCTCTGTGCTTGCTGGCTGCTGCCACTGGACGGCTCTGCTCTGTGCTTGCTGCCCTGGACGGCTCTGCTCTGTGCTTGCTGACCCCCCCCCCTGCTGACCACCCCCCCACTGCTGCCCTGGACGGCTCTGCTCTGGCGTACATGTCCTAGACCCCCCCACACCCGGCTCTGCTCAGTGCATCTCCCTAGACTGCTCTGCTGTGTGCACATAACTCCCTTGGACGGCTCTGCTCTGTGCATGCATCTCCTGGACTGCAAATTTATAGAGCCATTAAATTTCCATTAATAAATGTCTAATTGTCATTACGTCTTTATTAACCTTTTCCAGCATTTACAATATTTTCCTTTTACAGACAATTGATTAAGTTCAGCTTTGAATATTGAAGCAAATAATTTAATAAAACATTTGAAAAAATATCTAATTTATTATATACAATATAATATACAAATGAAAAATATATATAAACTTGAAAATTAAACAAATGTATAAAGTATATAAATATATAAAAAAATATATATATAAATAAATATATAAAAAATAAAAAAATATATAAACAAAATGAATAAATATATAATAAAAACAAATAAATATAAAAATACAAAAAATAACTAAAACCTGAGAAATAGCTGAAAACACAGGAAAATAGCTAAAATGTGAAAAAATAGCATTTTATGAAAAAATGGCTAAAAATAGCAAAATTTGAGCAAAAATGGTCCAAAATTGCCCCCTTTTTACCCTTATTTGGAGTTTGCCATTGCCAGGACTAACGTTGAAAAATTTGGTAAGATACACGGAAGAGTCTCCGGAGATATTCTTCAAATTATCATTCACCAATAATATAAAATGTTGTTAACGGACTGCTTTCCGAAGCGAAAGAGTAACTCAGTAGGCGCCCAGTGAGTTACCTCTCCTGTCCAGGTAGTCCATTATACCTTTAAAATACACAGATGCAGTTAATTTTTAAGAAAAAACATAAATGTTTAAATTTCAAAACCACAAACATTTATTATTAAATCAAAATTTGCCCAGGAATAATTTTGGCCATTTTTGGACTTAGAATATTTTTTAACGATGAATTTTTGGACTTAGAATAATTTTTACTTTAGAATATTTTAAACAGTGAATTTATGGACTTAAAATATTTAAACGATGAATTTTTGGACAGAATATTTCAAACGATGAATTTTTGGACATAGAATATTTTAAACGATGCATTTTTGGACATAGAATATTTTAAACGATGAATTTTTGGACTTAGAATATTTTAAACTGATGAATTTTTGGACATAGAATAATTTTATACGATGAATTTTTGGACTTAAATAATTTTACTTAGAATATTTTAAACGGTGAATTTATGGACTTAAAATGTTTTAAACGATGAATTTTTGGACATAGAATATTTAAACGATGAATTTTTGGACATAAAAATATTTCAAACGATGAATTTTTGGACTTAAAATATTTTTAAACAATGAATTTTTGGACTTAGAATAACTTTCAGATTTAGAATATTTTAAACGATGAATTTTTGACTTAAAAACACTGTTTCTGTTTATCAAATCTTTAATAGATAAAAATAAAATCAGAATCATCAAAATAATTCTGACATTTGTTACATGATACATATACATCTAATGAACACTAAAACCAAGTAAATAGATCGCTATAATTCACCCAGTCTTAAATACGCTTCAAAAAATTAATTAAATGATTTGTGTTTGGAATGCATATAAAATAACTGAGTGGTTCAAAAAGTTGCCTTGGCTGTCATATACAATATTATATTTATAATTATTGTGCAAATATAAATAGTTTTAAAATGTACATTCAATAATAAAGTAAATAATACAGTAATAAATAATGTGAGGTGAGATCGTGGAATATATTACATAAGTGTAATGGCCACACTGGTAAATGAAGTAAAAACCCTCATTGGAGAAATAAAAGATGAAATTTTGGAGCTGGTTTGACTATAGTGCATTTTTTATCAGCTGAGAAGAGATGCCCCACCCCCTCCTCAAGAGTTACAGCTGACTGGCTGTTTCAAATCTGTCGATTTCGTCCTGAAGTAATGATGTATTTCTAAATGAGTTTATTCATAATGACCGTTTCTGACGAGAAAGATATTTAGCTAAATTATATAAAGATACATACATTAATTATTTCAAACTTAAACACATAGAAAGTTTATCAGAAATATTATACAAGAATTAACTGTTAAACTCTGGTGGCAAATTGACGCTTTCGGGGGATGCTTTTAATATATACTTATTTCTACCCACAATAAGACACAAATTACGTATCTCTTCTCAGCTGGGTAAAAACACACTATAGGTCCCTCTTCTTCCAACTAACACAACAAAACTGGGGAGAAACACATAAAACAAAGGAACAGTCTCCTGAGTTAGGTAGGTTGGGGATTAAACTTCTTGATCACAGCAGTGGACCCAAGACCTGATCCTCAATACTATTAGACTTTCTAAATATCATCTACATATTATCAGTTCACCTCACAGTAAGTCTTACATTTATTTATTACTGTATTATTTACTTTATTATTACTGCTTGTACACTTAAAAAATATTTGTTTGTACAGTAATTATATATATAGAGTATTTTATAAGGCAGTCAAGGCTTGGTAACTGAGTATGGTTGTAGGTTGGTATAATGAGGAACAATCTGAACAAATTGAACAGAAAACAAATGAATAATTGAACACAAAATGAGAGTGTCAAATAATGTCAAAATATTCGGAACTCGGTTAGTTTGTATTTTCAGTAGTTCAATGGACCACAAACTAGACTATACCCTCATTCAGTTGACAAAAAGAGACTCTGGGTCACCCGAATTACTAAGAATACAAATTAACCGAGTTCTGAATATTTAATATTTTGACATTATTTGACAATTTCTCAATTTTTTGTGTTCAATTATTCATTTGTTTTCTGTTCAGTTACTATAACAGCACCATTTCTTTACAACCTGTCCTCATGTCATTCATGGCCTGCCTCTAACTCCTGTATCTCTTGACACAGTTAGTTTCCTCCTTTCTCTCCTGAACCATCTCAGTTTAGCTTCCAGGTACTGTACTTCTCTCTGTTGCCAACCATCTTCCACGTCTCACACAATCTTTTTTTCTCTTTTTATCTCTCTCTCCACTTCATCATTCCCGCCATCGACCACACTCAACGGAACATCTTTCATTATGGCCCAGCGTCTTGGTACACTGCCCCTCACTGGCTGTTTCCTAGCCTCTCAACTCACAAGAAAATGATTCCTTTACATTCAGTTCCTTCACAATTCCCACACTCTCCTTCTTGGAACATCCACCTTCTTCCTCTCCCTCCATCTTTAAGTAACACACACACACGCACACACACACACACACACACACACACACACACACACACGTACGTACGCACGCAACCTGTTCTAATTTCCTGACCAAAATGTAGCCAATCTGGGTTTCTGTGCCACCTGCCTTAGGCCTACATGGTCAGCCTACTTGCCCTATTCTTAAACACACGTTACATAACATCCCCAAACACAAGTGTTCTTTCACCTTCAGTATTCCTTATTCAAAAGCCTTTCCCACCATGCACACCCTCCTTACCCAGCGCAACAAATTTGGACAATAAAAATAGTTTGTTTTAACGGAGATCACTACATTATAAACTGTATCTCCTAAAACAACATTAACTGGCATGACTATAACAGAATAATTGACGCTTAAGTCACTCACAGATTTTAAGGCAATATTAAATGACACAGAACTAATTATAGAATTCCTTAATGAACAATAAAATGTATTTACGGTTTAGTTTAACCTAAATGGTAAATATATGTAAAGTACCTGAACGGTTCAACAGTCTCACTAAATCATATTAATTCTAAAGTCCTTAAAAACACAAAAGGATATAATTTTGTTCTTTAATTTCAAATCAAATTGTGATGGCATTCTAAGTCCAGGTAAATTTAAAAGATAAATTTAGCCAAATTATACCTGGATAAACAGTGAGAAATAAAGGTGTTCTGGTTTATAATTAAAATAAGACAAATTGTCAATCTTCCAGAGCCACAGCTAAACACCTCAGTTTAATATTGACCTCCACCTCACACTGGCTCACACTACAACAGAGTAACACCTGTGATGAAACAACATTATCAGGGAAAAGCTCAAAATATTTACATACACTAGACCACTTTAGATAGATAGATATATATTTATTCAGAAACTTATCATATAAGTTTACAATTGGTTCAACCTGCATATAGACAAAGTAGGTATACAGTTCAGCATGTATATAGCCAATATAGGTATACAGTTCACCATGTATATGGACAATATAGGTATACAGTTCAGTATATTGTATTAGCCTCTGTCACATTAATATTATATAAATATGAGCTAAGGACATATATTCATTATATACATTCTGTCATGCAGACTATTGAGCATACAGCTACATAAGGATTTGTTCTGTCACACCTCCTCGGGTGTACAGCCCATAAACATTTGTTCTGTCACACCTCCTGGGGTGTACAGCGCATAATCATTTGTTCTGTCACACCTCCTGGGGTGTACAGCCCATAAACATTTGTTCTGTCACACCTCCTGGGGTGTACAGCCCATAATCATTTGTTCTGTCACACCTCCTGGGGTGTACAGCCCATAAACATTTGTTGTCACACCTCCTGGGGTGTACAGCCCATAATCATTTGTTCTGTCACACCTCCTGGGGTGTACAGCCCATAATCATTTGTTCTGTCACACCTCCTAGGGTGTACAGCCCATAAACATTTGTTCTGTCACACCTCCTAGGATGTACACTGTACAGCCCATAAACATTTGTTATGTCACACCTCCTAGGGTGTACAGCCCATAAAACTACAGACTCAACCCTCAGTGTGTGATAGGCTGTTTAGTTAATGACCTGTTGAAGTGTGGTTACTCTCCAACCACCAGTCACCAGACTCAAGAGAGTTCAGCCCAGTTCACAGCCCAACACGATGCCCTTAAGTCGTGTCGTGACACCAGCTCTACGGGCTGTACCTCTCTCTAAATATATCAGCTTATTACAAGCCAATAGCTAATGCTCATTAATCTGTCAATACTAAATAATTGTACAAACATTACTACCCAATATAACTTAAATCAGCACATGTGTTTACATTAAACCAAGGAACGAGTGAAGAGAACATTACTTGTGTGTCTTGTTTAACTTACAAGCTAAGATAATTACAAGTACAACCCAGGACAGCTGTGACAATTTAAACTATCAACGACTGTATCAAAGGTGACATGACGTGAGATGATCCGATATCTCACTCAGCTGTATCAAAGGTGACATGACGTGAGATGACCCTATATCTCACTCTGCTGTATCAAAGGTATCAGCGACTAACCTACACTCGTTCAGGCAAGTATTAACAAGTGAGATAGTTTGGTATCTTACCACAGCTAAAACAATATAGACAATGCAGGTATAAAGTTCACCATGTACAGTATATAGACAACACAGGTATACAGTTCAGTATATATTGTGGAAAATGTATAATTCCACGTAATAATTGTGAATTGTAAATAAAACCTGGTAACAACTTGCCCCGTGGAGCCTTGAAGCATTATAGAGGAACAGTCCTTAGTGTTCCTGACCTGCATCTGATAATGGCTGAACCACATCATCAAGGTCAAAAGTAAGTATACGTAATAAAAAATGGCTTTGTTATAAACACCAAGTGCTGTTAAGGACGTCTGTGTTGTGACCTTCTGAATACTGCCAGGTTAAACCTTTTAAGGAAGGTCTTCACTCCCTGCAGTAGTTTGTAACAGCTGGGTCAGACCTGCACAGTACAAGACTCACACCACCGACTTAACACCAAAATATTTAACATTTTCACCTCAGAGATCCACTACATCTTCACACAATAATAATTCTTGGCTTTTCCACAATAAAGGCCAGAGGGAAGATGGAGTGGCAAGAGAAGGCCACCTTATAGTTGTGTGTGATCAAGACTCATTCATCAGTAGCATAAATGGGAGGAAACTGTAGTATTGTACCTGGAGAAAACTTGCCATATTTGGTAGTGAGGATAACATCTGTCCCAGGCTGGGGAATGAACCCAGGACACAGTGGTGCATCACTAAAGATATACAACTCCTGAAATATCTGAGAGACAATCACCAGTGTTTTGGTATAAAAACAATAAACAATATTTTCTTGGTTCTAAAGTGGTCTAGTTGCTGAATATATTGGACATTTTCCTGCAAATATTTGTATTCCAGGTATTAATCACATGCATTGTCAACTGTCTATCATGGTTAGTACAGTAGTTCTGTCTACAGTACATTTAAGAGATATACTGTAGACAGATGGACAGAAAGATGTAGAGAGATATACCATATTTCCCACCATATAAGACATATTTTCAACCTAACAAATGTCTCCATAATTCACCCTACATCATATATATGTAACTGTATACATATACACCAGGCCAAGCTGTGTTATTGTTATTTTTCAACTCGTAGTTTTGGGTAGATATATGTAGTTTTATTCACTTTTTTAGCAGTTACATGCACACACAAGCTTTCTTAGACTTAGTCAAAAAATGATTATCAAAAGGTAAAAAAACACACAATAAACTTTTATTACGTCGGCAGGAGTCAGCCCACGAGGGGGGAGCACATGCCTGTCTCCCACATCTTCAGTGAAACAGTTGTCAAATGGCATGCAGTATTTTTTCCTTCCTCTTATTTATTATTATTATTTTTATTCGTTCCTCACATTTACGGAGGAATACATTAGACCGCAAGGGGATAAAGACGCCACACTTCTCCAAATTCAATGCCGTGGATGTGTAAAATGGTTTGTAGAGTAAAAACCACGAATATCCGGAATCCCTGGATGGGAAATCCTCGGTTGGTGAGGGTCAACTGTACTATACAGGTTATGGAACACATTGCAATTTTTGTCATTTAAATATTTGTTCCTTTTATGAAAGTTTAGTTTAGGTGAACTTTCTTGAGACTATAAACCTTTCATGCTATATCTGTGGTTGCCTTTAATATGGTGAGAAATACAGTACAGTAGTATAGATAGATAGATAGATAGATAGATAGATAGATAGCCTGAAAGTTAGACAGAAAGATAGAACAAAATCATCATCACCATCCAAATCATACAGCCATTTTCCAAACCATCTATTGCAGTCTGTCTTGTCAGGTTCTACGATCATTTCTTACAATCTCTCCCCATGTCATTCTTGGCCACGTACCACTGGCTCTCCTCCTCACCACATTTAGAATCATACACCACTTAACCCAGCTGGTCTCATCCATTCTACCCGCACTCCCAATCTCGTTCTACTTATCCGTAAATCTTGGCCGATACTCTCAATAACCAGCCGTCCTCTTAGCTCTGAACGGTGATTCTCATCTTTCAGCGTCACAGTACACATCCACCTCGCCATTCTCATTTCAGCTCACTCAAGACTGCATATGTCATCTTTTTTAACTGCCCATGTTTCACAGATATATAACACCACACTTCTCACACCAGTTGTATACTGAACATTCTTCCTTTCATGTGATGGGAAAGTCCTCGTGCTGACATTAAAGACAAGAGTTCCCTAAACTTCCTCCAGCCATTTATGACTCTTGAAAATGAACAGCACCCTATCCAGCATTGATCATGTCACCCAGGCAGCAGAACTCAACCATGACTCACAACACAGCAGCCTTTAGCACCCTCTCCAGCACTGATCATGTCACTCAAGCAGCAGAACTCACCCATAACTCACAACACAGTAGCCTTCAGCACCCCCTCCAGCACTGATCATGTCACCCAGGCAGCAGAACTCACCCATGACTCACAACACAGCAGCCTTCAGCACCCTTTCCAGTACTGATCATGTCACTCAGGCAGCAGAACTCACCCATGACTCACAACTCAGCAGCCTTCAGCACCCTTTCCAGTACTGATCATGTCACTCAGGCAGCAGAACTCACCCATAACTTACAACACAGTAGCCTTCAGCACCCTTTCCAGTACTGATCATGTCACTCAGGCAGCAGAACTCACCCATGACTCACAACTCAGCAGCCTTCAACACCCCCTCCAGCACTGATCACATCATCCAGGCTGCAGAACTCATCCACACAGTCCAGGGATATTTTTCAGTGTTGAGTTTCTGTTTCTTCAGTCTTGCCGTGGACACAACACTTACAGTCAGCAACATCCTGCATTCTGCCATCCACTCCACTGCACCTCATGTGTACCCACTTTTCACACTCACTGTACCTCTTGTATACCCACCACCCTCATTCACTGTACCTCTTGCGTGCCCACCTTCCTCACTCACTGTACCTCTTGTATACTCACCTTCCACAGATACTTGTATAGATAAAGACAGTCTGACAGATGATACAGATACCAAACAGACAGACTGACTGACATACAGGCATTAAAAGACTGACAGAAAGATATAGATACAGATAAACAAAGATAGACAGTTAGACATACCTGGAAAATTTGAGATATAGAAAGATACTGCATAGAGAAAAACACAGACATAAAGACATACCTGTAACAGCAGTGTCTCCATGCTCCAGTTGTTAATTTCTCAAGGGTTTAGTCATTACTCATCTGTAACAAACAAAGAAAAAACATTTAATATACACAACAGCCCAGCTGCCATAATACATCACCACCTCCCTCCACTTCCGGCAAGATTGAAAGTGGTTTTAGGCTTAAAATTTTTATCTTATAAAATGTCACACACTAAAGTTAGCAGAATATAAATTGAATTGCTGGAATCCTTGCAAGATAAAAAAAAAATTAACTCATAGTTTTTGGGCTATTTAAGGGATTTTTAGGAGTGTTTCTGACTTTATACGATTTTTGGCTTTATGCAAGGTCCCAGGAACGTAACTCCACGTAAGTTTTGAGTCCACTGTAATTAAATTTATCACTATACATTGGAAAATTTTGATAATTTTGGCAGTCGTGATAAATTTGAAATATTACCTGCCCGTTTCCTTCGTGAAATAAAAAAATATCCCGACCCTAATGTACCCCGAAAATTCCGGGGATGTGAGATATTTTTCCTGCTTTGAGAGAGTTGTCTCGTTACCCAGAAATGTCTCATTTCCAGAAGTGCTCTGCACCAATTGTTCCGGCTAACAGATATATCACTGAATACATACAAAGTATAAAGTTAGGATATCCTACAACATAAATTGATACTCAAGGTTTGCTAATGTGGATGGAGGTCAGGAATTAATGGTGGAGCTTAGTTAGTGAGCCCCTCTATGATAGCTGGTTTTTACTGAAGGTTGTGTTTCTCAGGTCAGGATCGTTAAGGAACTGACGATGGCAGGTAATTTGACATTCAACGGTAGCTGGTAGGATGCATGCGCAGATAAAGGCATGTAGACTCTCACAAGACTATTATTTCAGGTAACTATTAAATATTACTTTAACTAAATATAACCTAAATTAAATGTAACATATATAACTCCCTAACTAAATTTCTTACATTATTTCTATCGTTCCAATATTCAACATATTAGATTAACAGTTACGATAATATTGCTCAACTCAAGAGCCATATTGGTTGAAAATGTAAATTTACCAATACTTGTACTGATTGATAGATAAACAGCAGATAAAACAGACTGAGTTAGGTATTGATAGATATACTGAAGCCACATAAAGACAGACAGAGACACAAACAGTTCAGTAGATAGAAAGATATAAACGGAAGACGGACAGACAGACAAATGACTTCTTTAGTTTACCTTGCCATATGTGGTGGTGTTGTGGTGGTGCTGTGGTAGTGGTGGTATAGTGTTCATTGTTCTACAATGGCAGCTCTGTCTCAGTCAGCAGGAATCATTTTCATTTATGATGGCGCTGCTCAATTTCCCAAGGGTCTTTAATTCCTCTGTAACAAAAAACATTTAATATATACAACAGTTTATGATAAAATATGTCCATAAATTAATAGTCATTCAATACAGAAGTTGTTTGTTTTATGCAAGTTTGGTTTATATGAACTTTCTTGGGACTGTAAACCTTGCATGCTTGACAAATTGTCATTTTTGCCTTAATATTCCCAGCTAAATTAGTGGTACATTAATACAGTAGTTTAAACAGATAGACAGGTAGATACAGTATACTGTACAGTAGAATCCCAGTTATCCGGCACCTAAGGGGATTGAGAAGTGCCGGATTAACAGGTTTTCCTGTTACTGTAATTGAAACTAACTCTTGGGATCCCCCAATAAATTCTACAATGCACAGTGCTACATGCTGACCTAGCAAATTCACATCTGAGAAAAACAGACTTTTTCAACTCTTATTCCACTCTATATAAATGATGTGGCTTTTAAATAAAGAAAATATAATATAAAACTACACAAAGGTACTACTTTACATACTGATTAAGGATCTGGGTTCACAGCTTAAAAATTCAAGTAATTGCTGTTAATTAATGACCTTTGAAATAATTTAAGATATTTAGAATACTGCATTTAAAAAGTCAATCACACTGTGCCTGCAAGTTTTAAGTCACCTTTATATACATTCTCTAAATAACAAATAGATACTGACAGATATTGGTAAGCCATATGGATAAACATACAGTACATAGATTGACAGACTGACAAATACAGTACAGTACTTGTATTGACAAATATAAATAAAACTGATTGAGATAAGTACTGATAGATATATACAGGTATTGGTAGATATACTGAAAGGTACAGAAAGACAGACACACTAACATACATAAGCAGTTACATCAGTGGTTCCCAACCTCTTCCGTTCTGTGACCCCCATACAAGATATGATAAAGATATGATAACTTCCATTGCCCCAGTCTAAATCTTTCTTCGATGAAACAAACTAAATGTCACTGGAATGAGCAGTTGGATATGATATTTTATTATTATTAGTGGTATATACTGTACTGGTAGCTACATAAAATAGAACTGTCACACAATAAAAGTTTCCAAGTCATGGATAGTGTATGTGAACAATATAAACCTCTGTTGTGCCTGCAGTAAATGGTGTGTATTATATTCTCACATAAATAAACTCAACTACACAACAACTCGGGTAATCAAAACTATGGACGCCGTGCACGGTCCTCCACTGGCTCAATGGAATCCTACTCCATCACATATCAGCAGAAGACATCAGACACAAGTACCTTCAGCCCCAAGCAAACATGTACAACCAGACCCTTTGTGGAAATTATTTTGAAGCATGACTTTGGTAAGAAAAACACTGGTAGCTAAATCATATTGCTTATATGCTAGATATAAATGATATGCAGTAAACTTTCTTTAGATGTGAATTTGGTATCAATAGTGGCTATTTAACATACAATACTAGATAGCCTCATGGGCAGGAGAAGAGACTCGCCAACTTAATCATTTAAAGTATTTTTTAACTAGCTATACATAATTTTTCTTTAAAATAAAAGTTTTTAGAAATACCTGTACTATGTCATGTAATATGATAGTGAGCCACTGCTGATATATATATATATATATATATATATATATATATATATATATAATATATATATATATATATATATATATATATATATATATATATATATATATATATATATATATATATATATATATATATATATATATATATATATATATTAGGGTGGCCCAAATTATAGGGTTAAAATTTGAACCAAGCGAGTACTGTACATGGTTCCTTCGTTGCACTTCATGTACACTAGAAAACTGGATGATGTTTAGGGGACGATTACAAGGAACTCATTGTCCCGTCATACACCTTCTTGGGGGAAATCCAGAGGGAGGTGTGAAGATGAGGGCACCTGGCGCTTTCCACCAAGCCAGATGGATGGCCAAGGCCATTTATGCTCTTAAGACCTTCAGAGAGCAGTTCACCCTCACTGCTCACAAAATGCGGGCCCCTGAATATTGATATAAGGAACTTAAATTTTGCCTGAAGACATGTTTGGGGTAAAGTTATTAGGGCGACATGTGTCTAAATTAAATTTCCATTTTGGTAAATATGGTAAAAACAAACTGGCTGGAGTCACTGCTTTACCGTGTGACGGGTGTCCTCTAAACCACCACCATGGACCATAACTGTTTAAACTATAAATGTATAAAAAAACGAAGTAATACTTACTCAATGCAACACCTAATTAATCGGAGGTCCTCAGAGGGTACAATAAGGAGTATAACGCCTCAAGTTGTACCACGAACAGAAGCACAGTGACGCCGGCCATAACCATAACACAGGAGTAACAACGAATCTAAATTATATTGTGTTTTAAGTTTCTCTGGTTGCATATCACATATTACCACATCAAATATAATAAATATTAAAATCATATGTTTTATCATATTTATTTTATTATCAAAGTTTGGTAATATCCGATGAATGTGCTTTCTCGTATCCCCTCAGGGTTCTAAAATAATATAATTACTCTATATTATGAATTAGCTTAAATTGTGTGCTGTTTGCCTAGAATGCCTTAATAATTTTATGTAAGGCCTCCCTCAACGCAAGAGATCTTACAATATTCAAATTAACAGAGATAAACAACTTAATTACTTTCCAGCCATTGTTGACGATAATGACATCGATAGTTTTTTTTACCATAGATTTTTTTTTCCTTTGTGTATTACTCAAATCTGACCTAAAATTTTTGGGCAAATGATCGAATTTTGTACCAATTTTTTTTCAGATTTTAATAAAACATCTAAATATATAAAAAAAACTAACCTAACCAACCTGTACGCTATACAGTATTAGCACCCAATGAGGATTTAATTTGGGTCCTCTTTCGAGCCCCTAAGACAAAAGTTCTAACACTTTTTCTTAACAGCTCAATAAATATTTCCATAATGCACAAATTATTTGACATTATGTATATAAAATAAACATTAATGGAAGTAATACAGGTGCTTTTTACAACCCATTTCTTCCAGCTGAGGACTTCTTGTGATTATCTCTTCAGTAAGAAAATTACTGTACGTCACTGAACGCCTTATTTTGTTACAATTGTTCTCTATAATCAAGGTCATGTAGCAATGTTGCCGTCAGCCGAGTGTTTGATGCAGCAACACCATTGAATTTGTTTCAGTTGCTCAAGTTGGGGTTAATGGGGTGATATATTGTGACTACAGTATTCTTGCTTTTATTTTGGCGAGTACCAATATACTGTCTCGACATTTAATTATATAGTTATGCATTTTGTGTTCTCTAGTACTTATTTGTTTCTTAATATTTTTCCAAGTGAGGTCGAAGTTAGTTTGCCTCCAAAATTTGCCATGGGAACAAGTCCTATTTATGTCATATTTCCTAGGAACATCACCGATGTAAATTGGCAACTTACTTAAATTTATTTCCCATACAATTCAAGCAAGGTTAAAAGAGTAGTGGGATTTATCAGTACTTTATTTTCTTTTATTACAATTCCAATAGGGCGCCGCAGCATCATGCAATGTGCCAGGTGTAAGAAAAAATGAGTGATATACTGTATGTAGGATGAAACAATGGTCCTGTGAAGCACTATACCACACATCAACAGGTATACAGACATGCACCACAAATCTGTGGGTGGTGAAATTTTACTCTAAACGCTGGCTACTTCTTTCTTGTGTGATTTATATTATTTTACACTGATTGCAAGTATTTACTGTAATACTGTACCTATCTTTAAAAGTATACATTTTATAATTTTGTTTAAAATCTACTACAGCACTGTACTGAGGATAGATTCACACACATTTCCAAGGCACCAGAGCCAGCCAGCGTACATCGTTTTCAACCTGTTGCCTCCATGGCCAAAAGCAGTGTTGGTTATTTTGATTATTCACCCAATTACCATAGAGTGTAGCTTCAAAGTCATTCTGTATTCTATATTTTTAAAACTCATTTGTATAAGAGGTAAGGGTACAACTAACGTCCAAGGAAGGGATTATACCCTCTGCGTCCACATGTTTTTCCTCAATTTTCTGTTATTGTTACCCAGAAACTATGGATGATTTTCCTCCAAGTTTGACATAAATTTAGAGGAAATATTCCTCATACAATGGTTTTTGGAAAGGACAAATAATGGCCAACTGAAGGATAACAGCCGGGGACAATTGTTTTGTAATAAAATTAATTTTTACTCGGTTTGGAAATTCATTTGAGGAATACGCTTTATTTACAGATCCAGACATTTTATATATACACAGTAATAGTGGTCTGGTATTATGAAAAATAAGAATTGGTACTATTGCAAACCATACTCAACATGTGCAAGATACAATCCAAACTATTAGTATAAAACAACTGCTTGTTGTCTTTTTAATACTTTGCTATAACATTTATAATAACTACCAATTCATATAATACACTAGCTGTTGAAGTATTCACTACATAATTTATACAGTTGCATAAACTGTACAGCCACTTGTAATTGCCTGTGCTGAAGAAGCATTAACTGCAATTAGATGATTTACACAGCACTTGCATCACTATATATACTACATGAACAACTCTTAAAACAACAATTGCAACCAGTACCTCAATTTTTTCTTTCACTTGCATTTGAGGTCAAGTGATCTTCTAATATACTTTTTCAGTCAGTAACTATGTGTGTGCGTGTGGTGGTCACTGATTTAATGTGACATGCCGCCATCAACACTTCCAAGTCTTACAATACTGAAAAAATATCATCAGTTTGGTTATGACATACAAGCCAGTTAAATCACACAACTAACAAAAAGAGAAAGCAACTTAATATGGGCAGTCATCTTCAATTCTTTAATCAACATTACAGGATGAATGAAACAGTTCTTGGCAATGATCTTATAGGCAGGGAATACAGACCTATAATATAATCCCATGCTATCATTAACTGCATGGGTGTGTAATGCATTCACAAACTTATTAGATCTTTTGACAACCTATTTGCATGACTTTTTATCAATGGAGTATTTCACTTTCCTTTTAAACACAACAACTAACTACCATGATCACAATACAAACAGCAGTAAAAACTATAGGCACTAATTATAACACCGATGAAAGGATCATTTAAAGTCTCACACCACCAGATAGATGATGACAATACCGGCAGCGTCCACATAACATACACTTGCTTAACTTACATACAGGACTCGGGCTTTCCACCTCTTTCAGTCTCAATACAACAACTGATATTTGCAAAAAATCAGTATCTTTTATTATCACCTATTTCCAAGTAACTTTTTTTTTAATATTCCACTGGTATTCCATGTTACAAAATAATAATAATAATTTAAAGATCTGCCTCACAGATATAATCACATCATTAAAATGCTTTATCTTCCAGAATACAAAATAACTAGCTAGTATACATTCCAGAGTTCATTATTTCTTTATGGTTGAAGAATTCAACAGCTTCACCTATAACTTATCTAATCTAATTGTATCACAGTATTTACATGAAACCTCACTTGTCAAGGTAAAGAAAAAATCATATAGTTATATTACATTATGTACAGGCAGCATGTAAGTCCTGACTTGTTATTTCCACTTGATGATCCCCACACACTCATTAGTTCCTCTTGTACAAATCCTCTCCATATATATTGGTTTTCTACATATCCAAGAGTAAATTTACAAGGAAATGAGTTCTATGTAACCATAAGGAGAGAGAGAGAGGACTTTTTGTAACTTGTTTACTCACTTATTAGTTCTGTACTGTACTGTACACTGACAATGTATTGAAATATTGTAGAATCTTGGATATTGGAGAAGTACACAAGTCTTCACCAGCAAAATACTAATGCATGGTGCAAAAATTCTCCTTATAACAGAAAGAATGAATTTCTCACAATTTACAGATACTCTGTTAGCTTTGCAACTCTTAAAAACAAACCAGAATTTTGAACTAAATTTTACACACAAAAACAAAAAGTGGGTAGGGGAGGGAGGGGCACTGTCTTTAAAGGTAAAAATCACTTAGTCAATTTGCTGCTTTGAATTCTAATATTATCACAAACAAGACATTGCCACGTACTGTACTTCCTTTCTTAACAACTATATCACTTTTTGGAAGCTTTTCTTTAAGTACATTTAATGACTCCCTTTTCAAAACAAAAAGAAAACAAAAACAAAATTGAGAATATCAGTTACAAATGACAATAAGTATGAATGTCCCTTGCTGAATGACAATAATGTTTGTTTTGAAGTAAGTGTACAAGATTTTCGGTTAACTTTATCTTTGTCATTGACACTATACACATACTATATACTGCACTGCATTCATTAGTTACAATGAAACCTCCATATAATGGACTTCACTCTCCATATAATCCATTAAATGGGAGGTTTCACATTTCATAAGACCCTCAATATAACAGACTTTTATCTGTAGGCATATATAGTTCATTAGATGAAGGTTTCACATCTAACTGACCCTTGATATAATGGACTTTCCTCTCCATAAAGTCCGTTAGGGAAGAATAATCAACAGTAAATTGTAATGGTTTCCATCTCCACCATAGTGTACACACAAGGATACATGTACGAAGAGACTCAACTTAACAGTCCAATCACGACATTGAGTACAGTTACTGATGCATAGTCTTGCTTCTGGTACCACCCAATTTAAATTATATTTAAAAACTCAAAATCTGAACCTAATAAACTCAATAATTTATAAATTTCATACAAAAAAGTGAGCTTAATTCAACATGCTTAAAAAATTCATACAATGGCATTTACCTTGATTTTTCACACAAACAACTGTGAGGTACATGTACTGTACAGTATATAGATGGGGTATAGTCAGCCAAAGACCCAGTGACCCCACCCTTGGTCTCGCACTGGCAATACTTGGTAAAGTAAGGCTGTATATAAAGGTGATTGTGATTGGTGGATCTTTTTGGCTGCATTACTGTCAGGATAAATATTAAACAAACCAAAGGTAGAATGTTTTTAATAATAAACTATTCATTGTTATTTAAGATCACAAGAAGTTTGCAAATGTTCGTGTATTTGCTAAATTAAAAAAAAATTGATCAGAGAATCTTGTGGCAGCCCTCGTTGAAGTCGAGTTGCCAGTTCATTAATATAATTTCTTCATTACTTAAGCAAATATACGAACATTTGCAAACTTCTCGTGATCTTAAATAACAATGAATAGTTTATTATTAAAAACATTATACCTTTGGTTTGTTTAATATTTATCCTGACAGTAATGCAGCCAAAAAGATCCACCAATCACAATCACCTTTATATACAGCCTTACTTTACCAAGTATTGCCAGTGCGAGACCCAGGGTGGGGTCAGTGCATCTTTAACAGACTATACATGTACAGTAAATATTATAGAATTACAACAAACAGTTTTACAAAGAAAAACAACACAGACCAATTCAAGTGGCAAAGAAGGTAATGGTGCACTAATAATATAATAATATATAATGAAGATAATAATCCAAGGTCAACACTACAGACAGACAAAAAATCTTAGCTAAACTCATCACAAAATTATCTTTGGGAAATAATTCTAAAAATTTACATCCACTTTACATATCCAAGTGTCAACAATATGATCCAAAGAATTAATAATACAACATTAATGGAATATACTGTAGGGGTTTAATGTAAACTTGCTGCTGATGCATACAAAAGGTGTGTGTGAAACTTTAAACATATCACTTATCATACACAGAATACATACCCATGCTCTTCATATTTCTTATTTTATATTTATATTTCCTTTATTTCTAAGTCATTTTTCCATCATTTTTAAATTTCCATTACATAGAAACAATGGCAACATGCATTACCATCCCTCACAGGCCACAGCTGACTGGCATGTCAGCCAGCTGACTCTAGGCACATGTCTCAGAAAAATGGACTTCTTTAATAATTATTCTACTCTACAAAAATTATGTGGCTTAGAAATAAAGAAAATATTACATAAAACAAGAAAATGAAGAGCATGAGTGTGTATGTGTGAGATGTGAAAGTGTTTGGAGGCGCTTCTAGCCAAAGCCTTGGCTCTAAACTACGTGGCCAACTCACCAGCCTCGTATATTGTTACTTATAATGAAACTATAAAAGTTGTGAAAAAATCAATACAATTCTCTAAGGTGGCTTAGAAATATAGAGAATATAATATAAAACTATAAAATAAGAAAATAAAAGAGATACATTGGAAGTAAATGTGTTATGGAGATGGAGTGGGGGTTTCTCCGCTTTGGGGCTTTCCGTAGCTTCCCGTGGGTGAACATCGTGGTTTTTGGTCTTCGCAGGGTTTTCATTACCCTAACCCTCGCGTTGTTTAAGGTGATATGTGTACAGTACTTAATTTCTTATTTTACTCTGTCAGGAATTTCTGCTCTTTTCAAAAACAAGATCTAAGACACTTATATTTTGATTTGAAATCAAGAAACATTCCATATTTTACCATAATCAACTTCACTTATTACATACCTGTACCTGTACTTTTCAAAAGGAACTCTTAACTTCTACAAAAAATGTTTGGTAAATGGCTTGGGGTAAGAAGTCTGATGTTACAAACTTGTCAGCAAACACATGTGAACTGTTTACAAGTATCCTTCAAAGATCCCTTTTAAATTAAGTTTACTGTAAGATAAAATTATCTAATTTTAGTAGGAAATTTAAATCTACTTAAAAGTTTCGAATACAATAACTTGTTGCAGTAAGTAAAAATTTCTTCTTTGTTAATTTAAGAAAAGAGAAAAAATTGACTTATAGAACCAGCTGTACTCAAAATAATATAAAGAGAAAATAGTGTTCCTCACAGAGACCCAGAATCTTACATAAAGACAACCTAATGAAAGTTGGACAACCTAAAGTCACCTGAGGCATTAAATACCTTGTCACTGTCCCCACCAAATGTATTCTTTTCTTTGCTCGAGACAAATATAGTAAATTAGACCCAACAAGCAAATAAAGCAAGAACACAGGAAGTAAACACACAATAAATACAAGTTTTTTAAGCTGTCCTAATAAGTTTAACAAAGCATCACACTGCCATGTCTTCAAGAACTCTAGTATTGTAATGTAGGGAATTTTGTCAGATAATACCCAAAGATGTAATTACTGTACTGTACAGTCACTCAAAATACCATCTTTACAAAATTGTGTTAGACAATACGACGCACTGGACTCAGGTTTGTGACGACCCTACCGGGAGAACAGGAGTCATTGTTCACTCTGAAATCATCGCCTCCCCACCCAGAGAAATTATAGTTTTTTGAGTGACTGTTACAATATGTAATAGAAAAATTAAAAACTACAGCAATAGAATTTATAAACACTGCTCACCGAAGATATACTCGGACTGCATTAATGACCATGATTTTGTTAAGTCTTATTTATCTCTACAACAGCACAGGTAAACAATGATAGTGTTGCTAAATTTCTCGATGCAGAGAAGTTTAATGTCAAAGTATTAGGAGTACTGTTTCTTAAAATTTAACGATATATCTTCTCTAAACAGTACAGGATATGTACTCATATTATGGACTCTTAGGTGAAAATGTATGCACAAGGGAATGAGAGTATACACATGCACAATAAATCTTTTTGCTGACAACATAAAACTGACCAGACAAGAAAGAATGCATATAATTAAAGCAGCTCCCTTAAAATTGTTCCTCTTAAGCATATGGAAAAAAAAAAATGGTGCCACTTCTAAATCCTATACTGTACAACCATCACTAAAAAGAATGGTACTGTATACAATACAGTATAATTAAATAATTATTGATATACACCAATGGTCCCTCTAATTGTTAACATCGTAGTGTAGAAAGCAGCGACGTAGAAAGATTTATACGTGCACCAATACCAAGGCAATGTGCTGTTGTGTACTACCAGTAGAAAAAACTATAAACAATATACTTGTATTAAAGTCACCATAGACATGTAGAATATAAAAACAAGGAATAAACAACAAAGTGCTTGGGAATAATCAAGTGTGTGGCCTTGATAGACTGTTGTGTGGACCCATATGTGAGTGCAACCGAGGAAACATAGGCTGTACGCTACATATATAAATAAAATACTGTATAAGGAAAATTATAACACCACAAAAGCTAAAAAAAAAGGTGAGGACAGGAATATAATAATACCATGTACTGTAATAATAATAACGAAGAAAAAAATCATACCAAATCCACAAACTGCATTAACAACCTCCTTTATGAAACCCTAACCTACACTAACTATGTACAGTGCACTTACTGTATGTCACGACTGTCCAGCCCAGAATAGGTGTGTACGCTCTGTGAACTTATTTTTCCTGCCCATTTAAAAGTCACTGAATCTCAAACTACCATATTCAGTTTCCAAATATCACCAGCAGTGACACTTTACCCTCAGTTTAACAATTATAGCTAATCCTCTATTTAGCGGACTAAATGGAGAATAAAGTCCATTATACTGAGGGTCCGTTAGATGTGAAACCCCCACCTAACGAACTATAGCGAGATAAAAGTCCATTATAACGAGGGTCCGTTAGATGTGAAACCTCCATCTAACGAACTATAGCGAGATAAAAGTCCATGACTGTATAACGAGGGTTGGCTAGATGTGAAACCTCCCATCTCATGGATTCTATAGGGAGAGAAGTCCGTTATATGGAGATTTTACTGTAGATAAAGTAACAAATACTCATGACAGTGGCTCAAATTACTGTACTGTGGAGGAAACATAAAGGGACCCTACAACACCCAATGAACCATTTATTATTATTATTATTGTTGTTTTTCTATGTCTTATCTAAGTACTGTATGATTTGGTTCCGATAGGGATGAGTTCACAGCAGCACCATCTAACCTATGAGTGAAATAAGTCCTAAAAGTGATACTTTATATGTGAAAAAATATTAAAATATTATACATTATATATATATTGGGTTTGTTTCAATAATTCAGTGCTCGCAGTCAAGAGGATGGGATTAAGACTGACCACTACTTGCCATCGATTCTAACATGGTCTTTAACCACCTACATGGAGCACCAACAGGTTATCCATCTTCTCCAGTAAATTGGTGGATTGGATAGAAGCCCTTGTCTTCTCTGTGTTCTTGAAAATGATTTAAATGATTGATGTAGCCATACCCAAGATATTGTCTGTGCTACCTCTATCAACCTGCGGGTCACCAGGCTAAGCTAAGGACCCTCCTGGAAATAAGCTTTGTTGGCTATCCTTGGACAAATTGCCTTAACGTTTATTACTGTCATTAATTAACACAGGAAACCATATACCCGGTACTTTACAATACTCCCACGGCCTACGTGCACCATATACCTACTTTGTCTATATTCGTGCTGGACTGTATAACTGCATAGTTTATAAACATGCCTATCTAATTGTAAACCTGTATAACAAACTTGACTGAATAAATATTATCATTATCTTATGAACTCCATTTTTACAACCACGCTGAGGCCATTCACCCAGCAGTATCACATGCAGACTTTTTACCAGAAAAAATGAGTCAGCAATAAATCAAAAAGTTAGGACCAGGGTAGAGTAAACACACATCTAGGAGTTGCTTTCAAAACTGAGGGGCGTGACGTCATGGTTGATTGGCCAAGTAGTAATCAATGTACGCCACTCATTTGTCGAACAACCCAGCTCGGGGAAAGCAGAAGTGTTAGGTGTTGTGTTGTCTCGTGCAGAACGTCCGAGTTCTGTTGTAGACTTGATGCATTTTTGGGGGGGTTTAACGGTAAATATTTCCTCCATATGAAGCAAGTATTATAGCGAAACAGCTTTCTAAGAGGTATGCCCGTAGAAGTAAATCGATTCACGAAGAGAATGAACGACCATATTTGTGGTATAAGGCTAGTTAGAATCTTCAAATAATATGGCTCACAATATGCCTCGGCTCAAACTAATATCTAAGGCCGCTAGAACTGTAACTTTAGAACATAAATTTTTAAGTGTATACCTAAAAAAGCGATGATTATTCTATAAATTAAATAGCTTAAAAAGTACAGTAATTACACTTTAGCTAAATACTGCATAATCAACAGTGATTGATCAAAATTATTATACAAAAATATCATCTCGAGCAAGTTAATGCCAGGAATAAGAATATAAAACTAACATACAACACCTAATGCCAAATATGACCTTAAATAGTGACCTTGACTTTTGTCACAGACTTTGAACTTGGTGCTCAACTCTTCCTCTCGTGATATTTACTGTACAGTCCAGTCACCCCACAAAAGTCCTGTCGTCACTCCTCCCGAACCACCAACCCCCGAGATTCAGACTGGTGAACCCAAAACAGAAGACACTGATACATTGTTCTATCCATAAATGCTTTGGATTCACACGAGTCTGAATCTCGGGGGTTCTTGGTTCCGGAGAGACGACAGTACTTTTGTGGGGTGACTGGACTTCTGTTAATATTTCCTCAAAAGATCAGCACTGGAACAAGATTTTCCTCAATAATACTGTATGTTTCGAAACAAGTTTTACCTTCCAAAAGATCTTACGTACCTTTAAACTACGGTAAATTATAGGGAGTGATCCATACAGTAAACCTTTAATAACTCTGAACTATAATGATCCATACAGTAAAACAACATACAGTATGTACTGTACTACAATAAAACCTCTATTTAACGGACCACAGAGAAGTAGTACCGTTATATCGAAGGTCCAATAGATGTGAAACTCCCAACTAACAAATTATATGGAGAGAGAAGTCCCTTATATAGAGGTTTTACTGTACTGTAGTTTGTTGGGCAAATTGAAACATTGTGAGGTACAGTACAGTACAGTAAAACCTGCATTAAAAACACATCAATCTAACGGGTATAGTCCGTCATATAGGGGTTTGACATCTAATGGACTGCACTCTCCCATATAGTCTATTATACAGAGGTTTCATATCTAATGGACTTCGATATAATGGACTATATAGAGAAGAAAGTTTGTTATATCGAGGGTTTGTTTGATGTGAAAAACCCCATCTAACGTAATATATGAAGAGAGAAGTCTGTTATATCAAAGGTATACTGTATGTGCTAAAGGCTGAAAATGCTATAATATTATGAATCAAAACATTAGTGAACTGTAGTAGTAGACAAAACTGATATGGGGGGAACTAAATACTGCTTGCATGTTCATTCTCTGGACTCACACTGACTGCTAATGATGAAAACATAACAGAAATATAAGGATAATAATTCCAGAAAATAGGTCACATTAATACAATATGGACATCCAAAACTAACATCAAAATTATATACTGTACAGGTATCATTAACATCATCATCATCGTCCCCATTTTAGGACATCTTTCCAAGGGTGTCTTGAGTTATCAGTGATTTCCTGATGGTATGGAAATTTTTACAGCTAGATGTCGTTCCTTTTGGTAATCCCACTTTTACATAGCATTATATATAGTACACTGCCCCCTCACTTAACACGAGTTCACTCTACGTCGCATTTTCTGGCAATGCATCCCCCGTGTTAAGCAAAGGGATGTGCTACTGTATTTCCAAGTGGTCTGAAGAGATAACAAGATTTCTGAAACTAACCTTAACTAGATACTTTCACTTGGCCACTGTTAGGGTAAAAAAAAAAGGGGTTGAGAATCTTTTAAATATATTCTCTTCCAAAGATTTGTCTGCAGTTAAACGAACATACGGTGACAGCTCTATTTAACGGACTATATAGAAAGGATAATCTGTTATATCGAGGATCCTTTATATGTGAAACCTCCATCTAATGAATTATATAGAGATGAAAATCCATTATATTGAGGGCCCATTAGATGTGAAACCCCTATCTAATGGATCATATGGAGATAGAAGGCTGTTACACGGAGGTCTCACTGTAAATGGATTGAATCAATATAGATGAGTGGAGCATGAAGAAGGGATGGTACTGACCAGTAACTAAGCCTACTGGTGCAGAAGATAGTAGTAGTGACAGAGATGAATCAACTGAATGGAAGTAAAATGTTCAAGTAAAGAGTATAAGCCTTGATTTGCTTCATCAATTAATGCAACTGAGGATAAATACTGTGCTGCAGGCTTTATTTTCTTCTTTTCTTATTCTTTATATATACTGTACTATATTTTGGTGAAGTTTAATGCACCTTCTCCACCCCATTTCAATAATTATGAAATACATTTACTGACAGACAGACAAACATGAGATGATAATAAGTAACACTCCATAACTTTACATATAATTAAAACATTAAGCCAAAGTTTAATCCATAGCAGCATTCTGTACCAATAGTAGTCCAAGTATAAATCTTTTATATTAAATATTCAGTCAATGACCTGACTCGGTATATCTTAATTAAACATTTGAAAAACTCACTAAAAGTCCCAAAAATATCATAAATATTCTCAGATCCAGAGTTGATTGCAAATTTCATCAATTTCCATTTTGGCACATTAATAAGCATGATGATTACTAATATGGAACAGAGTGATACAAGAAAATATATTCCTAATATTTTATATGAACATTTATATTATAGACCACTTCCTCCAACTGGTGACAAGGTTTGACTTAACTACTGTAGTTGTGTCTGTTGCTCATTACTCCTACCATTAACTGTGTTTATAGTCTTTTAATATATTTATGGTTATATTTATATACTATATATATTATATTTAGAAATATTTTCTCCTTACATGTATTTATAAATATAAATAACATCATACTGTACTCCCTTCCCCCTTGCATAAACAATGAGGCAAAAGAATCCCGCTCTAGCCAATTTAGTACAATATACTTCAACCAAAGTTCCCAAGATTTCAGTAATATTAAGTTCATATTAGAGATTCCTAAAACAATGAATGACATTAGCGGTGAGGGATGCTGAATACTATTAAGACTGGCATAGTCACTGATATATTGATAGGGGGGAAGGGGTGGAATACTTAGCACAACTGACCAACTGTGATGGACCGGCTAGTTACACATATGATTGGATGCTACAAGGATAATATTTAACCAGGTACTCAATTTCACTGCAACAGATCTGCACATGATGATGATGATGATGATGATGATGATCATGATGATGATGATGATATGACAAAAATAAAAAGCCATCTCCAGTCATTACAAGCAAGTGATCAGAGTTAATCAGGCAATTCATCTATTCATATCTAAAAGCCTTACAGATAATTTGCCTGCCAGAAACAATAATTACTTGTGATATGACAAACCATTGATAAAGAGTAGTACTATAATAAGAGTATACTGTACCAACAAACACTATGACAAGTTAACAAAATAGGTTACCACTTAAAGGCAAGGACAACAAAACTAAGGAAAGCCGAAGGATTAAACACACGCCTCAGGAAAACAGTTCAATAGGTATTTTAATTTGTTATTTTGACATGGAGGGTCTTATCCAAGCAATAATCATCACAATCATCACTGCTGTATGAACTCATGACAGATTTCTATGAACTCGTAACAGATTTCTGCCCCAAATCAAATCTTTCATATTACTGATCCATTACACTTATTAAATTAAAATCAGTTATACCATATAAAAGCATTACAGTAAATGAATCACCACGGCAGGTTAAAGAACTACCAAATGCTACTTGTGACAGCTTAAACATGGGCAGTGAAACACAACCTGGAGGAAAATACTGTTTTTTCCACCATTTCCTGCTATTCAGATAATCAAAACGGACTTGCTTTATTTTTTCAAACAAACAAATAACCGTGTGTGTGTGTATGTGTGTGTATTTGTACTGTGCACTTATATGGGTGTATGTGTGTGTGTGTGATGCATGTCTTGGGTCATGTGCATGTGCAATGTGCAATTTCCTTTTTAAAAGAAAATCCACGTTAGTGCTCATTTTCATATATACTGCACTGCATTTGATAAGAGAAAAAATTAAATATAAAATAATTCATCTTATTCCTGACCAAATCCTTCAGTTTCCTCAATAGCGAAGGTCAGTTTTTCCACTAACTGTTCATAGGACTTGTAGGGAGGTAAGTCGAGACGGTTGAAGCACGTGTGAGACCTCGGCAGCCAAGTCTCCTTCCCTACCTTTTCAATGCAGAATTTTTGTGGTCCGTTACTCCCTGTGAAAATGTAATAATTTGTTTTCTCATTCCTGCCAAACATTCTATCACTACTGTAATTCTGGTACAAAACAAAGAAAGTAAGATGTAACTAATCATCATTATATTGTACACATGCATGGGATAACAGGTTGCGTAAAAACATTATACAATTATGTAGGAGATCTTGGTAAATAATAGCAAGTTATTAAGACTCGGGAACTCAATACCCTATTCACGGAAATTATATTTGATTCACTCATACACAGTCAAAAAATAAGTAGTGCTACACTTTCCCTTACCCCCCCTCCCCCAAGCGTTATGTTTATATATATATATATATATATATATATATATATATATATATATATATATATATATATATATATATATATATATATATATATATATATATATATATATATATATATATATATATATATATATATATATATATATATATATATATATATATATATATATATATATATATATATATATATATATATATATATATATATATATATATATATATATATATATATATATATTCAATGTTTACTTACCCATTAGCTCAGCAAAGCCTCCAACTGGAACTCTACAGGTTCCGGTCACAAACTGGAGCAACCTTGCACGCTTTTCATTATCAATTTCTCTTACAAACTGGAAAATATGTATACAAGAATGTCATTAATTATTCCCCATTTAAATAATCTTCCCAACTCCTTACAGGGAAACATCATAAACTTTCCAAAAATTGAGTAAAAGGTCAAAAACATAAGAATAATATAAATATTTGTGAACCATCTATTGAATATTGATGCTCAAATTTCTAACTATTAGGATATAAATATATATTCAAACTTATATCAAATCAAAGAACAAAACAGGAAACTGGTACACCAGATTGTAAGATTAAAAATTCTAATATAATGGACAACAGGAAATGTAGGATTGATTCTGAAAGGGTTCCCCATTTTTACGGCTGAGGCCTGGGTGTATGTGTGTGTGAATGACTCCAATAACACCAGCAGGTATATCTTTGGGGTTAATTAGCAACTACTTCAGGTACTGTATATCCAGTCGGTGTAACAATTAAATACTGTATATCCAGTCAGTGTAACAATTAAATACTGTATATCCAGTCAGTGTAACAATTTAGTTAAAATCCACTTACAAATGTTATTACACAAATACAGTCAAGAAGTGTTTGAGACAGACAGAAGGACAGAGTGAGTCTTACATCAATCCCCTTTCCTCCCCCTGGTGGTGGTAAGGCAAAATTAGCTCTCTAATTCACTCACCTGCCAAAACCATATAATTTGCTTGGATGACCGGTTGTAGTGCCGGTAAATGGTGTGCTTCTGCCAGTCATTAATGTCGATCTCCTGCATACCACACAACAGCAGTTCCAGTTCCCTCTCGTCGAAATATTTCAACCACTCTAAAGGCACCACTTCTGAGAAACCTTCGAGAAAATATCGAGTTTGAGCCTCCTGCCCGCGCGTCAGTCTCCACTGCATCATCAACCTGAAAATGTCATGTAATTAACAGTTGATTTCACAATAGGTAACATAACTTACACCTAATTAATGCATAATTGTCTGTTGATTTCATAACATAATCTCTTACTAATCAAGGCATAATTGCCCTTGAGGATAAATTTGTAAAGTACAATGACATTTTTTCTAAACCCTTATCAGTATGGATCTAAAAAAAATATAAATAAAATAAAAAAATAAATAAAAAAATAAAAATTCGGGGAATTGACTCACTCAATATATTCCTCTTTGTTCTCCTCCGTAACCTGGATATCTTTGCCGCCAGTTTTCAATTCCACTTCCGAAATTTTGCCGAGCACTTCAAAGTCTGTGCAGAAGGTCATCTCCAGACAGCATTCCTAAAATTGAGAGAGAGAGAGAGAGAGAGAAATTAATCTAGTCAATCTTTTGGATAAACGTGTGGCAGCAACGAAGTCATTTTAGGCCAATCCACGTAGAAGAGAGAAATATACATCTTTTATTATGTGCTATACAAACTTTATATATATATATATATATATATATATATATATATATATATATATATATATATATATATATATATATATATATATATATATATATATATATATATATATATATATATATATATATATGGAGAGGAAAGTATGTTATATTGAGGATTCACTGCATTGTATGTTTCATCAGTGTTTTTCCTCTCTTACCTCTGTTGTCTCTCACCCATTATACTGTATCTTCCTCCTATATTGCTATTTCCTACTTGTACATTATCTCTTACCCAAAATACAATCCTTCTATATATTGATATTTCTATAATCTACTTCTATATCATCTCTATTTCCCACTTGTACATTATCTCTCACCTCAATATTGTTATCTCTAATCCAGCATAAAGAGTTGTAGAATTCTGGATCAATGGACTCGAGATCTTTCATGGTGAGCTTCTTGTTGAGCATACACTTGTAGAAAGGCATAGTGAACCCAGAGTAGATGAACTTGCCGTGGTACAGAGCCTGGGGAGGATGAGGAGAAGTGAGTTTTTTTTTATAATTTTCTTTATACCTGTATTTTTTTTTTTAATGTGAAATGAAGGGTTATGTCACTACCGTACTGTACCGCATTGGTCTATACAGTAGCTGAAAATGTATCTCGTTTTATGGGATGCAGGAAGGAGAAGCAATCAAAGCCAGAAACCTGAAATGAAGGACAAGACAGGTTTTCTTAAGTTTTAGAATGTGAATTGATGGGTTTGTTTACAACTGTTGGCATGTATTGTAGTTGAAAATGTGTCTCAATTTATGGTGTGCAGGAAGGAGAAGCAATCACAGCCAGTGACCTGATCCCAACAGCACAATTCATTTAATACAAAGTGGTTCCTAACACCCTAAGTCCTTGCTGATGATGCATTGTCCATTCATTGAGGCAAGGTTTGGAGACTAAAATCAAATTGTTTAACTTGTTCCCATTCCATCACATTTGTTTTTGAAATTGTGCTGAGAGCTAATCAACCCAACAAACCTTATTATTTCTAATTTTGTTTACAGCTTCCTCAACTGGTTTCCAAACTTGATAGCTTGAGTAATGTATTTCCTTATTGATTCTTACCACCACACCATCGCTATACTGTTTTTGTCTTCTAAATACTCTGTCCTTCTTTCTTTTAATTCTGAAAGGGGATACCAGTACCTTAACACTAATGTACAGTACTTAGGTAAATGAACACCAAATTACTACTGAACGTATATACTGTAGATTTCCAAAGACAAATCCAAAAAGACAAAAAATTAATATTTCCATGAATTCATAAAGGTCATGGTACACATCTAGAAATGTATAGAAATTGACAAGTGTCCATGATGTGGGTCGAGATCCTGGTTGGGGGGAATAACTGTTGCATAGCCACACTATCGAAAACTAATGTTGAATTCCTAATACTGTACAGTGTATTCGGCAAATTGAGCTGAAAAATAGTCGATACACAAAAATTAAAAACAATGACTTTTTATGGAGGACCTATCCTCCATGTACAATAGTGATATCTCCGTTAGCCGGAACAATTGGTGCAGATCACTTCCAGGAATGGGAGATTTCCGGGTAATGAGACGACTCTCTCAAAGACAGAAAAATCCCTCATCCCCAGAATTTTCCAGATAACAAAAAAAATTTCTCGAAGTTCCAGAAATTGCCCATTACATCATCTCTCGAACCCTGAAAAAATATCTCCGTCCCAGGAACTTCCCCGGTACCGGATAATTGTTCTCGGAATTTACGGAAAATGCGCCTGAATTTCATCTATCAAACCCGGAGAGAAACTCCCCCATCCCCGGAATTTTCCAGAAATTTCTGGGTATCGAGAAAAAGTTATCAGAATTTCTGGAAAATGTGCCTCTCGGAATATCGTTCCCAAAGCCGGAATTTTCCGAAAAATTACGGTTCGGGGAAAGATTTTCCGAGAAAATTTCAATTCCGGCTGTTGAAGAATTCAGAGTTTGAGGAATTCCGGCTAACAGAGAGATTACTATACTGGCAAAGACACCCAAAGAACGTTTAGAGAGGAAGACTGTGATGGCCAGCCTTCAGAAATGAGGACAGTTGGTATTCTGACTGATTGACTGTACCGTATACTCACCATTGCAATGAAGCGACCAATGAACTTGAAGTAAGTTAAATGGTCTGGGTTGACTTCTGATGCTGGGTTAATTTGCAGGGAGTAGTTGTTCTTATTGGCATACTCAAACAGGCAGTACATGGGATTGAGAACTTCATGGGACAACTGGAAGAACCATTCTCTGCACAGAGTGAAAATATTTTGATAAACAGAATCATACATAATTCTCCAGTATGTACGTGTGTAAAAACAAGTGCATCAGTGAAACCTCCATATAAAAGACTTCTCTCCCCATATAATATGTTAGATGGAAGTTTAACATCTAACGGACCCTCGATATAACGGAATTTTCTCCCTACATAGTCCGTTAAATAGAGGTTTCACTGTACACCCACCTCAAGCCACCAGAGAACCAAAGTCCTACTGACACTGAGACACATACTACTGATTACCTAAGTCATCACTGAGGATTACTGTATAAATCTCACCAGATAAGTCAAGTTGGGTTGGGTTGGTTATGTTATGTTAGCCTCGGCTATGTCTGTACTTTAATCAGGGTATGATCCACAATATGCACATGACCAATGGATATAACTCCAGTAAATTGGATCATCAAATATGACCAAGTAAACAAGGAATTACTAGACAGGAAACAGGACACATCGTGGATCTATATTCACCCTGTATGAGTGTACTGTATTCTTTCATTTCCTTATTATTTACTGTATTTCTATTTTCCCTACTCCTATTGTATGCTTGATGAGGCAAATCTATCCATGTCTCTCCTTTTAAAAAAGTGTGTCTGGTTGACTTGTGTAATAGCTAAGCCAACATTTAGAATCTTTCAGTAAAATGTACACCCAACCAATGTTCCCTCAGTCCTCTCTCCCGTCCAAGAACCCTGCGAATCCGACACATCATACAGTGCACCATTTACGGGCCCAGCAATGTGTGATGTCTAGGATCCGCAGGTTCATGAGTCTCGGTGTTGACAGGACTTATTTTCGGTGGGTATACGAGTCCATCTATATAATCTTTTCCACGGCGAGATCAAAATGTTTTCGGCAAAACTAAATATACCATCAATGGACTACCCGCTCACTACCCTCACCTTGCTACTCCTCCATAATCCAGTCCATCCTCTCCTCTGAAGATGATAAAAAGCCGTCTCCTCAACTCATAAGCTGGAAGTCGCATCACTTGATGGTATGAATCTTCAAACAGAGTCTGCCGAGTGACGCTGATCTTGATGTGACCTGTGACGGCATTACTGTGGGAGGCATCGGCACGTTGTTGTAAATTCGGTCAAAATTTTTTATGAGTTAGAAGACAAAATATATCTTCTTACAATATAACTATATTGAGATGACTTACTTGCATAAAACCAATAGTCACAACCTCAGTCATTCAGTTAAAAAGTTTTTATCCAAAATACTGTACTTTAATTTATCCTCATTTGGACTTCAATACGTTATAACAACAGGAGTATAGCATAACCTCTTTTGTGCTCCATGCAAGAGCTGAAAAAAAAAGTGTTACTTATTTCTCACCTGTGACATAGGTAGCGGAACTGTCCCAACTTCCACCTAAAGGATCGCTCGTACACCATTGGAATCCCATAATGTCCCCTGTTGGCACTGCTGCAATGGAACAACAACACAACTATATATATCAGCATCTATGTCAACTGTTCCCTGCTTGAGATGCTCAGGTAGAGTCCTCCCTTCACATTGCAACCTAACTGGACTTATGTAATCAACTTACGAGTATGGTACCTGGTGCTTTTACTCACCTACAGTAAGCTTGTCACTAGTACTGTACTGCCTGAAATACAAAATCTTAAGAACCTAGATGTTCTTAAGAAGTAGAGTATCTTTCTATCTATTGGAGAAGGAAATTTTGAATTCCCTGAACATTAATACTTCTGAGATACTTTGTAAATTTATCTATGGAAATTTGGTTGTCATATAGCCATGAATATGATTTTTACCTACAATAACGGCACTAAAACATGTTAAGTGAAGAACACGGTTCCAAAAGAGTGAGTAATCATGATGTGTATTCATCCAAGGAAGAAGAGAAGACACACACTTGAAGGTCTTGCAATAACTTCCTAACCATCAGTGACACTTTTAGCACAACTTGCCAAGCCTAAGCAGGTTGTCAGAGCTCATTAGAAATTCGTATTCAAAATATAAAGTGCTAAATCCTGAGTAACACTAGAGATATGGCTGACTGTTGTTGGAAAATAATCACAATACAGTATATACTGGATGATCTACAAAGTCAATGAGTGAGTGAGGCACAAACATTTGGACATACAAGGTAGGAATCTAGTCCATAATATACAAACACCATTATTTTTTTAATTAATTAAACAATCTGAACCTTTGATGGATGTTCTGTATATCTGTCACAATTTGACCAAATTTACACGTTTCACCCACGAAAAAACAAGCTTTTTTTTATGGGGAATAGCCCACCTGGGCATAGGTCATTGACCCACAATGGGGCCTGGGGGGAGAAAAAATAAGAGTAAAAAGAAATTAAAAATGGAAGAGAAAAACACTATATTAATCTACACCACAAAGATACCGGAAAACCAGCTTTTGGAAGTGAAACAGATTGTAAGATTATGGAAACACGGAAGAAGGCAGAGCATTCCATAGTTTGGCTGTGTGAGGAAAGAAGGAGGTATAGCGGGTTATTCTAGTGTGACCGACATCCACACAGAAACGGTGGGCACTGCGGGCAAGACGAGTGTTACGAGCCCACGGCCCACAGGATGTCAAATCCACTGAACTTTGCCCATTAAAGTACCTGTAAAAGTGAGATAGTGAAGCAACTTTGCAGCGAAGAGAATGGGAAGAAAGATTATCAACTGAAGAAAGAGAGTTAAGAAAATATGCCTCTCCTGAACCACGAACCCCAAGATTCACTTCAGACATGTGAATCCAAAGCATTTATGAAGAAAATAATACATCAATGTCTAATGTTTTGGGCTCATGAGTCAGAATCTCAGGGTTCGTGGTTCAGCACAAGATGCAACAGAACTTTAGTGGGTGAATGGAACAGTACATGAAATTGTATCCAGTTCCATTTTTTTACATGAACAAACTACAATAACTTAAAGAACTCCTGAAGCTGTTATATGGTAAAACTGAATCTACTTACGCAATCACTCGAAAAATTAAATAAATAAATAAATAAAAGACTTAAAACAAGACTCTAACCTAATGTCTAACTTTTGTGTTTTGTATATATCTATCTACTGAAATCTAATACTGTACAGTATACCCATCATTTTAATGCTGTCTATTGAATATTTTACCATTACTTTTAGTGTCCCATTTAACCCTTTGAGTCCTGGAGGGTTAAACCATCATCATCAAAGGGTTAAATCATCATCCTCCTCAAAGGGTTAAACCATCATCATCCTCAAAGGGTTAAACCATCATCATCCTCAAAGGGTTAAACCATCATCAGAGTTAAACTATCAACATCAATGGGTTAAACCATCATCATCCTCACAGGGTTAAACCATCATCAGAGTTAAACTATCAACATCAATGGGTTAAACCATCATCATCCTCAGTGTTAAACCATCATCATCAAAGGGTTAAACCATCATCATCATCAGAGTTAAACTATCAACATCAATGGGTTAAACCATCATCCTCCTCACAGGGTTAAACCATCATCATCAAAGGGTTAAACCATCATCAGAGTTAAACTATCAACATCAATGGGTTAAACCATCATCCTCCTCAAAGTGTTAAACCATCATCATCAAAGGGTTAAACCATCATCAGAGTTAAACTATCAACATCAATGGGTTAAACCATCATCCTCCTCACAGGGTTAAACCATCATCATCAAAGGGTTAAACCATCATCAGAGTTAAACTATCAACATCAATGGGTTAAACCATCATCCTCCTCACAGGGTTAAACCATCATCATCAAAGGGTTAAACCATCATCAGAGTTAAACTATCAACATCAATGGGTTAAACCATCATCCTCCTCACAGGGTTAAACCATCTTCATCCTCAAAGGGTAGAGATAAAAAAGGGTAAGTAGTTTGTTAATTGTAATCTTGACCTCTTTAGTATGATGTGTTGATACAGTAGAGTAATTAAGAAACACGTACATCTGTTTGGCTCCAGGCCGGGGATCTTGGAAGGTTGTCTGCCGGGAGTTGTGATCAACAAAATATTGGCGGCCATCTTCTGTGAGTCGCATTTCCCAACCGGGTGGTAGAGCCTCTTCCTCCAGGACCATGCTGAGGAAACAAAAAACTTTTACAAACACACACACAAAAAAAAAGGGGGGTGAGGGTTACTGGCATTGTGCAACTTCTTGAATAATCAACTACATCAGAGGTATACACTTTGCATCTAACTATTCAAGAGAATTTGTGTACTGTACTGTACTTTACTGTATCAAAGATTCTGCACACATTTTTTAACATCTTTAATGCATATGGAAAATAAGGGGCACAGCTTGTAAAACTACAGTCTCCCTTCAGTAACTTCCACTCATCTGTACAGTGTAACCTCCACATCAAGGATTTTGATGTAAGTCTAACCTCACAAAGAGCTGCTTCTGACAAACTCTTTTTAATACATGTTTCAATCTCCTATTAAAACCTCCTCACTGCCTGTAAAGTTTTTCCCACTTGTCCCGTAAATACATTAATCATCAACGCCCGAGGCACAGCATAGTGCGTTTTTTCCAGCTGAGAAGAGATGCTCCACCCCCCTCCTCCAGAGTTACAGCTGATTCGCTGTTGCAAATCTGTCCGATTTCGTCCTTAAGTAATGATGTATTTCTAAACGAGTTTATTCTTAATCATTGGGATGACCGTTTCTGATAAGAAAGATATTTAGCTAAGTTACATAAAGATACATACATTCATTACTTCAAACATGAGGACGTAGGAAGTTTATCAGAAATTTTATACATGAACTAACTGTTAAACTCTGGTAGCAAATTCACGCTTTTGGAGGATGCATTTAATATATACTTATTTTTACCCACAATAAGGCATACCCGTACTAAGACAAATTACGTATCAGTAATACTACATTTGAAAAGAGCAGAATCACATTGAAAGATTACATGTAATTTGTCATACAGCAAAAACTCTATTTAACGGAGAGCAATCTAATGGGTATACATAGTCCATTATATGAAGGTTTCCCCATGTAACAGACTTCGATATAATAGATTGTACTTTCCTCTATAGTCTGTTATATGGAAGTTCACAACATATAATGAACTTTTCCCCCAATGCCCTCCCCCCGGCCCTGATGTGGGTCATTGACCCATGCCCATGTTGGCGAATCCCCCAAAAAAAAGTCACATATAAAACAAAACTCAATATAATAGACTACGCTCTCCCACCGTCCATTAGAAAGAGGTCTTGCTGTACAAAATTTGGAGGCTTAAACGTGAGTTTTACCAGACTGACTGAATGAGAGAGAGAGAGAAACAGTACAGTATTTTTCTTGTTATAACTTACCCTTGTGTCCGTGGATCATCCCACTGAGTTGTTCTGTTACGGTGATTAACAAAGTAAATTCTACCGTTTGGCTCCTGTCGTTTTTCCCAACCCTGTGGACATAAAAAGAGAAATAATGGTGAATTACATCTCCTTCACCTGCTATGACATATATAATGTAAACCAAACTAAACAACTTTCCTGAGTTAGTTTTTCCATTACTGGCTACTTCACAGTCTTAATAATAATAATAATAATAATAATAATAATAATAAAAACAGGTCTTCACAAAACGTCTAACCTAGATTCTATTTGCTAAACCACACACTGAAGAATTTCCAACAAAATCAAATAGAAAAATATTCAAACAAAAATTTAATAAAGGGGATAAAAACAAAAACTGTGAAATCATTACGTTCAGCAGATGAGAGCCATTCCTTCAGCAGCGTCATGACATCTCCACAAAATTATATTGTTCTGTGCTGGATACTGTACTGTATTATGCTCTTTGAATAATACTGCTAACAAACTTGGTTGGGATGGATGCATGGACAGACAGACCGACAAGTGCAAATTAATTATCATAAAAGTATGCACAGAAATAGCTTATTTTTATTTTTAATAGAAATTTATGAAAAAATATTTTATAATATATATATATATATATATATATATATATATATATATATATATATATATATATATATATATATATATATATATATATATATATATATATATATATATATATATATATATATATATATTGTACACCCTAATTTTTACTCACGAAAGGCCAATAAGATAACAGGTTTTAGAATGGAAAGCGAAGAACTCTACCCAAAATGAAACCAAATTTATTTTAAAGACATTACATTGCAGTACAGGGGAGGGAGAGAGAGATTAATGCCAGCAACTCACAGATGGTAAGGGTCCCAGAGGATCATTAGCGTCTGTTTCTTGGTTTTGGTTGGGATAAAGGAATCGCTGTGAACTTAGTTGGGCGATGTGTTGCCGCTCACCTTGCCACTCTTCAAATTGCCTGTAAAAAACGTAGATTAATATGTACACTATTGCAATAATATAACACATGCACCTTAACACCAGTAGCCTAGTGGTTATAGTGATGAGTCTAACCTGGCTACAATGCTGCCAGCGATGTTAACAGATGCAAAAATGAAAAGAAAGTTACTGTATATGTAAATCTTCATTTGTATCAGGTATTTGTAGATTTAAAAATAAATGTTGCAAATATGGCATTAATAGTTTGTAAGGGCTCAGAAATGGTTACTGCTTAGCTACCTCTGAAGAGTTAGGTTTCTGCCGTACAGACGTTTATCGCCTGAGATTATCCTAACGAGTTCAGTTGTTATAAATCAAGCTTTTATACAGTTCTGTATTTACAATAACTATTTTTTAATTAATTAAAAATGATGATGTGTTTAAGTAAGCAATAACATATTCTTTATTCTGGAGTTGGGTCAGGTAGAATTTAGACTACTGGAGACAGCAACTGGGGGTTTCATTGGCTTACGGGAGACTTTAACTTCGCATACAGGACACAGGTTGATTTTTTAGCCTTTTTTCAGACAAAAAAGTGCATCTTATATGCCATAAAATATGGTAAAGTATCTCAAACTCACTAACACATTATAACGCTTACTCTACGGCCTCACCCGAAATTAACATGGCATATCATGGCATGAAAAATAACCATAAAAAGCCTAGTACTGTACAGTGCCATTGATAACTCCTCCCTAAACATGAAGTAAATGTAGTAATTATATGTCCATCAATTAATCACAGTACTGCACTGACCGTCCTCATACCGGAGAGTTGGCGACCACAGTTCTCCACTCTAAATGTTCATCACTACAGCCCAAATAACACCATTTCATTTTTCTTTCTAAAAAATAGTGCTTCGCCCCTTTCATGTTCAATGTTTCAATAAATTACATCATGCAATTTTTTTCTTTCCTTAATTTGCACTCCCAAGTTTAAACCTGAAATATTCTTAAAAAAATTAATAAAAAAATATATATATATAAAAATTGTAGCCTAACCTGACCAAGTCCTGTATTAGTAACAGCTAAGAATGGATCAAATATAGTGAAATCTATTTGACTTAGCATGTACACAAACACAGATAGTACCATGATGATTTACACAGCCAAAATATAGGAACTGCTTCAATACATTACAATAAGAAATACTGCACAATTGTCCCAGTAAATTTTTTACATAAATCATCTATAATGCTCACTATAAAGTCCCATTAAAATTCAATACAAAAAATTTGTTCCAAATCACCTTAAATACACAATCATTATCGCATCATCACCATGGTATTAATGAGGGAGAGACAGACAGATAGATACCTAATATTTTCTACAGTTGGTCGTTGCCAAGTGGTTGTCCGTGTGTTATGATCAACATAATAGACTCTCCCTCTGGGGTCTCTACGCGCCTCCCAGCCTGCAGGTAGTGGCTTGGGTCTCTCCCACGTGGTGGACCGTGTTGTATGATCTACATAATAACGTCGACCGTACTGATCATATCTCATTTCCCACCTGCAATAATGAGAATGGTTAGGTTAGCTTATGTTATGTTGTTCTGTCATGTTATGTGAAATGTTATGTTATATGTTATGTTAGGTTAATATGACAACAATTTCTTGAGTTTAAATGAAAAAAAAAGTGAAAATGGTTAATAAAACACAAAAGTTTCTGAGTTTTAACTACAAAAATAGTAATTCCATAAAAAAAAGGATTTAAACAGATTTATGTGTTTTTGTAATACATACAGCAGAAGAAATACACCTGTACTAATGTGATATAAAGTAGTGAACTAATGTAGAGCATTTAGAGAGTAAAGAAGAACTTGAGAACAAAGGGAAGTGAGACTTAAGTTTTATTTATTTTTATTTCTTTAGTTATTACTCTCTCTCTATTTTTATTATCTTTATGATCATTATCTCAATACCTTAAAAGATGCAATACAGTACTGTACAGTAGTTTGATAATTCATTCTCACCTTTATTACTGGACTATGGTGATACAGTACTGTATAGCACTTGTCTCCAAATATCAATGTATTTTAACTCTGCCCACTGCTTGGGTGAACTACAGTATTTCAACAATACAGTACAGTACAGTATACTAACCCAGGAGGAAGAGGTTCTTCACCACTTGTTGAATTAGGTTGACTAGTATTGTTACTACTTCCGCTACTTCCTCCGGTGCCACCTCCAGCGCCGTTACTGCTACTTCCTCCGCTGCCACCACCAACACTACCACTGGCCGGAGTTGCACTATTACTACCATCTGTTGATCAATTAATGAAATGTACTGTACACACACACACACAGTGATCCCCCATAATTAATATTAACCAATTCAGTTCCATATTACTCAGAACATTTTGGTGGTTTTAAAATCTTTAATACTGTACCTGTAACTTACAAAGTTTTGAATTTGATGAAAAGCCTCTGGCTAATTATGTTCAATTAATGAAAATTCTGAATGCTAACTGTGCAATTTATCTACAATAGTTATTAGTGTAGTTAGCAAGTGACACAATAACCAACCAACAATACACTTTACTGTCGTGGTATTTTAAATCTGCAACATATTCACAAAGCATTTTCAGTCATATCCCTGTTCGCTGGAACAATTAGTACAGAGCACTTTCGGGGAGAGTTGAAAAACCCATAACACCTCACAGCTTGGTCCAGTAGCCTGGTGGTTACAATGATGAGCTAACCTAGCTACAATGCCATGATTAATCACTGTTAAGCAATATTCTATAAATAAACACTATTAATAACAGTAAATCCAGTGAAATATGGCCGTGAAAATGCTGGTAACTTTAAAACTACTCGCAAACATTCTTGGGTACATCGAAGGTGTCATCCTCGAATAATCGAGGGCCGTGAATTAAAAATCCACAAATTGTAAGGGCATCTGTCCTGGTATTTACACAGAATGGAGAGAGGAGTCTGTTATATGGAGGTTTTCATTGTAGTGTACAATGAAAATGAACAAACCTGAGTTGCGTTTATTTTTATGGGCTCGGTGGTGTCGAGTAGCAGCTCTGGGCGCCACCACAGGGGGAGCAAGTCTGGGTACTGGAGAAGAGGAAGCTGAAGAGACTGCACTTGTAGGAAGCTGTCCGTTGACAGTGCTAGTACTTGTTGCAGATGTTGGGTGTGTCCCTTGGTTACTATTGGCTTGAGATGTAACTGGTGTGGCTGTAGGAGTAGAAGAGGAAGATCTGGGAGTCCCGGTTGGTCCATTTGGGGTACTGGTTGTAGTTCCATTTTGACTCCCGGTGGCTTCAGTGGGACTCTCTCCTCCGAGCACTAATACGGCCGATCCGTTACCGACGCCCTGCCTAAACCGAACACTTGGATGTGCAGTCTGACCATCACTGTTAATCGCTGGGAGTTGTGTCTTTGGAGTTTGCATCCCTGATGTATGGGTGATGGTGGACACTGTGGAGGGCGCACTACCAGCTGACGGTAGTAACGCTTCTGACTGGTTCTGCCTCGGAGGCGGTGGTATAGGTGGGGGAGTTTTGCCTCCTACAAGAAGTGTTACAGTGTTCCCGCCGCTAACACTGCCACCGCTAACATTGCCGCCGCTAACACTTACTACTGGAAAAGATGACATATATTAAACACTATAACAGGCAGTATAAAAAAAATAAAAAAAATAAAACTTTAATGAAATTCAAGTACAGTAATTATATGCACCACCTCTTTCAATAATTACCATCTAAAAAATGTATGCTATGTCACTATCAGCAACATTTTGAGTGTCAAAGACTTTACAGCAGTGCTCATATCATTAGTCAAATTAGTTGCTCCTAAATTGAAACCACCAAATACAATATAAGGAATAAGATCATAAGAGAAAACAAGGCAGTGTTCGACAAGGTCTCAGTTGCCAGCATCCTTATTTGGTGGACATTTATCTGGCAAGATTTTAACTCCACCTCAAAGCAGTAACGCTATAAGCACGAGCTGCTCAAAAAGGTCAACAGACACAGGACTATCTTTGTGATATAAGTGATTTGATCTTAAGGCACACATCTTTATCTGGGAAAAAAATTTGTATCATCCTTTGGTCTAGGTAAAGTATATACTGTACTGTACTATAGTCATATTTGAAAGCCAGACAATTAAACCTTTCAAAATATACCTATAAATTTCCATTTGACATACACCCACCCCAAAAAAGTCGTGCCAGTTCTCTCTCTCCCATCCCTGAACCCTGTGTCTTACGAACCTGTGAATCTGAGACATCACACAGTTCACCATCTATAGACTGCGTGATGTCTCCAATTCATAGGTTCATCAGTCTCAGGGTTCATTGATGGGAGAGAGGACCGACACAGACTTTTTTGGGTGGGTGTACTATATATACTGCACACTGATCTAATATACTGAACTCAACTCCACTACAGGTACAGTACTCTGGACAATGAAAAGTCAAACTTTTACCAAACATACATCATAACATCCATGAAACTAAACGCAAAAGTCATAGATCAAAGAAAAAATTTCGTCTTTTCATCAGTAAGACATAATTATTGATCAACAAAAGAGATGTTTTAACTTGATCTTTGTGAAGTGCAACAATGACGTCTTCAGATTTATAGCCTAAATATGATGGAGTGGGAAGGAGAAGAGTGAACAGTGATGGTAAGATGTACACCAGTGTTTACCTGTGGGATGGGTGACATTAGCTTCCCTCGTTCTGGTCATCAAATTGCGAAGACCGTCAAGTGTGACAGTGATAGTAGGAGTCGGGGAAACTGAAATAAAACACATATTTAGAGTAGGTTTGCATGCAGGAACTCATGAGGATCAAAATAACTTAAGACTTGACATGCATAATATGTCCACCCATTACAGTGGTAAATAGTTGTCAAAATACATACAGTACAGAACATTTGCTGTGTTACTATAGCGTGCGGTCTACAAGATATTAAGGTTAGGTTAGACTAAAGATATCTTTGTAGATCGCATACTATAGCAGCACCAGATTCGCATGAGCGTCCCAGTCTTACAGAAGAACAAATAAATTTTCAAAATCCATATTTGTAGCTATATTTTCTACCGTCTCAACCAACCTTGTGAAATGTTTCTGGTTGCAACATTGTAATCTAGAGCTATAAGGTAAAGAACATGGTAGAACAACTATATTGCCTGTTCTCCTTTACAGTTCATGAACTTCAAAATCTTGAACCTTAAGTATTTTACTGTTACTTCAACATACACAGCACTAATATAGACAATCTTTTTGCTATAACACATTAAATTTAAGTTTCCAGAGAATATAAGGTTAAGAAGTGGATTTTGCTTAACATTTATACAAAGGTACTCTTTTACATGCTGGTTAATGATCTGAGTTCAGAATTTTAAATTTTGTGTAATTAGTGTTAATTAATGAGCTATGAAATAACTTGATACATACATAATATTTAAAATATCAATTATGTTGTGCCCGTAAGTTTTAAATTGCTCTTATATACATTTTCTCTGTATTATAGATAATCTTTACACTTTAAACACGTTTTATTTCAGTTTCCAGAGATAAACATTTTATTGTGAAAATGATGACTAACCTACAACCCATAATTTCGGTACATAAGGTCATAATGTGGTTTTTATTCAAAATTCAAGTAAGGTACAGTACTGTAAGCTCCAATATACTCACCAACTGACGGTGTGTTGCTGTTCGGTGGATTGAGAGACAGTGTGTGACAGGAGGTGGACTTGCCATCATTCCTTGCAACCACATCAGCTAGGTTAAGAGTTGCTTCTCCAATTAGGGAGTCTCGTACCAGTGTGTGGTGATCACTGACCCGAAATACCAGCACGGAGTCTTTGGTTACCAATCTGTAGGGTGCAGTACAGCATTAACTTTTTCATCCACTGTAAAATAGCTAAATGTAAGGACAATACAGGACAGTACAGTCCTGTTGGTGCATCACTTAAAACCATATACTGTACAGTACAGGTATTGTATGTCTAGACTAGTTCTTGTAGTCTTACACAGTGAAACCTTTATTTAATGGACTATATAATAAGGAAAATCCGTTATACTGAGGGCCCATTAGACAAGAAAGCCCCATCTAACAGATTACTGTACGTATATGGAGAAACAAGTCCATTATGTGAAGGTCCCCAGTCTCCTCCTGTAATAACACTGGATAGATCAACTGCCCTAATGGCTAGTATGCTGATAAGTGGCGAAAATTATGAAAAATATAAAAAAATAATCCAAGTGACTCGGCAACACTTACACAGTGAATGTTTCGTGCCACTTAGGATGAGCATTATGTTTAACTTGTTGTGTCTTCTTCTGCTGCACACCATCCACCATCAACTCCACATAGGCTGATGGTTTGTTGAAGAGGCTGCTTATGCCAGATAAATCCCCACTAACAGCTGAAACAAAACAAAACAACATTAATGAACCCCCATTTGATGAGCTAGTTCTCTCTCTCTTTCTTTCTCTGTCTATCTTTCTATCTATTTATCTACCTATCTATCTCTCCACTTCAGGTTATGAAGCTATTATTACTACTACTAGCTAATAATAATAATAATGGTAACATCAACAAATATATTAATACTGTAGCAGCAATAGTAATAATAAAAATAATGATAATAATAATAATACAATAGACCCTTGCCATTCGCAGATTTGCGATTAGCAATTTTGACAATTCACGGTAAGCAGATGGTGGCTAGCTTGCAAGCCTTTTTCTGCAGCACAAGTCACCCCACACAGCATCTCGTGTTGTACTCTCAATACTTTAGTGTTTCTGTGTGAAATGGCCCCTTAAAGACTGCCAGTGTCAGTGCTAGTGGAGTGAAATGTAAAAGGCAGAAGTCAGTGATGACCCCCCGGACAAAGAAAGTTGAATTATTAGACAAGTTAAAAGAGGGATGAGTGCTGCCACGGCTGGTCAGTTGTTTGGTATAGGTATACAGTAGTGCACTAAGGTAGTATAAGTTATTATTTACGGTTTTGCCTATTAACACCATTCCTTGGAACCTAACCCCTGCAAATAACAAGGGTTTACAGTAATACAGTACAGAACTAGTAATAATCATAACAATGATAACAGTATTGACAGTTTCTTGAGCGATTGTACATTAGTTATGGTACCTCCCTTGTGTTTAGTGGGTGTTCCTGTGCATCAATTTGTATAAATTTTTCATTAATGATCTAAAAGTCAAGTTAGGTCAGGTTATGTTAAGTTTGATTAGCTCCTAACCACCCTGGCCCAAACCAAACGTCCTACAAGTACATTCATCTGTAATAGACATACCAACAAGTTCACAACTAACCTGAGATACTCAGCTGGTGTAGGTGGCTGGCATTGGCTGCTTCAGACATTATTTATCAGCCTACCATCATACTCTGTAACAATATGGGGAACATTATTTTACAATGAGACCTCTATTTAATGCATTACATATATGAGAGGTAAGGTCCGTTAGATGTGAAACCTCCATTTAACGAACTATATGGAGACGAAAGTCGGTTATATCGAGAGTCCGTTAGATGTAAGACCCACCTATCTAATGGATTAAATGGAGAGAGAAGTCTGTTATATGGAGGTTTCACTGTCTGCTTATTTTATTTGTTTACTAAATAAACTGAAATTTGAAGATACCTTGTAAATTGATTATCACAGTCAGCCATAATAATAATGCAAATACTGAAGATAAACTGTTCTACCTTATATGATTCCACTGGTGAGGGTGTGGAGTGGAGTTGGAGGTGGGGGAAATTGGGGAAGGTGTGGGGGGGGGGGAGGAGTTGGGGAAGGGAGGTGTGGGAAAGGCAGCTAATTTCAGTGCTACACATTTGATAACTGAGGATGCCCTTGACAAATCCTATACTATCTTTCAGTGAAGGTAGTACTGTACAGCAGCAACATGCATAACTCTCACCAATATGTGATGGGTTCGAGCCTCAACCTGGACACACGTGAGAAGGATGTTATCCAGTGTGATCTGCACTACCAAACATCACAGCTTTCCATTCCCCGGTTTCCTCCTGTACTAACACTGGGTAGTGCCCGAACGGCTAGTAAGCTGATAAATGGCAAAAATAATACAAGTACAGTAAAGTAATGAAAAGCAAGGTTCTACCCTCAATCTATCTTATACCACCTCATTTCCATTCTCCTACACTAGTTAAGCTGTACTGTACAAAATTTGTCAATCACACAATAGCAGAAATAAATCTAAAATATATACAGGTATATCATCTTAACAAAAATAAATTGGTGCCATGCCAAACTAGAATCTTTAAATGTTAAATGATACTGACACTGTACAGTAAAACCTCTACTTAACACACTATATCATAAGGAAAATCCATTACATCGAGGGTCTGGTAGTTGTGAAGCCTCCAACTAACCAACTATAGATATGTAAGTCCATTATATCTAGGATCTGTTAGTTGTGACCCCCCCCCCTATCTAACTGACTTTATATACAGAGAAGTTCATTATATGGAGGTTTCACTGGACAGTATTTTGGGGTTCTCTCACCATGATGGGATAAGGAATGATAGTTAGTACTGTACTGTATTTTAATTGTACACAACAAGTGCTTCTACAACCTTCCCTATTTTATAGGACAAATAGGAGCAAAAAAGAATTAAGCTATTTTGCAAAGTACTGATCACCAAATTAGAATTTCTATTGTTTAATAAGTGTAAGCTCTTCTGAATACAGTACAGTATATCTTTCCTGCCCATTTAATGCACTGAAACAATTTTTTTTTGCAATTTAGAACCGATAAAAAAAAATAATAAACTCAGCAACATGAGAATGCCATTAATTTTGGGCCCTGGTGTATCCATATTAAATGTTGCAGGTAACTGATTTAACTGACTTACATGCACAGTTGGCTCCACTCCTGCATTAACCCCACTTACCGCTGCAAATCCTCTCTATCCGAGGTGTGAACCCTGAACTCTGAGGTATGAATTCGAAGCATTAACTAGTGAATGGGACGAAGAGCAGAGGGATGTGTCAGGGTAGCTGGTACTGGGGGTGAGGAGAGAAAGTGTTTATCAGTTGGGAAGAGATTACAATGCAGGAAAATGCTTTAACAATAGTGACAGAATTTCCCCAGCTGAGTTTCACACACTTCAAGGTTCACACCTTAAGGAGAGTGAGCATTGACAATGCTAAGTGGTACACACAGGAGTGGAGCCAACTGTACAAGGATGAGAGAGAGAGATATGAGCATCCATGACACAGCAATGTTCAGGAATTATTAAAGAACATGGCACTGTGTGATTTATGGGGATAAATACTAGTGAAGAGGAGTTGTGTTTGCTCCTCTCAACTGTATACCCCCCTTTAAAAAAAACAAAAATCCAACAAGTTTGTCCATTAATTTTGCTTTAGAAATCCCGCTTTACACTTTCTTTACGTACCCTCTCATTAGTTGTACTGGTTTCACTCATACCTGTTGCTGTGATCTCTGACCGTCCAAAAAAATGATGCAGGATTACACTCCATGTTACTACAGTACAGTCCTCATAACCTTGCAACTAATTGGCAGGGTCAACCTAGGGGTATTATTAAAGTTTCAGCTACAACTCGGTTAAAGCAATTTTGTGTTTACCATTAGTTATATCTTGTCAATAGGAACAACTTTGTCTAAAACCACTTCTTTCACAAATGGATATTAACAGAGAAAGTAAATTCACTTAAGAAATTAACATAAATTTGCAGTCACTGCATGTCGTCTGTTTGTTACAACCAACCAGATCAGTCTGAGCTTATTCTCACCTCCACAAAAAATGTAAAATTACACCATTACGCTTCTACAAAGTTGCTTTCATTGGTACCAGATATCAAAATAAGTACTTTCTGTTTAATATAGCAGGGACGGCTAGGAAGTTGGGCAAGGTTAAGTAGGTTTCTTTGGTTGGTTAGGTCAGGTTGTATGGTTAAGTCCAAAACAACTCATTTCTGACGGAAATGAAGGTCAAATTCAAATGAAGCACACCAAATACCATGGGAAAAACAAAATTTTTTTGTCAAACAGTAGTTGTGGCTGAAACAGTAAATTCACCACCCTAGGTAGGTAGGTACACTCACTCAAAGATTATTCTGCACCTTTATGGGGTTATACAACATAACACACCAGACCAAGAAAATTGATAACACTCGTCACGGCTTCTGTCACAGTGATCATTGCGGATGATTTCAGAGCCAAGTGGTGCAGAATATTTTTTAGTGATTGTACATGTTACTGTACTATCAACATGCCCTTGAGTATAGAGCACCACCAACCTTTCTCACTGACAATGTGTTAACTCTCCTATCTCCTCTGCTCTTATCAAATTATGGTCTTATCTTCCTTGACCTTATACAGTGCACAAACATGGTCCAGAATATCGACACCATACTGTACTCAAAGTATTAACAACGCTCAGACCTACTAATACATGCACCCCATACTTTTTTTATCTTTCCATAAGTAAGAACTCGTGGTGATACTATAAGATGCAGCCTACAAGATATTTATGCTAGGTTAGACTGAAGCTATCTTTGTAGACTGCAGGCTATAGCAGCACCGAATACTGTACATCTGATGACTCACAATGACTAACAAAGTACAACACTGATTAGATAAAATAAACATAATGCAAGTCAAGTTGAACAATATAATTTAAGTTCTCTAACATCATCTTGTTCTTATTAAAATAGATCAAGAAAGAATCTAGAAACGTGTCTGTTGCTACTGATGCCCTCCCTCCCCACCACCAAACACAACTTGTCAAAAGGGGGCAAACAAAATTGAATTCAAAATCAGGACTGCCTTTAAAGAATTTGGTAAACTTATCGTTTCGGTCATGCACCTATTCGGAAGTAAAGTTAGAATCGTTCCAAGCACATAAAAAAACCATCGGAAAAACATAATTTCAACCTAACCTAAAATTAAAATCCTAAAGTTCACTGCATAACCGAAATGATAATAAAACCAAGAATTTTCTGGAACAACAGTGTACTGTACATAAGCTAGGTAACATAAAAATGGAGGGAAACTGCAGCGGGCCTATTGGCCCATACCGGGCAGTCCCGTTTACACCCGACCCCTATCGCTCATACAGTACTGTATATCCATCCAACCTATGTTTGAAGCTATCCAGCATATTCGAGTTAATGATGATGTTTGGTAACTTGTTCCACTCATCCACTACTCTATTTTCAAACCAATGTTCACCTATCTCATTTTTAAATCTAAATTTGTCTAATTTAAAACCATTGTTACAAGTTTGCTCCTGGTTGGATAGTTTGAGTACCTTTGTTATATCACCTTTGTTTAGCTCTGACTTCCATTAATACACTTCGATCACATCGCCCTTCACTCTTCATCTCTCGAGGGAGTACAAATTAAGATTAGTCTTCCGTCATTCTCCTCTGAATTCTTTCTAGGGATTCTTTATCCATTCTGTAGTACAGTGACCAGAACTGAATTACATAATCCAAGTGAGGTCTCACAAGCGCAAGATATAGTTTTAGGATGACCTTGCTAGTCTTGTAACTAACACTCCTTTATATGAACCCAAATACTTTGTTAACTTTGTTTCGAGCAAATACACATTGTTGACTTGGTTTAAGATTCCTACTTATCATTACTCCCGAATCTTTCTCTCAGTCGGATTTCCCTATAACACATTGTTCATCTGATATCTGGTTTCTGTTTACATCTCCTAGACGAAGTACTTTACATTTGTCAACTAAATTTCATCTGCCATTTTTCAGACCATTCAAAAAGTTGGTTTAGATCTTCCTGTAGTTTTGCAGAGTCCTAGTAAGAATAGGTGAGTAAATCTTTAATGAAATTCATGACATAGTTCAAGCAATAACCCTAGTCAAACAATCTTCCATTTATAAAGTTCCTTAAAACAGTAAAATTATCGTTTCGTTCATCCCTATGTTTTTCTGCCATTTTTTGACGTTCTGAATGATATTGATCTTACCTGAGCTACACTAACCAACCTAACCTAACAAACCTAACCAACAAACCTAACCAACCAACTAAACCTAACCTAGCCACAGAACCCAGGAACTATATCTAACCTAACCTAAATTCCTAGGATTCCCCGGATGACCCGAAACTATAATAATACCCCTTTAGTCATAGATGTGTAGACAGCAAGCTATAGTAGCACCAACACATGAGTAAACTTTCCTCTTGGCATGCACACAGATAGATTAAAATAAACATCTATGATGCAGTATATAACTCCTGTTACAGAGGCATGAAACCACTGTTTGTTTTAACCATTAACCTGATACTTTATAGTTGACAAGACAAGACAATTTCAGAGACAATGAAAATATATTCAGTCACACACACACAAAAACCAGTTCTAGTGAACAGGACATCAATTAAGTTGTAATAGGAAAAATTTCCCAATTCCATACAAAGGATTAACCACATTTCAGCGAGTTTTTGGAACTTGTAACAAGTACAGTACAATTAACAAAGGAATATGCTCATCGTAAGCATCAAGCTGCTCTTTACAAATGTCTAACCCAAGAGAAGAGAATAAATATGTTATTTACGAAGAGAACAGTCAAGATCAAGTGAAAATGACTGAAATCTGGGTCCAGTTCCCACTAGTGACGTACACACCACCACAACTCTCCCAGTGTCTACTACTTAACAACTTACTGCCTTAATTACTATTGATGGCACTCTGCTTGCTTATACTAATACTTGATAGCCCAACAACTCCGCAGATCCGAGTAGCTTAATCCAAGAGATAAGTTATCAGACATGTCATACGGCCACCAATAATGTCATAATATTTACCAATACGGCCATTTAAAAAGAAGGGTCTCTTACCATACTCTTGTACAGTCAATCCATTTCAGCTGGTGATTTCTGCCACACCTTATTAATTACTGAAATAACGAGGAAAACTTCTTTAGAAGAATGACAACAGTGAAGTCACCATCATAAGATCGAAAATACAATAAACACTAAAAGGACGAAGTTGACGAACAAATAAGCATCGTGATATAAAACAAAAAGGATCACAGTAGATGCGTTTCCCTGTATATAGTGTCGGGAATACTTATTGTAGCTAGAACATGGAGTGTAATGGTGTTCATTTCATCTATACTCTTCTACAGACCCCATGAAATTACGTCACGACACATGTTGACCAATCACAGCGTCCCAGTAACAGTGCGCTCCAGTCAAACATTGCACACAGTCACACTCATTATTACTTGTCATATAATTATAAAGTTCCCATATTATATGAACTAATAATACATGATTAAACTCTTCTAGGTATGTCCGCATATAGTTGTGTACAGCACATCGGTGATCAAATCTGAAATTCAGTGGTAAATTATTTTACAATACTTTATTTAAATAGATAAAATAATATATATATATATATATATATATATATATATATATATATATATATATATATATATATATATATATATATATATATATATATGTAAAATGTAGTAGTTGTCCAGTCTAAGTTAGTGTATGAAATGGCTTATACTATGTACTATAGAGTATAGACTATCTGCTGGTCTCTCCAATTACTGTATATACTGTAAAAACAACACACACCAATGCATCCTATAGAATACTATTAATTTTAGAGTGCCAGAGTAACTATAATATATTTACAAAAGGTTGCAAAATCGGATAATATAAGACCCAGATGTTTTATTATTTCATGCAAAGAATTCAAAAAGTTTCCAGCCAACATTAATGGCCAACTGAGAACATGACTGTGATATGTGGGATATGTTAGGTGAAGTGTATAGCTGAGCGGCGAGTGTAACCACGGTTGGTGTTATGTGGTTGCAAAACGTAACCATTGTTTCAAAACTACAGTATTCATAACGCATACCAGTTCAACATTACTAAGGAACATGTATACCTTCCCAACGCAATCGGTTTCTACGATTCGTATTAAATAATAATCTTAAAACAAGGAATCATCCATTATTTTTTGTTTTCCATTTTCAAGAGCCTATATACGGATTTTGTCTTTCCTGTATATCATTGTCAATACACATTCACTGTTTATGTACTGCATATTGCTTGTATACTTGTACAGTATATTGTATACCTGAATTGTCAATATACTCGTATATGCTGAATAACTATAAACTAATTTGACGATTTATTATAGCCTATAGTTATCTAAATCTACAAATGTTTGCGGATGACGCAAAGTTATTTCGGGAAATTAAGAACCAAGCAGGCTGTGAAGAGCTGCAGAAGGATCTCTGTGAGCTTCAAGAATGGTCGAAGAAATGGCTGCTAAGATCAATGTCACGAAGTGTAAGAGGCTGCACTTGGGACGCACCAACAGTAACGAGGCGTATCATATGTTCCAACGGGAAGAAGAAACTGCATTAATTGAGTCAATGTGAAAAGGACCGAGGTGTGTATGTTGACAATGAGCTGAAGTTCTCGGGCCATTGCGAGAAGAAGGTGAATCAGACAACTAAATTATTAGGTCTTATAAGAAGGTCGTTCAGATATCTAGACGGTCTCTCGTAAAGATCTTCAAGAGTGAAGTGCCTCCACATGTCGAGTACTGTCACCCCGTCTGGTCCCGAGATATGCTAGGGACTGTCAGTTGATTGAAATTGTCCAAAGGAGGGCCACCAGACTGGTGCCTGCACTACAGCACCTCAGCTACCCCACTACAGCACCTCAGCTACCTTGAGAGATTAGAGAGCCCGAAATTACTTTACTTATATCCTCTTCACCACTGATCAGCTCTTTAGCCGCTTGGGTGATCGGTCACGTCTCTGATTTCTTTCCCTAGCTTAAACTACAGATGGGCAAGAGGGGACCTAAATGAGGTGTATAAACATCTCAAAGGGCACTACTCAGTCGAGTGTCCTTACCTGGAGCTGGCGGACGCTCGCCCCACAAGGGGTCACAGCTCAAGGTTGAAGAAGCCGCAAGTCCAGAAAACTGTGAGGGGTAACTTTTTCGGAGTGAGGGTTGTGAACACTTGGAACAATCTACCAGAGCGTTGTGACGCCACCGAGTGTGAGCTCTTTCAGGAGAAGACTTGACAAGCACTGGAGCAGGTTCAGATACATTCCGGAGCCAGTGCAAGCCCAGTACTTGCCAACAGTGCGTAACAGAGACGTGACCGATCGCCCGAGCGGCTAACGAGCCGATCGGCGGCCGGTAATAAAGTCACAGGAAAAAAAGTCAGAAAAAAGTCACAATTTTGGCTAGGAAAAAAGTCACAGGAAAAAAAGTCACAATTAATTTATGGTGGCCGGTAATAAAGGCTAGGTTAGGTTAGATTAGGTTGACATATTAACCTTAAAAAATGTGAGAATTCGATAGTTAACTTTTCTTTTTTTCTTGTGACTTTTTTTCCTGTGACTTTTTTTCCCGTGACTTTTTTCTGTGACTTTTTTACCTGTGACTTTTTACCTGGATTCAGCCGATCAGTGGTGAAGAGGATAAAAGTAAGTAAAATAACCATTTGAGCTAAGAGTTCCTTTTATCTATCACGTAACAGTATAGCAAAAAAGAGAAAAGAGAGAAATAGTGTTGAGAAGGTGAAGGAGAAAACATACAAGGCGCCTCTCTGTAATTAATAGAATCGTCTTGCGTTAACCAAATAAAATAATAAAAGTGACATCCTGTAGTGAAGGGGTTAACGTTTCAGTGTGTAATGGTGGCATGTAATGTGTGCTCTTTTGCAATTTTCATTGGTTACGAGATGCACTCCCACAGAGTATAGCCACTGCCTACTGGCTCTTTATTTGTCTTTACAACAGTGAAGCACTTGACTTAACACCTTCAAAACACTAAAAAGTAATATGGGTATTATAATACTGAGGACAGGTGATATAATGTAAAAATCTTGTCAAGTCATAGTTTATCTACCGGTGAAAATTGTGACAGAATTGTTAACATCCTGAACTGTGACGAAGAGGATATTGAAGGATTAAAAAAAAAGTTGAGAATACGGACCCATACATATCCTGTAGGTGGCAACACGTGCTGCCAAGGTCAGGGAGCGCGGAACAAGGACATCCGTTGTCACAGTTATGCTCAGCAATAACACAAGATGAATGAAGTCATGCATACTACGGAAGCCTAGCTGGCGTTTAAAGATTCCGGTGATGTGATATAAAAAATTACAAATGAGGAAAACTATGAATAAACAGATCAATATATATGTTTTTTTTTTACTGTTATCCGTCTGTCTCTTCAAGCTGACCCTTCCGGATACGTGTTTTTTTTTTGGTATCTACATATAGGCCTACTGTACAGTATAGCTTTAACGACACAAATTCAGCAGATCGCACGAGACATTGTGACATGATGGCACTCAACGTAAACCTGTGAAAAATATTTAAAATTCAACGGGTCTTCGTTATCATTCTTTCGTTAATTATTTAAGTAATGGCCAAATTGTGATGGAATTTAAACCCCCATCTAGCGCCTTTCTCATTCTGGAAGCGCTACATAGTACACCATTATTAAAAAATATATACAGTATATTTTGCTACACCTCACAAAAGGAGTTCACGAACTAACCGGATCCTTTCTCATATAAATTATTAGTCCCAGTCCTTATGGCAGTGAAACCCTTCCTTTGTACAGTGTTTTCTCTCAGCATACAAGCTGTAGCTCTTCAAATCTATGGTATAATAAAGGCGCTTTGCAGTATGTAATGACGAGTATTTATTTTTAGCCACCATTCAAGGATGAGTAGAGAGCATTATGCACTTTCCCTATGATAAGCTGTTTGAGCTCATGTGCAGGTATATGGAGTTTGATGAGCGGTGGCTCACGCAGAAAAACTGCAACTTTTATTTCATATGGTGGCGAAAGTATAAGGAGGATGAATGGTTTTTTTTAAGTGGATGAAAAATATATTTGAATACTGTATGCATTACAGGTCGCATTGTGACCTTAATATAACACAAAAAAAAGACGTACAAGGATGACGTCAATCATTATGATCAAGTTCAGGCCGCTGCTGGACAACATGGGGGTGAAGGAGCAAGAAGGAGAGCAGAGTGAGGAGACTTATGGGGCGCCGTATCTGGAGGAGGGACCCTCGCGGGACCCAGCTTCGTCCTCAAGTCGCGCCTTCTCGATCTGGTCGAGCACGAACTGGGGGATCTCGTGAGGGAACTCAGGTGCCACCGGCAGGAAGCTGGACTGGGGCTGGAAGCCGTTCTCGTCAGCCACGAAGGTCATCTCGAACTGCTGTCCGTCGGGGAGGGTGAAGCTGCGAGAGACACGGGTAGTGAGAAGAAGGGCTGGGGCGGTGCCACTTGTTCACACTAATGTGGTTTTGTCGACACAAAGTACACTAACAAACTTCAATACTTACGAGACTGATCCGCTCTGAGCGACAGCGCCTTCAGCAGAGCCTTCCTTGATGGTAGCACCTGACTCCTGGCGAGTGATGCCGTCCTCAGTCTCCACCTGGAAGTTGTAGTAGGAGGCGTCGTCGGCTATGTGGCGTTCGTCAACCAGAATTTTGGGCGTCTCTGCTGAGTGTTGATCATAGACAGGTGAGGCCAGGGCCACAGCGGCCACGCAGGTGAGAACGATCTACCGGAAAATTGAGTGATACATTAAAATATTTCCAAAGTTAAGCATCAACAGTATATTAACATTTACCAAGACAGTTTGTTGTGATGTGTTCACTGTTAGACAATTGTGAAATTCATATCAGGGAAAGACTTTAGTAGAAGAGTACTCTTGTGTGTGAGGTTTGGCTGCTTACCAGCTTCATGGTGTAGGTGTGAGGTGAGTGTGGTGTTGGCTGGAAGGCACCACCATTATATACTAGCAGGTGGCACCTTGACCCTGTCTGCCCACCTATCCACTCACTGCCTCACAAGGTCATAACTGCCACCCCCCCCCCCATCACCCCCCTTTGCAAGCACACATACAACACAGCTGCTCTGTTGTGATATACCAAATATGAATATATAATCTAGAGTTAACAATTTAGTCTGTTCACATAAATATAAACGAATTTGAACTGGTTGTCATGGTCTCAAGGCTAATACGATGAATAGGTATTTTTTCTTTAAATATTCGTCATCGGAAATATACCAAGACAAAATACTTTAAAAAATCACAATTCCTACTATTTAGACCTTTTTTTTAGATTATATTGAATTAGTCTTTTTTAACTTCCGTGAATGGTATCATACGTTAAGTTTTCAAATCCTTTTCCATTAATTTAATCGGAAATATTCGTTATTAGCGCATGAGAGTAAACAGATTCCAGCGCTCGTGACGATTTATGCGTGTCCATTCCAGTAAAGGGAAAAATATTCTAACTACACGATTGAGGTAAAATAAATCAAACTACCCTGTACTTTACTTTGTTATCACTTAAACATATGTAATGATGCTTGTGTCACCCCAACAATTGATTAACACCTACCTGGGCATCCAACTTGTCCCCCTGCGTGAGTACAGAGGCAGGCCCAGGTAATGTCCTTATTAACACAAGTCCTACGGCTACTCTGGCTACTTTATAGTTTTTGCACCTCCAGACTATCACTTGATTTTAGGGAAAAAAAATTAACCTGTTTCACCATCAACTCGTATAGGAATTTGTCTCATGCACGACACATTGTTTCATACTGTACATAACTGCAAACTTCCTCCTCTCTGTCTCTGGTGTATGTGGTCGTGGGGTGATAGTGTAAGGATGATACATACAATACTTATTATAAAACAGTGAAATCTCCATGTAACGGACTTCTCTCTTCCATATAATCCTTTAGAGGAAGGCTTCATCTATAACGGACCCTCGTTATAACGCACTTTCATATCTACTGTATATAGTTCGTCAGGTGGATGTTTTCACATCTAACAGACCCTCGATATACCGGAATTTCCATTTAACATAGTCCGTTAAATAGAGGTTTCACTTATATACAGGAGACTTATATCAAGTTACACGGCTTCCTCTCACTCATATATTTCACAATTGGCGGGAATGTGTGACGTTGGTGCCCTGGTGGGCGGGTCTCTGTCCTCGTGAAGAACAACAATATGTAGACCAATGGTGAAAGTGAATCAGGCAATAAACTTGTCCCGCGATTTCACGATCTTTGGAGTGGAGTTTTAATTTTATACCTAACAGTTTCTTTTGTTGGAAGTGCTACTTCAGGAACCTGGTGCCGCGTCAGTAGCTCTTCGGGTCAACTTGCGATTCAGCTAAGGCGTGACAAGACAACCTTATCACGCATGAGGCCCCTCGACGGAGTTGCAGTGTCTAACTACAGTAACGGCGGGGTGTGGCTTTGATACGCGCTAAATGGGTATTACTTCCATGACACTAAGAAGAAGGTAAAACTCATTACAACGGACGTATAAATTGCTACAAATTAACATAAGTGAACTTCCATATAACGGACTTCTCTCTCCATAGAACCCGTTAAATAGTGGAGGGTTCACATCTGACGGACCCTCGGTGTAATGGGCTTTCATCTCTATGAAGTTTGTTAGATGGAAGTTTCACATCTAATGGACCCTCGATATAATGGCTTTTCTCTCCATATAATCCGTTAAATAGAGGTCCCACTGTATAATTAATAACATCGTTGTACAGAATCCCTGCCAGCCACACTACTATACAACTGATCACGGGTTCGCCACAGTGGCCACCAAGATCCTACTGAGTCCTTGACCTTCACAGGCTACGGGAACCACCAAGCTCCTGCTGGTGACATGAAAGGGTTTCACAAGCTGCAGGGGGCCGGTCTTTAGATGGCCAAGATATACTGTGCTATCACAAGTGGCGGAGTGAGGCAAAGATCACATTACTCGTCTATTCTGCAGGTTTATGACACTCAAGATACCAGTGTGATTTTTTGGTATTTACGTACCTAGCATTCAAAATCATTGGTTACCCTTATCAAATATTGTAGTTTTCTTTCTTCATTTGGAAAGACTTACACACACACACACACACACAATCTACTTACGTTTCCAACTGGGCGTCTGTTTTTCTGCTCACCAACTTATTGTGTCTATTCACCTAAAGTGTTCACTGTTCAGTGTAATTATTGGTTACTTACCATGAGTATGTTGCTGAGATGACGACGAACACGAGGAGGTCGAGGATAGGCTGATGGTAGTGACAGTGAGACGACTTTTTGTAGCTGACGTCAGTGGCTGGTGATGGCAGTGAGACGACCTGCTCCACCTGAGGTCAGTGACAGCCACACACGCCTGGAGGTTGTCCTCGGGTGGATGTGAACCATTTTTACTCGGTAACAAACTCGAGTCAAAAATTATACTCAGCGGATACGAGACTAAAAAAAATGCACGGGTTGTCTGGTGTAGCGGCACGGTGATAGGTTAGGCACTGTACTGCATGGCCTTTACCTTACAACACGTATAGTTTATGGCGAAGGGGTGCGACCGCTCATAAAGTGAATGGGAACCACTTCACTGAGGGTTGACGAGGCTATGAAGGTCGGTCAGTTAGGCTAGAACGGGAGCACCACCACCATCAGGAGGTATCATAAAACGGTGTGTGTACTGTGTATAGCTTTGCCGCCATTGATCCATCCGTCCCAAGTCTCGTATACTAATTTCATATTCTCTCCCTTGTTCCTCTCGTCATTATCATCTCATTGCATTTACATTGGTAAGGATCCATAAACAGATCAAGTATACCCTGTGAGGCGACCTTGGGCAAGACTCCAGTATATACAGTACAGCAAGAAGCACCAACGAAAGTGAGATTGATTACTACGCTATGGCTGGATCGAGTGTCATGTATTGTCCACTAGTTTGTTAAGAGGCGGTGGCTGGGTGTGCGGTGAACTGTGTATCGTCAATTGATTATATTATTAAAAAAGGTTATTTTAAGCTCTCTCTCTACTTCTTTATTTAAATTCTTATATCATCCAGGATAATAAAAACAGGAAATCGTGTTTTTTTACATATATTTTATAAGTATGGTCTACAATAATGTTGAAATTGTACACGTACATAAAACTAATTCAGGCATGAGTTATACTGTATATCATATGTGCTGTCAGTGTATACTGTATTTGAGGCACATAAACACACACACACGAACTGGCTTATTTGAATTCCGTAAAGCTCCGGATATTAATATTTTCCAAGTTGAAGAAATGAGTGTATGGGTGTGATTCGCTAAATAATTACTCTATGAAAATGCCAACCATGGTAGCGCCGAATTTGGCTGCCCTTAACGACATCCTAACTATATGTTTTCCTATACCCAGTTGAGGTGTGACAAAGTGAATCTGAAAACAGTAAAGGATTTGTATTTTCTCTTTGTTTTTATACATTTTCTTGTCCTTTCAAGTTTTATTGGCAATTTGCATTGTTGACAATGCGTATTTCGACTCTTTTAAAAAAATCTCAATTCACATTTTTGGATGCACTAAAATACAATATAATTCATCAGCTGTGTTTACCCTCCATGTCCCTCTTAACACATTTTCCATGCTGAAAATTATCACCGACCGAAAAACAAACTTAAGACCACAGGGAGGACGTCAGCAACAGCGTAAACACTTGAGCAGCCACGAGCCAGAAGCGTGGGTCGGAGAGCTTACTGCTGTTTTCTGCTATCTGTCGTCCTTCTAGGAGTTGTGTCTGATTGTGACTAGGTGCTGAAGGAAGTGCTGCGGAGTTGGTAGCGACCATCTCCGGTGGAGGGGTAGAGAGCGTCGGAGGTGGAGTGTGATGCTCTGACAGGGGCGTGGTGGACCTTACTTGACTGTCATTGTGCTTACACGTAAAGTCCCTCTCACAGATTCCTGACGGTGTTCGGATTTCACATACTCCGGGACAAGATAGTCTGGGTCCCCCAATTATTGTAGTAGGTCTCAGCCAGGTAGGTGTAGTCAATGGCACTTCTATTGTCCGTAATCTCCAACGAATGGCACACTTTTCATTTAGTTCACAATTGCAATCAACTAATCTGTAACATTTCTTTCTGCACGGTAGGCAACTTGCAATTGCTGGGTACCATATTTCTGGCGACACTGGTTGTCTCCAGTCGTAACCGGACACACCAGGAGGGCCGGGCATACCAGGAGGGCCGGGCACACCAGGAGGGCCGGGCATACCAGGAGGGCCGGACACACCAGGAGGGCCGGGCACACCGGGAGGGCCGGGCACACCAGGAGGGCCGGGCACACCAGGAGGGCCGGGCACACCAGGAGGGCCGGGCACACCAGGAGGCTGGGCACACCAGGAGGGCCGGGCACACCACGAGGGCCGGGCACACCGGGAGGGCCGGGCACACCAGGAGGGCCGGGCACACCTGGAGGGCCGGGCACACCAGGAGGGCCGGGCACACCTGGAGGGCCGGGCACACCAGGAGGACCGGGCACACCGGGAGGGCCAAGCACACCAGGAGGGCCGGGCACACCGGGAGGGCCGGGTACACCAGGAGGGCCGGGCACACCAGGAGGGCCGGGTACACCAGGAGGGCCGGGCACACCAGGAGGGCCTCTAGGACCTGGAAATCCTCGTTTAACTCTTGAAGCAGCAGACGCAGACGGCCCAAATCTAGGAGGACCCTTAAGTAACACAGCAGAAGTAAGATCCATGTTGACCGTCAGGAAACACAGGAGGGCGGCCAGGGGCAGTGACCAGTACCTATACATGTTGGTAACTGCAGTGGCGGCTCATGGATTCTCTTAGCTTGTAGTAGTGTTTATGGCGTTGCTGGTGGTGAGGAGTGGCACAGCGTAGCCGAGCCACGGAAATCTGTTGTCATAAATGCAGCACTGTTGAGTAATGCTTCCTCACGTCCGGTGCCGTCCTAGGCTAGCTGCGGCTCCTTAAGATGTTGTAGCCGCTCCTAGGCCTTCCATTGTTGCTATTGTTGTTTCTAGAATAGTAACTGCTCCCTAGCACACTGTTTTCCCCAACGCATCTTTATTTTATTGATAACATTTCTCTGTGCGCGGTAAACTGGAGAAGTGAAGCAAGTAAGTGACTTTGGAGGTCTAGGAATCCCGAGGTGGAGTTGTATTATCAGGAAACGTATGGCGCATCACGTAATTCCCTCTCACGAGTATCCCCTCCCCTGCTACTGTTGCCACTATACGATCACTTCTGGCCTTTTGTTATTTTCCTCTCTGGTAAGTTAAACTCACAAACGATGAAGCTGACATTCAGAAATTAGTATAAAAATCTTACAACACATATTTACTGCCAGTAATGTTCACAAGTCTGTCACTGAACACCACATTACAGTATTTACCTCGCTTGTATAAATTTTGAAATTTATTGATATACAATTATAAAAGTTAATTGTTGGTACAGGATCGCTGTTTTGTAATATCAAGCCGATTAAATAATCGGGAGTCGACGACATAAAAAGAATTCAAAGTTAAAATAACACGTATTTGCTTTAACGTAACTCTTTTTACAAATGTACAATAATGTTGTTATATACGTTCCTGTGGTACTGTACTTCATAGCTTAAAAGAACCTCTAGTTGTAACAAAAGGTATGTAGTTAGTAGGCAGCTATCAAACAGGGAGGTACTACCGCCTAGGAACACATTGGAAGCAAAAATTGTGACCAAGTCCCAGGTTGCTCATCTGACTTTCTGTCTCATTTACACACACTTGCAGGGTTTCAATTGTTTCTCTTACTTTGACAGCACAACATACATTTATAATTTCTCACTATTAATCTATTATTATTATTATTATTATTATTATTATATTATATATTTATTTTTATTTATTTTTTATTAATTTTTATTATTATTATTATTAAAAATATAAGTTCTCCCCCAGGCCTTGATGTGGGTCATTGACCTGTGCCCGGGTAGGCTAATCCCCGTAAAAAAATAAAAATAAATAAATAAGGTAAGGTTAGGTTTGGTCGGTTTGGTTTGAATTGGTTTGCTAATTGGTTAGGTTTGGGTTGGTTTGGTCATCTTTTTTTTCATATTTTTACCCCAGAATTTCTTTCTATTCCACACCCCTGAAGATCAGAATCCATTAAAACACCACAACATTCACTAGAAAAATTTATTCTTGTTATTGCAGCAGTTTCCGTGGTAGACCTTTTCCGAATCTTTTCCATATTCACCTTAGAAGACGATGTATTCCAGTGCATTCTTCGATTCTGATTTTCTTACATAGTATTATTAGACTCCGTTTTCATTATTGATGTATGACTCTGCTAATAAGTTTCTTGTAATAAAACTGTTTTAAACTAAAAACGAAATTAAAACGTAAGACGTGTAATGAAAAAGTCTACTTAAATACCCGGTACAACATGATGGTATGGAAGAAAAAAATATTTTGCACTGAGGGTATATCGCTAGTTTCTCTGTGTACTAGGCTATGACCTGTGTTCCTGAAGGCACAGTAGTCAACATTGGCCTTGGTGCATAGGTTCATGACCTTGGTGCCTAGGTTCATGACCTTGATGCCTAGGCGAATGGTTTTGGTGCCTAAGCTCGTGGTTTTTGTGCCCTACAAAAATAGGATGGCTGCACCTTCAAAGTAAGTATTTCCAGTTGTACAACACATTGTTCGTAAGATATTAATAAAAAAATATTTTCAAGAAATTCAAGAAGGTGCTCTCCCAGAGTACTCGTTAAAAAAGAGAACACGTACACTGTTAACGTCAGAATTTATCGGGAAAAATGGAGCAGTGTTGGTACAGCTGGAGCAAATGATCCCCTGCAGTGAGCGACCCTCGGTCACCTGGCAGCTAGCCGCTACACACGACCTTGTCAAATTATCGATGCTCAATCTGTTGCCAGCAAGAGTCATGTAGTCTTAATATTGTAATGTTAAAATAACTAAGTATTTAAAGCATATGAATATCGAAACAAAATCATATAAACAATATTGAAAGCATAAAAGTGTATAATTATTATGTGGACACATATGGAAGTTGGTGATGGCAGCAGTGCAGCCGCCAACTGGTGCTTGCAGTTAGTCCGTGACCGAGAATCCGAGAAAACTAGTGCATGGGTCCTCCCGTCACCACCAACAGATTTTGCCTGTGGTTAACATATTTTGTATTATCCCCAGACACAAACGACCCCCCCCCAAAAAAAAAAAATAATATATAAATATATATATATATATATATATATATATATATATATATATATATATATATATATATATATATATATATATATATATATCTTGATAAAATCACACGGGAAGATGGAAACAACGGAGTACCTTAGCTTTGAGTGTCAACAAAGATGTATAATGTTAGGGTTCAAGAGCTGATCATGCCGCCAGCAGCTGTAACAGAGCCATGCTTGACCTACACTGTGAGGGAGGCGACATAGTTGTATACGTACTGGTGATGGTCACTTTTTTGCTCCATTTAATAACCTCAGTAAAGTAGACAATATTAACTATATTATCAATTATATTACCTTGTTTATAGAAATCACCTCTTCCCTTATATAACCTCTACTGTTAGGAAATTCCCCCTCAAATTTCGTTATTATTCTACGAAACAGACAGCCCAGTGGCTTATGACGACTGGAGGGAGCGAAGTTGGGGGGAGGTGGGGGTCGCATCGCGAATGTCATGAGGTGGAGTGAGAGCGAAGGTGACGGGTCGAGGCATGAAAACTGGTATTTTGGTGTCCTGCTGCTGACGCAAACCTGGACCTGAATAATCATAAAGAAATGATAATTATATTGAGGTTGATATCAAGAGCAAAAGTTTTAGAGAGACATTATGTCTTTGTCAGGTTAGGTCTCACTTCTCCCAATCTTTCTTTTTCATTGACTGCTGTCACCCCTCAAGTAAGGAATTCGTCATATTGACCTGGTATCCTTAAAATATACAATATATGCTCAAGTATGTCTATGGAGACCTTCTTAGACCTACATCGTGTTAACAATACAGCATTGACCAGCGATCCTTAATGTATCAAGTAATCATCTCTAGAGCGTTAAGGTCATCTACAGGTATGAGAGAAGTGGTCCAAGGTGAATAACGCGCTAACAGGGACTAGAATGACCATCACACACACACACACACAGGCACGTCCAGTAGGATTTCGACACTCAGGCGATAGGATTCAAGCGAGAGGGAGGCCAGGGAGTGGAACCTTTGTGTCCTAAGTATGCAAGACATGTATTACCCTCCACGCAATTGCGAGTTCAAAGTAACGTTAAGAACATAAGAAAATAAGGAGTCTGCAATAGGCCGGTTGGCCTGTGCATGGCAGCTCCTGTCGAGAGTTACTACCACTCTCTATCATCCATGAATCTATCTAGCCTCCTTTTAAAACTTCCCAGCGTTCCAGCACTTACTACAAAGTTGCTAAGCTTGTTCCACTCGTCCATCACCCTATTTGTGAACCAGTTCCTTCCTAGCTCCCTCCTAAACCTAAAATTATCCAACTTATCCAACGTTGCACCTGAACACACCCGTGGAAGATGCTAATAATAATGATAATGATAACAGCTTTCCGAAAGACGAGAATGGGTTCAAGAATTTCAACTATCGATAATAACCTTCTGAAAAAGATGACACTGACGGGTAAGAATTTCTGCTAACGATGACAGCTAGTTTCCGGAAGGTGAAAGTAGCTTGAAGGAATTAACTAACAATGACAGTTATACTTTCCGGAAAGTGGGAGTAATAGCTACGTTCCTGAAGGTGGAAGTGACAGCAAGAACTTCCTGCTAGTGGAGGAGCTGCTACCACCACGAGGCTTGTTACTGTACTCTCTGTATTGGGAAACACCGCGATGTTCCCGTTACGTTCGTTGACTGGCTCATTTCATGCCTAGCTCAATTCGTTGCTTATCTAGATGTATAGCCAAAAACGCTCGTGAGGGATGATTGTGATAAATATAATGGTGTGAGTAATACCATAGTAATTAAAAACAAATTATTATACAGGAATATGAATATTCTTTATGATTTTTATCTATATTTTGTTGTGCAGTATTTGGGGAGTAAGTTGTGGATTGGATTGGCTTATGTTTAATTTAGTATCAGGTTACCCGAGTCTCAGGTCACTTATGTGTGTGTCTGTGTGTGTTACTCATATACGACACATACAGTGAAATCAATTGCATGTTCATCCATCTACAAGGGCTCAATGTGTGTGTGTATGTCTGTGTGTAAGAATGACCGACACAAGTATAGACGCAGTCGTATTCGTGAGCCGTGTTATCTGAAGCAATTCGCTTTATTATACTACTAATAATTTTATAAATACTGTAAAAAGGGAGAGAGTCAGGGAAAAATGTGATAAAAGTCCTAGGAGGTCTTTGGTTCAGGGTGGACGTGGCAGACTCAGCCTCCACTTGTGTACACTTTGATCAGCCTTGTTCTCGGGTATTGACACTGTTGAAGATCGTAAAACAGGCGACGTGGTCAAGGTAACGAACGAATACTTTTACGGTCGGGATTATTATAATACAGGGAGTGAATAAACTCATTTCTTTATCTTGAATAGATCTAAACGAGCATTAATCTCGAAAAGCTGAAGAACAACTTATCTGAAGCAGTAAAGTGGAGCAGGTGGGTTGCTGGTCTAGTTACTGTCTCCCGCAGCAACGAGTTAACCGCTGTTTACATTACTGTTTCTCGCGGCAAGTTTTACTGATCATAATCCAGTTCATGGTCAACCCACCTTCCGTATTATTAGATTGACTGAAAAAGGCTGTTAAATATATCTGGATCTTTGTTTAATAATGTTATGGATGTTTTTATTACAATATTAATGTGCCGTGGTAACTAATGTGTGTGTGTGTGTGTGTGTGTGTGTGTGTGTGTAGATTGGCAACATTGCTGTCCTTGTACACAACCATACGGGCAGCAGTGACAGTAAACTGGCCAGTAAGCGAGGATCTGATATCACTTAACCCCGTATCATAAAAATAACAGGCCTGACCAATCAATACTGCTTGTCCCTCACCTCCATTACGTAATGAGGGGCTTGAGAAACCTCCCATTGTTCACCAGCTTTATGGTATACTTATCCCACTAACTGTACTCACTCATCTTTATTATTAATTTTAATATTTACGCGTGTGTGTGTGTGTGTCTTTATATGTATACGTGTAAACGTTTTGAAAGTGGTCGTGACGCCTAGCAAACCAGACAAAAAATAGCCCCCGATTGAGTGATTTCGATTTGCATATGACCCGAGAGAGAGAGAGAGAGAGAGAGAGAGAGAGAGAGAGAGGACCCGAGAGAGAGAGAGAGGTAAGATGCGATTTTTGAGTGAGTGACGTTCACTGCATGGTACAATATTTACTAGGCTTATTCTCTCATTACTACCTGTAGACACGCCATGCTCTCTCTCTCTCTCTCTCTCTCTCTCTCTCTCTCTCTCTCATTATTTATCGATTTTCTTATCAATTTAGCAGTCATTTTATTTCAGTGTTTTTTCTTCATCCACTGTCTCATTCCTTTTCTGTCATTAAAGACAGAGAAAGAGAGATAAGCAGACTGAGAGGGAGAGAGAAGACAGATAGACAGACAGACAGACAGACAGAAACAGAGAGATAGGGAGAAACATCCAGGCAGACAGAAACAGACAGAGAGATGTCGAAGGTGTGGGTGACAGTCATACATTTAACTGCAAGTGAGTAAAGGTCAAAACACACACACACACACACACACACACACACACACACACACACACGAGGTCACGGAAAGTTTCCAAGTGACCTTCGCAAAGTGACCTTGGTATATGGAAGGTCAGTATTTCAGTCACTATTATTTGGTGCTCCTGACTTGTTGTTTATATAATTGAACTAACATTTTCTATGTATGTATAAAAAAACACTGTATTTTCCTGACTTCTTATTCGTGTGATAACTCAACTAAATAAAATGCTCTCGGAAATTTCGTCACCGGTTCAATATAAACCTAACCTATACTAACCAAGACTTGATCGTCTCCAAAATAATGATATTAGTATCTGAGTTTGATAAATATAACACCGCATTCATTAACATGGTGACGAAATGTTCGCTCACCGTGAATAACAACACATAACCGCACGGCACTGTAATGGCGCAGTTGTCAAGGCCATTAGAGTGCAAGGGAAAAAAACTCGTTGAATGAACACTCCGTCAATTTTCAACTTAGTTAAAGGTGAATCAGTCATTGAACAAGTTCCTCTGACCAGGCCAATGTACCAAAGTGGATTAAGGTTCTGGATTCTGGATTATCGGTGATTCTTACGTCATATTTCCTTACAAGAACGCATTCAATTACATCAGGATCTCGCTTTTACATCGAGCCTGCAGTATATGTTGACATCGGTGAGCGGACGTTTGGGTCACGGTTAGGTTAGATCAGGTCAGGTCAGGTTAGGTTAGATTCGAGCATGTTAAGTTTGGTTAGATTAGCGTTAGGGTGGTTAATCTTAAGGTGAAATAAGTTATGGGCTAATCTTTTGGTGATTTTTAATATCCATAGTTGTTCATAAATCAATCTTGACACGATCACACAACTCAATAACGTTTCGGCCGATTACTTTTACACACACACACATTGACGTGGTGGTGATTTATTTAGTCCAGAGCATATATCTCAATAAATCATTGGCCACTTTACCGCGACCTTTCCCCATCCACTGAGGTGACTGAAGCTGTCATGTCCTCCATCCTATCCATCACATAACCATGACCCTTCAGGCTTTTACGCCCTTAATGCTTGAATCATGAAGGCAAGCATGAACTACGCATGCTTCCCATTTGGGCGCTGGAAACACTTTGGCGCTTCACCTTGTACAGAATGACAAGGGGTGCCCAATAAACTAGCCCCTCGGGGGCATATATAAAATATAAACAAATATTATTAAACACTTGCCTCTTATCCATCACATTATTAAAGACTCATATGATAGTGAACCTAAAATAGTTGCAATGCATTCGCTAAGATCACCCACGTTACTTCGTAAGGCCATGTCACGTTAGCTGGTCAGAGTTGGTGTGATTGTGTGAGGTGGCAGGACAGTCAGTCAGTTTCGGTCTGGTAACTAGCCCCCAAAATAAAAATGAGATGAAATATTTATTAATTATATCGTATAATCATCCCAATGAGGCAAGACCAAGGCCATTGAGTACAGACCCCGTATACCTCATCTAACTTGTGGACTGGAAGAGTGAGAAAATGTAGCGACCATATTATGAACTTGAATAAATAACGCTTGGAAAATCGCACTTAAATTTCTTTTGATAAATGAATTAGATTACTCTTTACTCTCAAGGTGAATTGTTTGTTGCCATCTATATATTATACAGTCCCCCCACCCAAAAAAAAAAAAAAAAAAAAATATATATATATATATATATATATATATATATATATATATATATATATATATATATATATATATATATATATATATATATATATATATATATATATATATATATATATATATATACTTTTTTCCGTCTTCACGAACCTGTCTTCAATCTCGTTCATATTATTTATATTTGGTTGTACTAATAAAATGCCAATCAATATCACTCAAAAGAAAAATCTAGCCAAATCTGGGGCAGGTTACGAAAAATCTAGTTAGGTAATACCAAAGACCATGGTCTTTGGTATTAGTATATTGTATTTGTATTTCCTGACTAGTCGCAGCAAATGAAAGTGTACTAAAAAAACGAAAACAATGAACGCTGGGAAAAAGATGATATGTGAATCATCTCGCGAGGCTCCGATGTAATATAATTATGGAGAATTACAGAAATATAGACAGAAGATTGACACGTTTATCAGAGCGGAAAATTTATACAGTGGTAAAAAATGTAGAAACGCGTGAGTTCCTAAGTAGGGTAGCGCAGTGATAATCCAAATTGTATAACTTTTACAATCTTAGAGATGGTGGAGAGGTCTTAGTAGCCTAGTAATATCATGGCTAAAACTCACAGGCGGTGTTCTATCCCGCAATCCCTCAAGATGCTTGTAGCCGCCAGTTATTCATATTCATATTTTATGTAATAATAACATTTGTGAATACTCTATTGCTTACCATACAGTTCGTGTTTCACTTCAGAAAGTCTATGGAAGACACTGAGACTGTAAAGAATGGGACATGAACCCAATCCAATATGTCGAAGGTTACCGGAGGTGAGCGAGTGAAGGTGCCCAGGGTCATCAAGCAGCCGGGTATATAAACCCACACTGCTGGCTCTAACTTACACTCACATATACAACATGCAGTTTGTAAGTTAAACATTGGCGGGCAGCAATAACGTCCCAGGCATACAATTAATAAATTTTGTCTTAAAGAAAAAATACTGAGTATAATGCATTGATTAGTTTTAGGGGAAATATTCATCTATTGACTGTTCTCAGGGTTTTTTTATAAGAATAGGTTTTTTTTTACGTTTTTCGGTGTGTTTTACTCACATCTGACCTTCATTTCTTGTGCAAATGAGCGTTTTTTTTTTGCAAAAAAAAATCATTTTTAACATAAACATAATTTGTACAAAAATAGATATTTGAGTAAAACACCAAAATACACAAAAGAAAACCTATTCTCACCCCAAAAGAACCAACCTACCTAACCTAACTTAGAAGGAGGAGGAAGAAGTGAAGAGACAACTGACTTTAAGTGAGGAGTATAACCTCAGGTAAACATAGCGGGAACCTGTGGACAGCCAATGGACGAATATTAACCGGTTTTTTTTTCTCAGAATTATTCCTTATCCGAAAAAAAAATTATTTTCCGGTAGATCGTTCTCACCTGCGTGGCCGCTGTGGCCCTGGCCTCACCTGTCTATGATCAACACTCAGCAGAGACGCCCAAAATTCTGGTTGACGAACGCCACATAGCCGACGACGCCTCCTACTACAACTTCCAGGTGGAGACTGAGGACGGCATCACTCGCCAGGAGTCAGGTGCTACCATCAAGGAAGGCTCTGCTGAAGGAGCCGTCGCTCAGAGCGGATCAGTCTCGTAAGTATTGAAGTTTGTTTGTGTATTTTGTTTTGACAAAACCACATTAGTGTGAACACGTGGCACCGCCCCAGCCCTTCTTCTCACTACCCGTGTCTCTCGCAGCTTCACCCTCCCCGACGGACAGCAGTTCGAGATGACCTTCGTGGCTGACGAGAACGGCTTCCAGCCCCAGTCCAGCTTCCTGCCGGTGGCACCTGAGTTCCCTCACGAGATCCCCCAGTTCGTGCTCGACCAGATCGAGAAGGCGCGACTTGAGGACGAAGCTGAGTCCCGCAAGGGTCCCTCCTCCAAATACGGCGCCCCATAAGTCTCCTCACTTTGCTCACCGCCTCTTGTCACCTCAGTCAGTTTAACATCACTGTGGGAGCAGTTGACTCCTGCTCATACTAGTGTCGTCTACCTGGCTGACCATTATGTTCTGTACATATGTATTTATTTAACAATAAAATGCAAATATACTTGAGATTTTCCAACATGCCGTGTACTGTAGTTATACAGAGTTGAAAATATCGGAATATCGGTAACTGGTGTTTAAAAAGGACAAATTACCAACAAATTATATAAAAAAAGGTTCCGGCGGATATTACTGTCCAGGGTTTAGATGTTAACGTCCTCTGGTTCTTTTAAAGATTACTGTCAGGTGGAACACTTTCGCTTTCACCAAGGATATTGAACAAGATACTGTACATTTTTACCCCAATTATGCACTCTTAATTTCATACAACACTCAGTCAATAAACACTCTTGATATAAAATACATGAATATTCTTAAAAAAAAAAGGTTGTTTAGACTGAAAATGCAATTAAACAATGAATTCCAGGAAAAACACAAGTGAAAAACTGTAAGGCTCTATTCACACTTCGGGACGGTCACGGTCGTCACGCTCCATTCACAGTCCAGTCAAATATAATTACGGGCATGTTAATGGGAGCGTCCATACTTGCAGTCGCGGTCAAGACAAAGTCCGCTCACACTCAAGTGACGATCCATAGAAAGATATTTTGACTGGAGCAGGACTGTACGTTAGCGTCCCGGGACCACTTCCCGTGCCAGACCGCCATACGCCAGTGCGGACTGAAACTAAAGGTTGCACAGTTTACGTGACGCCGCCTCCCAGGACAAAATTTTGAGAAGAAAAGTTTCGTAAAATCTAAACATCTCTTCTTCTCATTTTAGTTCACATTTCAACAACTATAAGTATTTAGAGAAAGAATACTTATACCTCGTGCTGGTCGGCTCACTGTTTGGTAGACGCACCATCGTGACAGTACAAACAAGCTATGAATATGATGTCCCATGTAGTATGAGGGCGCGAGTGAATTACTACAATGTTAGATGTAATGGTAGTGTGTTGCTGACTTTACCATGAAGCACCGGGGTCTTACTGATCAACGTATATGAAGCTTGGTTACCTGAATGTGAAGCTTGGTTACCTGTATGTGAAGCTTGGTTACTTGTATATGAAGCTTGGTTACCTGTATATGAAGCTTGGTTACCTGTATATGAAGCTTGGTTACTTGTATATGGATCTTAGCTACCTGTAAATGAAGCTTGGTTACCTGTATATGAAGCTTGGTTACCTGTATGTGAAACTTAACTGCCTGTATATGAAGCTTGGTTACCTGTATATGAAGCTTGGTTACCTGTATGTGAAACTTGGTTACTTGTATATGAGTTTGGTTATCTGTATATGAAGCTTAACTGCCTGTATATGAAGCTTGGTTAGCTGTATAGGAAGCTTAGTTACCTGTATACAGTAGAGTGAACTAACAGTATACAGTATTAAGAAAGGACAGGTTACCATTTTTCTCCTGCTTGGAATTTAGGTAATTTAAGAATATATTTAAATAATTAGAACCAACAGACACCTATAACCATCACACAAAGCCATCCGTGCACATGCGCATAACGTTCTTCATCCCACAGTTGTCATCAGCAGCACCGACGACCCATTAAGTGACCCAACAGAGAACTCTTGATGGAGTCACTGGTGGGCTGTTCGGGAAACACCCATGTCGGTAAGCAACGAAACTTGCTTAAACCTGTTGATGATGGAGTTAGAGTGTGTGTGTGTGTGTGTGTGTGTGTGCGTTAATGAACTCTATCGTGTTGTCACTACAGCTTTTATTCAACTTTCACTGATCCAAATTTCACTCCATCAACTTACAAAGGACCGGCAGCTCACGACCCCTTCACCTTGTTGCATACACACACACACACACACACACACACAGTCTTAATAATACAATGTCAGTAGTTAGGGTAACCTGATTGTCACTATACAGTAGTTACAGACAAAAGCACCAAAATGTTCTATCAGCGGGGAAGGGAAGGAGGGCGGGCGTACCCAAGAAATGACAGCTGTGGTGGTGACCATGACCGTGGGGGCATCACCCATTTTTGTACAATCGCCCTCTCCTGGTGGTATATAACGGCTTTGACGGCTCCTCCTGCACACACACACATACTCACTCACCACCATGAAGCTTGTGAGTTCCTGGCTCTTGTTTCCACTCACAATGATGCCTTGATATTTCTTACATATGGTATATAATATGACCAATAGACTCCTAATACACGTAATTTTATTTAATTCTATTTATTTTCCGGTAGATCGTTCTCACCTGCGTGGCCGCTGTGGCCCTGGCCTCACCTGTCTATGATCAACACTCAGCAGAGACGCCCAAAATTCTGGTTGACGAACGCCACATAGCCGACGACGCCTCCTACTACAACTTCCAGGTGGAGACTGAGGACGGCATCACTCGCCAGGAGTCAGGTGCTACCATCAAGGAAGGCTCTGCTGAAGGCGCCGTCGCTCAGAGCGGATCAGTCTCGTAAGTATTGAAGTTTGTTAGTGTACTTTGTGTCGACAAAACCACATTAGTGTGAACAAGTGGCACCGCCCCAGCCCTTCTTCTCACTACCCGTGTCTCTCGCAGCTTCACCCTCCCCGACGGACAGCAGTTCGAGATGACCTTCGTGGCTGACGAGAACGGCTTCCAGCCCCAGTCCAGCTTCCTGCCGGTGGCACCTGAGTTCCCTCACGAGATCCCCCAGTTCGTGCTCGACCAGATCGAGAAGGCGCGACTTGAGGACGAAGCTGAGTCCCGCAAGGCTCCCTCCTCCAGATACGGCGCCCCATAAATATCAGACGTCTCGATGATGACTCTTACATGGAACTCCTGAGAATATTTCTCTGGTAGTCAATCTCTGGTCACTACAATAATTATTTATAGTATACTGTATAGGTCTAATTAAAATAAAGTTGATAACATGCACTGGGGTTCATAGTCAGTACTCCCAAATTTCACAAGGGGTTTTTTTCGTACTAACTTGGCTACTGTCACCACATTAACGGAACTTATTTAGAGAAAGATAGTGTCACAAAGACCAAATAACTGAATACATTGTGATAGACATAAATTGTCATGTAATAATCTCAAATGTAAAATGACAAGAAAATGCAGCAAGAAAAATATACACTGGGTTTCAAAAGAGGCAAGACTCATTAACAAGGAGAATGAAACTTGCTTAGACCATCTACCTCCAATATACCCCTGTCATGGTCACCTCTAAGTGGACCTGGCGTTAGGCAAATCACAGGCAGTGTATTTTGATTTTAGACCTCATCACTAGCCTCTGACAACCTTCTTTACATTCATAATTTTCACCACTTAGCTCACTAAATATCTATTTGGTTTACTCCCTAACGTTTCACAAACCAACTTCACCCTTCACACATCTTTCCCCACTAACTCTGCTATGCTTATCCACTCATTCACACACGCCTAAACGTTTCACCCAATCCTTTCATCTTCCTGACCATTCTCATTCTCTCCCACTACATTGTTTTTTATCAGATTTTCACTTTTCATGGGAGTAAATTTTTCTCAATGACCCTACTAAACATCTCCGTTTTCCTCCTGTATTAACACTGCACAATATAGTTCACAAGACTACCCGCCAGAACGGCCAGTAAGCTGACGAGTGGTGAATTAATATAGGCCTATTAAATACCACGCAGGCCCGTCCTTTAGGGGGGGGGGGGCGAACAGGGGCGACCGCCCGGGGCCCAGCACTAGACTCAGTGACCTCGGACACATTACCTGTTCACTGGTTAATCGGACCTGACGGCTTACGTCACCATCGTAACCGTGACCTTACCATCCATAGCAACAGTCCCATGGGGGTTGGTGGGGCCCCGCAGTGGCTGAGTTGACCCTCCTAGGGACGGCCCTGACACCACGTATTTCTCGCCTCGCATCCCCTTGACCGTGATAGCATAGATCGGCTTAGTTATGTCCTAACTCAAACTAACCGAAAATATTTGGAGTTTATGCGCCCTTTCTTTTTTTTTCATTTCATCCTTTAGAAAAACTATCGAATGAAATATCCCTTGACTCCCACTAACCATAGAGTGGGAAGTGGGCGTGGCTATAGCCGAAACCGGGCACCTCTCTGACCTTGACTCCTTGAGCTGGGCAAGATAATTCGCCTTCCCACACTACTGCCAGTCAGTTAAGCCTAACACCACCACAAGACGTTACCTCCGCTACCAACTCACCACACATCTCTCACTGAGGCAAGGTAAGCAAATTAAAGACTATATCCTTCGTGATGCATGTAACAATAAGATAAGATGATCCGGTGGTGAGGATACACTGTATGTGTGTTACTAGGCAGCTATCAACTGAAGAGCCCCCATTAGTCCCTGTTCACCTAGCAGTAATGTAGGTACCTGTTGTAAGTCGAAAGTTGCGAATTCGTATTCAGGGAGTTGTTGGAGCTTCCAATAACTTGATGACATAAACCACTGACTCTTCAGGCTTCTACGCCCTTGACTCTTCAGGCTTCTACGCCCTTAACTCATGAGACATAAAGGCAAGCATGAACTTAGCATGCTTCCCTGTTGGGCACTGTAAACGCTTCTGCGCTTCACCTTACACAAGGATATAGGGGAGTGCCCAATAAAAAAAAAGGCTGACACATCTACAGCAGCCAGTTAACCCTCAATGGACTTTGCTACGCCTCAACTTACATTTTAATGACTATTTAAGGGACGATACTGTATTTGCATTATGAAATAGAAGTCTGTCATTATACACCCACTTGTTTTATAGAAAATAACTTCATAATTTTATCCGTTCAAAAATCTTCATAAATTTCCTTTTTGCCATCGTAGAATCATAAGGAGCCGTGAAGTAACTTTTTTGCAACACATTTTCTGCCCCTCAGACAACACCCCCCTCCGTTACTTCAACGGGACAACCACAACTAAAAATCTATTGAACATCCTAGACGCTGACACTTGTGGGCGGGGAACATATCACTAAAGAAATAAAATAAAAACGGAAGGAAATTGAATAAGAATCCTGCCTTTCTGTAATTTAGAAATCTACTTTAATTGTTATGATTATTAGTCTCTGGTTGGCAGTAATGAGTATTGTCGAGGATCGTTTTTCAGACCCTGGCATCTATCTTACCTACCCAGGATACACCCCGCTTCGTCACCGACCCGGTTAGTCACTAAAACCCCATTTCATCACCAATATCAAATCCGTTTCGTCACCACTAACAATTTCTGGTATTAGTGACAAATTGTAAGTTATTATTTTACACAAATAGAAATTACACATGTATACAGACGACGCAAGAAGTATTACTATACATGAATATTAATTGTTTAGCAAAGAAAACGAGTAAAACATTGGTAAATATACAAAATACAGAACAAATGTAGGTGATTTGGCACCAGCGCGTAAACCACCGAGCAGCGAGATGATTGCAGGCGTATTAACAATGTATTTTATATTTTTATTTTCGTCTTTAATAAATTGTCTTATTGTTTTTTCTATCCAAAGCAACAGATATTTTCGTGTATACACTTTTATCCTCTTCACCACTGATCGGCTCGTTAGCCGCTTGGGCGATCAGTCACGTCTCTGTTACGCACTGCTGGCTAGTACTGGGCTAGTACAGGCTCCTGAATGTACCTGAAACTGCTTATGCTTATCCAGTCTGAGCACAAGCTAAAATCGTGCACAAGAAAAGCAAATCATGACAAACAAGTTCATCTCTGGGAGCTGTGGGATGAATATGCTCTTCTAAGTTCTAACTTCCTAAAAAATATTGTCATTGTCTTCTGCCAAGCTTACACGAGTAAATTTTAGTTCACACATTGTTTAAGTTTTATGATTGCAGGCGGCGTATTAACATTTTTTTATTTTTGTTTCGTTTTCGTCTTTAATAAATTGTCTTAGTGAGATATTGCATGATTCAATGTATTGTTATGCCGAGGCATAATTTCGAAATACAATTTTGTAAACAACAAATGAGGAATTATTGTGTTATTACTTTACATGAATATTAATTGTTTAATAAAGTAAAACGATTCACATTGGTAAATAAACAAAATACAGAACATTGAAGGTGATTTGGCACCAGCGCGTAAACCACCGAGCAGCGAGATGATTGCAGGCGTATTACAATGTTTTTATTTTTATTTTTGTCTTTAATAATTTGTCTTAGAGTTTTGATTATTTTCTATCCCAAGCAACAGTTATTTTCGTGTATATATTGGGAATGAACGCGGTGACGAAACGGGTAAAGCAGTGGTTACGAAACGGGTAAAAATAGTGGTAACGAAACGGGTTGATGATATGGGCAGACCCCACCTACACCTTATCAACAACGAAATCATGCCAATATACCACAAATCCCCATACGGGACAAAATATTAATAGAACGACATACGTTTTAAAACAACGTAACCCAGTAGATTGATTTAAAAGGCAATGAATGATCCCAGTACTATGACTTTAAATGGACAAACAACAACACAGAAAAGCTGTTGTGTCGCCTTTGGAACAGCTGGTCCCAGACACTGTTACATGGATCAAGTTACTCACATACCGTAAGATGCTCCTTGTTCTCCCATGTACAGTCAGATGCAGTAATTACTACCACCACTTAGTACCCGGTGGCAGTAGGACTGAGTGGGTAGTACCAAACAGGGAGGTACTACCGCCTGGGAAGATATTGGAAGCATAATGTATTGTCTAATGGTAGACCCTGCTGCCATGTGACCAAGTCCCAGGTTGCTGATCTAACTTTCTGTCTCATTTATACACAATTGCAGGGTTACAATTATTTTTCATACTATTGAAAACACAACATACATGCTGTATATTGTTTCTCACTTTTGATCTTTTTTACATTTTTGTATTTATGGTTCATTATTATTATTATTATTATTATTATTATTATTATTATTATTATTATTATTATTATAATTATTATTATTATTATTATTATTATTATTACAGGTATTATTATCATTATTATTTTATATTAAATTTTTTATTTACTATGAATTATTATTATTTATTATTATTATTATTATTATTATTATTATTATTATTATTATTATTATTATTATTATTATTATTATTATTATTATTATTATTATTATTATTATTATTATTATTATTATTATTATTATTTCATTTCCCCCCCCCAGGCCCCGATGTGGGTCAGTGACCTGTGTCCGGGTGGGCTAATTCCCGTAAAAAAAAAAAAAAGTGAAGGCCTGGCGATTGGACAAACTCTCCTCTCATTCTCTGCATGGCCCAAATTCATGATTCTTTTATGTCTTATGTTTGTATGATTTTGAATTCCTCATAAATGCACTCTATACAACAGCCATCTTAACCGTTACACAAAACAACTACAGTACAGTACTATAATATGTATACAGCACACACTATACATGGTACGATATATCTCACTTATTCTTACACTGATCTTCTCGCCAGCCCAGTGAACAAAGCTTTTACTATACTACACCTCTGTCTTGAGTACAGCGAAATAAACCTAAAGATATGTTATCAAAATACTGTACCTTGGGTATACTTAATCCTATCAACAGCTCCATAGGCTTCTTAATGCCAGAGAAGTCCTAAGATAGTACAAGCCTTATGAACAAGGAATACCTACGATACACCTAATGGTTTGATTTAGCTCTCGTCTAATTTCTCCCCCCCCCCCCCTGGTGGGGCTTTTATCAACATGTGTATCCTGTATTAATACATGGCAGAGAAATCTGGGAGGGGGGAGAGTACAGTTCATAAATACACGTAACAATTATACAGTATAAGTGAAACTCAAGGGCTACCAGTGAGTGAATCACCCTGTTTTATTTATATCGAAGATGAGGTTGATACCAAAAATTTTTTGTAAATACCACCATTGTGACCTGGGTGGGGCATCTGTATCAATGCTAGGGATTCGGTGACCAGTGAATATAATCATATTCCTAAGGGTCACTGTTTCAAGCTCAACCCGAGTACTGTATATGTCTTTACAATTATGGAAGTAAAGATGGTTGGGTGTAGTGCCAGCAATACTGCCTCCTTGTATATTTTCAACTTAGTATACAATGTACTGTATCAGAACTACTCCTAAAGATAAGTTAGGCCTGGGGGTTCCACTTTCATTCTTCACATAGCCTCCTATGATGGTTAATTTTTCATCCAAATGTTTATTGGATTAATATATAGTTCACAATATTTTGTAAGACTATGACTAAAAAGAGAAGCAAAAAGTTGTGGTCAGTTAATACTTTAAAATATATATTTTTTTGTAATTTATGTGGACGTTAATATTACAGATGAAGACATGGGGCAACAAGGAGTTCTGGGGCTTAGGATCTGAGTTTGATCCCGACTGGCTGCTGACAGACCAGCAGAAGCAACTCCGGGCAGACTTGATGGACGTGTGTCGGACAAAGATCCGTCCACATGCAGTAAGCATCTGTTCAATTCTGTTCAGTAGCATTTTAGCCTCGGTCAGCTTAGCTTAATATAAGGTAGATTAGTGCAAGTTGTGGTAGGTTATGGTAAGTCCAGGTAGGTTTGACCCAAGACCAAATCATCCTGCATTCAAGGTTCAGTGGCTTGCAATGGAGAAGTCATAAATGGTTCTGGAATCATTACAATATTAATCAATTCTTTTCACTCATGCCCTCTCTCTGCCTTATGGTACTTCTCATCCTACCATAACCTCTCAATCTATTTTTCTTAATTAAGATTCATTCATTTTTTTTAATCATTTGTTTCTATTTTTTTTTTTTTTATTGTAGATTCAGTGTGATCGCAATTACCAGTTCCCAAGACAGTCCGTAGAAGACCTGGCTGAGCTAGGTTTGATGGGTCTCATCATCCCGAAGGAGTTTGGTGGCCTTGGTGAGAACCATATTTGTGCCGCCATGGTGGTAGAGACTCTTGCTCGCTATGGCTGCCCTTCTACTGCTATGATTTACAGTAAGTGTTGTCAATATTTTTCATCTTTACTTTCCTGTGAACCTAATCTTGCAAGCTAACTAGTGATTTATTTTATAATTTTTTAGATTATTAAGTTAGTTACCTGTACTGTAGTCTCTCTGTTTTGGCCCAGTGAGTGATGAGGAAGAGTTAAAGAGAAAAAATCAACTTTCCTCCCCATTTCTAATAAAACAGTAATCATATTCATGTTTTTATTCCAGTTCTCAGCTATCAAATACATTATAGACCGAGTTCACCTAGTTTCAGTACTGCTTTGTGTAGCCATTAAGTTCACATTTATTTCCTTTCTGGATATTTTCCCAATTCAAAATCAAGAAATAGCTCAAGATTGTATTCTTTTTCTTGTTGGCTTTACAGCCTTTTACCTGACATTCAGCCAGAACTTGACATCAAGTCCACAAAGAGTTATTGTAGACACCATCATCAATTGAAATACGTATAAATGTTTTTGTAAATTTATCTTATATAACTTCTTAAACTGATAAAGTGATAATTCCACCTCTCCCCCTCACAGCTATGCACCTGGCCTCTTGTTCAGTTATACTATTCCGCTACCACAACAACCCACACCTGCAGCAGCTCCTCACCCGTATCACCCAGGAGAAGCTCCTAGGTGCTGTGAGTGCCTCTGATCCGGCCACAGGTGAGTGTCACAACCTACTGCTGATGAACTGCAGACTTTACGTATAAATAATAACAACTGATGTCTTATATGTTGCCAATTTTCTTAAAGTATTCTTGTACTTTATTCAATGAAACTTAGGTAATTTAGTAAACTGTCTTATATGTTGCCAATTTTCATAAAACATTACTGTACTTTATTCTATGAAATTTAGATCTTTTAATGTTTTATAATAATAGAGATTATGCTTAGGTAACTTATTTTTAACATTTAACAAACTACCATGATTCCCACAATTTTGTAAGGTAAAGGACAACCAATCTAAGGCCTTGGTACAATAGAATAACAGGCAGTGCACATTTTAGACAACAATATGTATCAATACTGCCTGATTGTATGATAGAATGCATGTCTCCTGATATGTTGAGTTATCCAGTGAACCAAGTTACTGCTGGCACTTTCTCTTTCCTTACATTGATGACATTATCCCTCAGGTGGACACGATTGGTTCCCGCTGTCCTCAAAGGTAAAATATCTAGATAAACGAACCATACAGATGCTCAAGTTTGGTTCATGGACAACAAGTGCAGGATTTGCTGACTTCTACACCATCATGACTGTCAGTCCAGAGTATAATGGGAATTATTCCAATCTCTCTATGTTTGTTTCTTACCAGGTGAGCCATAATGTATACATTATTAATTTCTGGTACTCAAGACTAACACAATGCCATAGCCTGATCTATCTGCTAACTTGTTGAAGGCATTTTCCTTTCAGTCAAAGTCTTCTTGAACAGATCATACCGGTTGACCCGTCACAGATTAATTACTGTGACATCTTGAATAATACTGATGCTTGATGACTGAAAGGCAGCAAGTGCATGATTGACTTTGGTGAGATGTTTTGTACAATAATTGATCAGTTGATGAATGTAGCCTCCAGCTGCTTGAACCACATGGTAGGTTCTGTTGGCCAGTATGGAGGTGCCCTGTACTGTACTGTAGTTTAACTGGGACTGATGCAGCATTTGCAGAAACATCTTCTCATGTTTGTCTGAGTACTGAAGGCTGTCTGTAGCTCATTCAGTTTTAATTCTTAAAACATGTTCTTTTGAAATCACCACTCAATAGGACGATGTTTTCAGTCTACAGCATTACACAGGGATGGACACACTCACACTACTGTAACTGTAAATACAAATATTTAATAAAAACAATTGTATATGCTACCACTCTTAACCCATGTTGGTCCATGAGTTGCCTGTATGTTTATCTTCCAATTGTTAAACACTTTTAAAATTTCCTTCCGTAGGATGAGATCCGAGCATCGACCGATAACTGGAGCGCTCTTGGGATGCACGGCAATCAATCTGGTCCAATAGTGGTGGAAGGCAAGTTTGACCTTGAGAGGATGATAGGGTCTCCTTATGATGGAAAAAAGGTAAGTGAGATATATTTCATTATTATCTGATGGTGATTCTGATGATGATGGTGGAGGTCACTGTTGAAGGATGAGTAAAGACAGAATATTTTTGAAAAATAAAATTCATTTGTGGAAAATCAAATAATACTGGTTAGGGATTTAAAATTGCCCCGTATACCCTTGATAATTTGACACACTAAAGACTCTGCCTCTGCCAAAATTTCCCCGAATCTCCAAATTTTCACACCAACTTTGACATGGGGCCAGAACTCACCTCAATATACAGTACTGAATTGACAAATATGGAGATAAGAGAAAACATGAGGTTATAACAAAATAATCATTGCTTCTCAAGTGTTTATCAAAGATATCAATAAATCTTTGTACATGAATTTGAAACAATTCACCATCTAAGTTTGTTTTGCTAAACTATTATACTGTATATTGATTATCAGGTAGTTTTGCTTTTCTCAGTTGTAATTGTAATGCGTTTTACTTAACTTTTACTTTTTACTTTTATCCTCTTCACCACTGATTTGCTTGTTAGCCGCTTGGGCGGTTGGCCACGTCTCTGTTACACCTTTATTGTGAAGTTTCATTCACTGACTTTGTCTCTCTACAGATTATGGAGGAATGTATTGACACCTTTTTCCTCCTGCTCACATCCTCCTGCTGGAATGGCATTGCCCTTGGCTGTATAGATCTTGCCAAGAAACATGTTACTCATCAGGCTCATGCTGATGTAGGCATGCGTGTGTGTGACTACCCTTGCATTCAGGTGAGGCAGAGTTATTGCAAGATATTGTTCATTAGTTTAATCTGGTGATGCTTTTCCTAGTGTTATTCCTATGTGTTAAGGTACTTGATGTATCATTTATACAGGACAGGCAGTCCCCGACTTACGACAGGGTTGGGGACCCAAATCCAGGTCGTAAGTCGAAAATGCTTAAATAATACATAGAAAATCTAAAATGGGTGTCTCTTTTTCTTCTCAGCACCACAAAACTCTCACTTTTAAGCTTGCCAGCCATTTTAAAGGGAATTACAAAAGAAAATTTTGTCAGTACACAGTGCAATCACTAACGTCGGGACTCGAAAATACATAATTTGACAAAATTTTGGTACGACTGAGGCGGTCGTATGTCCGGGTGGGTCGTAAGTCGAGGAGTACCTGTACTGTGCTACATACTCTACGGGAGGACTTTCTACCTAAATATTGAGGAAACTTGTGTGGATGAAATTCTTGCACCAGTTGATTTTTTTTCTTTGCAGGACTATATAGGAGAATCAATTATTGAAACCAACAGCTCAAGGTCCATGACATTCCTATTAGCACAGTCACTGGATACAGTCACCAAAAATGGTGACTGGAGTATTCATTCAGATTTTGACCAATTACCAAGGTAGGTGAATGCTGAGTTCTCAATATTTTTCTGCATACTGTTGTACTTTACAGTTGCTGAAAAACCATCTTTGCAAAATAGTTTTCAGAAAATATGATGCAAAGGATGATGGATTTTGACAACCCTACCAAAACAACGGGAGTCACAGTGTTTATTCTTAAATTCACCCCCCCCCACCACAAGTAAAAATAGTTCTTTGGGTGACTATATCTTTTCATAATATTTAAGATATGACCTACTAGAACACACTAAGTCACTATGGCCAGAAGGCTTGGACTGTCTAGCAGGTGGTTGCACTTCTCTACTCTTACTGATCACTGTACCAGTACAATATGATTTCTCCTCCTCCATACAACAAGGGTCTAATCACAGCTCTGAATTCCCAGCCCAGTGTTTCCTTTAAAACCCAGTCAGTGTTTCAGGTTCACAGGATTAACCCAACTGGTTCATTCACTTGCATCATGGAACCCTAAGAAGCTAAAAACATTTTACCTGATGACACCACACCTCTCAGCCAGCTCTCTTCTACAGTTTTAATTATCTTGAGGTGATGAGTGCTGTTTTTACACTTGATTAATTATTTTTGTTATATGCAGTCCTCTTTCATATTATTATATGATCTTAAAGTCCCATTTTTTAGGAAACATTTCTCATTTGTTTTGATCAGGGAGTTTGGTCTTTGACAATTCTGGACTATGTGGCATTGGGTTGCACTGTCCTTTAAAATGTTCGTTTTTGTTTTTCAAGTCTGTACTCTGTAGCTGGAATGATTTTTGGTTGGTTCATAAAACACACAAGCATCTTTATCTTGTTTACTACCTGATTGGAATCTCATAGATGAAGTGACCATTAGGGTAAGGACATGAAGCCTTGCTGGTATTTGAAGAACCATTGAGCGTGGAGTTAAAAGCATTAATTTTACCCTGTTTGATGGGACGGAGAACATTCATACAGTTATCACACTGACTGAACCATTAGAGTAGTGCAGCCTGCCACCTACACAATCAGATATGTCTTAGTTTAACCTGTGAGGTAATGTCTCACTTCTATAGATTTAAATTTACTTCTTCACAATATATTTTTTGTTTTTGATTTGGTACCTTCAAGAAAAATATATAATTCATGTTAAAAAGATGTAAATGACTTCTTGATTATTTCTGTACCTATACTATCCAATGACTTTAATTAATATATTATTTGCTTAAAGCCTTGTTAAAGATATCCCTTAGCATGTACACTTGCACCAAAAAGTATCTTTACAATTTTGTGTGAGACAATATGACACAATGGACGAAGGATTTTGACAACCCTACCGAGACAACAGGAGTCGCGGTGTTCATTTTGAAATTCATCGACCCCTCCATAAAGATACCTTCTGGAGTGAGTGTACCTGCACCTGTATACAGGGGTCCCTGACTTATGAACACCCACCGAAACGAACGAGGTTAAACTTTAAATTTACAGTACAGTATTTTATTTACCTGATAATTTATTTTTTACTTTCATTTACTGTATTTTGCCATTCTATTTCTTCTTTTCTCATGAATAAGTAATTTTGGATGTAAATAAGGATTTAAGCTATGATATACTGCAGTGGAATTTCAAACATTGTTCTGTAAGTACGGTATGCACATAGCATGTGTTCCGACTTATAGTACTGTACGTACATTTTTTACTTAAGAATGTCCTCATGAACGGAACACGTTCGTAACCCAGGGACCCCCTGCATATAGATTGACAGTGTAACGTCAGAAATTAGCATCATTCTAATAGTATAAATATTCCATTTTGATGCACACAGGACTGGTTGTATTCACTGGTTATGGCAACTCAAATTTGTTGCAGCAAAGAATGTTGGTGCAGTAACTGAGAAGATGCTATATGCCTGCGGCGGTTCTGGCTATAAGGTACAGTAATTGATAAATATTTTGGCACTGTGTAAGTAACAGTAGGTGTGTAGGTAGCAGTGGGAGTGTAGGTAGCTAACATGCAAACACCATACATGTTGTGGGATCAGGTGCATGCCAATTTGAGACCCAGAGCAGATAATAAATTCCATATTTTAGAGGTACCCATGTTGGACAGGGTTTTACTGTACTGTACTGTATACCAGCCCCATATAATTTTCAGCTAAGTACTTGTATATTAGTACAATAGAACTTCTAAACCCAGTATTTCTCCTCCCTTTAACTTAAGTCACTCAACAGACTAATCTTGGATTGGAACGTCTCTTTCGGGATGGAAAAGCTGGATGCATTATGGCCCCATCAAATGAAGTTCTTCGGAACCTGGTAGGGGTCGCTGCCCTCACTGGTTTTACGTCTATAGATTTATGGTAAGTCAGCTTTACATTCTACAACCATATACAGTATTTGTTTTGTAGACAGTAAGTTTCCAGGCCCAGTTGAGAAATCTACAGTATAAAGTTTTTAAGATATACTGTACAGTGAACCCTCGCTTTACGCGGTCAATTGAACCCACGGCGGCCCGCGTAAAGCGAGAAACGCGTAAAGTGAACAACATAACATATGGGATTAATTGAAATAGAGACCGGGCCGACCATCAAACTCCACTTTTTCAGACACAATACCTACGTTGTAGTAAAAATAACTTCTTAATTTTATGATGGTATGCACACACAATTAATAATTAAGAGAAATATCAATAATATTAGGTTTTTTAACACTTACATCAGTAGAAAAGATGGCTGGACACACGGGGATGGGGGGTTGGTTCCGAGGCAGAGGGCGGATTATTGGCCCTCACCTGTATCACTTGTATCAATTGTATCACTATCCACCACAGAGGCTTGCAGGGCCTCTTTGTCAAACCCCTCAAATTCCATATAAGTCCATATCCTCACTATCACTGACTTGGGCCGGCTGTGGTGGGTGGCGGGTGAAGAACTCAGTAATGTTTTGATGACTGGGCGACCTTGTGCGCACCCTGCCCGCGCCGCTCTCCGCGTAAAAGAGTACATGCACCGCGTAAAGTGAGCATTCCGGGTCTGGCAGGGTACCGCGTAAACGTGGAAACGCGTAAAAAAAAAATGCGTAAAGCGGGGTAATACTGTACTGTATATTGAATTCCCAGTGATGTGGATAAGTTAAGTACCTGCTGTATCACCTACAGTACATCTCTAATTTGTAACCTTTTATATTAGTGTCGTTAGTTTACCCATAATCAAATACTGTACCCACTACTTGCCCTGGCTATTGCTAAAGCATGTCATGGTTGAGAAAAGGGAATACTATATAGTACAGTACTAGTTTTTAACCGATGCTAGTGGTAGAGCAATAGTGTGCTGGCATCTTACCAATGTGACCCAGGTTCAATCCTAGGGCACATGAGGAAGGTGTTGTCCAGATTAACTATACCAATCGTTGCAAGCTTTCTCAATGTAAATCAATTTCTTCTGGCACTAACACTGTACAGTACCTGTGTAGGACAAGCGTATCAAGAATGAGGGGGACATTAAATGGCTATCAATTTGTCATCCTCTTCATATTTTTTCTTTGCCATTTTAGAATGTGACAAGACACTAAGATATTTGACTGGTACAGTATCTTTGTTTGTATGCATTTAGATGTAGTGCCAAAGTAAACCATCTACGTATAGTACATTTGTGGAGATAAAAGTGTCAACAGATATGCTGTACTTTTATTGTTTAGAGTTTGTTTTGAAGTTTGTAAACTATATGTAACATGCAAGAGTTAGTACATTAAATACAATACTGTACAGTGAACCCTCACTTTACGCGGTTAATTGAACCCACGGCGGCCCTCGTAAAGTGAGAAACGAGTAAAGTGAACAACATAACATATGGGATTAATTGAAATAGAGACTGGGCCGACCCCCAAACTCCACTTTTTCCCCGACACAATACGTACGTTTTACTAAAAATAACATCTTAACTTTATGATGGTATTCACACACACATAATATAGAAGGGAACAATCAATAAGAGAATAATAAACTGAAGGTTAGGTTAGAAAAAAACAAGGTTGGGGTTAACACTTACGTTAGTAGAAGAGATGGGTCGGCGTAGGGGAATGGAGGCTGGTTCCGAGGCAGAGGGCAGGCTACTGGCCCTCAGGTGAGTCTTCTTCGGTGACATCCTCACTTACTTGTGCCTCCCTGACAAATCCCTCAAAGTCATCATCACTGTCTCTGCCTCTGTCACTATCACTGGCTTGGGCTGGCTGTGGTGGGTTGCGGGCGAAGAACTCTGTTATGCTTTGCTGAAGGCTGGTGTTTATGTTGTCGTGATAAACCTTGATGTAGGGCTCCATAGTCTGCAACAGCTGGGTAGTGAAGATTTCATACCTGTTAGCGTCAGGGTCGTCGGAAAGGAGGAGCTTGACATTCTCAATACACTCGATGGCACCCCTTACATTACTATGGGATAAGCAGCGTTCTTCTTGGGATGACGCACCACCTGCCTCTTCACTGACGTCATCATCATCTACCATCTCGTCGGTAGTCACATCAGGATCCCTCATCACCTCCAGGATGTCGTCGTTGGTGGTCTCGGAGAAGCCTGCAGCTGTAACACTCTGCGCAGCTTCTCTGGCAAGGTCCACTGATACTGCAACAGTCTGAACCTCACCAGTCACAGATTTACTCTGCCTAACACCCGGAATGCCTTACAACACATGTCTCCACGCGTGACGAACAGATGCTACAGACAGCTGATCCCATGCCTCCACCAAGAAGTCCACAGCTTTCTTGACGTTGAATGTTCTCCAGAATTGTTTCAAAAGTACTTCTTGCTCTGCCAACTGTTGATCCTCGTCGTCTTCGCTCTTGCTATCGGTGTTGGTGTCACTCAGGTTACGCAACTCTTCCTTGGTGTTGGTGTAGTCGTTCAGGAGGTTGAATTTTTTAGCAGAGAATGCAGCTTTTACATTACAGATCAATTCTTGGTCCATGGGCTGTATTATAGACGTAGTGTTGGGATGAAGGAAGACCACTTTTACATTGGGGTGACGATCTAACAGTAGGGGCGAGTGTCCTGGTGCGTTGTCAAGCAGCAACAAAATCTTGAATGGCACATTCTGTTGCTCAAAGAATTTCTTCACATCGGGAACGAAACAGTCATCAAACCAGGAGAGTGGACATTTAGCTTGGTCATGTCCATGCTCTTGTAGGCGTGCGGCTTGCGTGCTGTGTGGATCACCGATAACTTGAGCTTACAGGTACCGGAGGCATTGGTGGTAAACAGGACGGTGATGCGCTCCTTCTGCAACTTCCGGCCCCGACACTTGCTGGCATTCTTCACAACGAAGGTCTTGGAAGGTAGCTTTTTCCAAAAAAGACCAGATTCGTCCATGTTAAACACCTGGTCGTCGGTGTACTGTCCTTCCTCCATAATCTCACGTAAAAACGGAGGAAATTCCCTAGCCGCAACACGGTCAGCACTAGATTCTTCACCACCAATATTGATATTGGTGATCTTGTTCCTCTTCTTAAAACTCTGTAACCACCCAGAGGAAGCATTAAAGGGTTTGGGCTCTGTAATTCCCATCTTTCGTGACACTGCAGCATACAGTTCACGTGTGTACTCCTCAACTGAGCGCGTGTCCACCGCCATGTTCCGTCGCGCCTGACGCACCAAGTCGCTCACAAGTAATGTTTCCGTCTTGAGAAGCACCTGGCTGTGGAAATACTTGATCATAGAAGCACCTGTAGACTTTGTGATGTTCATGTGCTCCTTTATCTTGGCTGCATCCTTCTTAATTGTCCTGATAGTTGATTCGTTAACACCATGCTGGCGCGCGAGATCAACCTGTCTTGTTCCTTTCTCCAACTCTTGTATGATCTTATATTTTATTTCGTAGCTAAAGGAACGTCGTGTCTTCTTTGGCTTAGGGCGGCTGGGTCCAGGTAATGCAAGGTTTCTTTGTGGTGGTGGTGGTCCGGTGGAAGCCATTCTTATGGAACAATGGATACCGATATACAAGGTGTAGCCGGGAAGGGTGTAACTGACGCGGTGGGTCAAGGGGCTTGAACGCTCCCGTGGCGGGGCACGTCATAGTACTACATTAAAGCAATCACAGCTAGCAGGGAGGGAGGTAAGGATGCTTTGCCCACTCACAGTCTGCTACGTCATATGACGGACCGATAACGCAACAAAGACATACACTGCGCAACCTACTCGCGCCACTTACACAACATGGCGGATGGCGGGAGAGGGCGGGAGAGATGGATCCAAAAATGGCGCGGCGCGAGAGGACGCCAGCCGCTCTCCGCGTAAAGGGGTACACACACCGCGGAAAGTGAGCATTCCGTGTTCAGCAGGGTACCGCGTAAACGTGGAAACGCGAAAAGTGGAACTGCGTAAAGCGAGGGTTCACTGTATATACAACTGAAAACCATTAACCTTTGTACAGTTCACCAGTAGTAAAAATATAGTATTTTATTTTACTCTTTAGGGAGGAATCGACCAATGAGCGTATAATAAACCGAGAAGTGAGGAAAATGACGGCAGAAGAGAAGGTAGCGATGGGTCAACGGTTGCTTGATGAAGCTGCCCAAGAACAAGAAGGCAATATTGCCAAACATCCTTACCAAGAGAGTGACTTTGATAACCCCTTTAATACGGCTCCTCCTGCTGTTGTCCGTGAGGTTTGTTAAGGATATGATTTTTTTTTTATTCTTCTTTCTCTATCTCTGAATATAGTTTGGACATTTGTAAGGTGTTTTACATTCACATATATACACACACATATACAAACATTTTATTAGTCATAGACACTGGTATAAAACACACAGAATTTCCATACACAAGCAAATGTACTTAGATATATGTGTGTGCTTCAGTATTTGTATGTGAATGTGGGAGGAAAAATAAAATGTTTGAAGGCTGGATGGATGGTGCAGTGATTAGTACATCATTATAAGTAAGCAAAGGTTTTGTTCGTAATCTATGACAGAATTCTCAATACCACAGGAAGTAAAGACATCAGATGGTATACTGCACAAACCAGCGCTCAACCCAGACTCATGGACAGAACTTGCCCTCTCGACACGTGAAGACATCAGCGATAAGACGACTTCCTTTGTATTCTCTTTGCCCAATACTACAGACCACACTGGTTGTCTCCCTGGGCAGTATGTTACAGTAAGTATTGCTTTATCAGTGGCAAAAAGATATCAACCCTAGTAGAGCAGGAAAAAGCAAGGAGGTACAAGTAAGGATGCATTACTTGTGAAGGATTACCACAGAGAAGCAGTGTGTGAAATCAAAGAGCATGGTAGTGTATGATTTTGGGGGTAGAGTACTGTGCTGGGAGATGCTTGTATGTGTGAGTTGATGGGTTAACCAAATGGATATTTAGGGGGAGTAACTCAGCAGAACGTATCAATTGCAGTGAAGATAATTGAATGATACCAAATAAATTAATGATAGGAGCTTATTTGTGTACTGTTTTTAATCTTGATTCCAATCCTTCTGCATCACAGCAAGAAAAAAATAGTTTTAAAAGAGTTATAAATTGTAAACTTCATTTTTGTTAATACACTGTAATCAGAATTTGGGTATTTCTTTTTTAATAAACAATTTAAAATAAAGGTGCTGTGTTGAAGCTATGTACAGGTATATTACACACTTATGCATCCTTAAATTTAAGTATTTATACAAGTTCATACAGTAATATGACCTACCTGAAGTTTATATGACCATAATACCAATCATGTGATTTGTAGAGTCAAGGTCAAAAGTTCATTCCCCCCCCAAACTGAAGCAGTATATATCAACCCCAAATGAGATGAAACAGCACACACCATCACCAGATGACAGTCAGGGTAAGTCAGTTCGGAGACTCATTCCCGTGAGTCAATTTCAGCATGGGGTGCCAACTTTTGTCCGCTACTGCACAAACATTTGTTCCTACAGGTACGGATAACTAACAAAGGGAAACAGCACCTTCGATATTTTTCACCTGTGTCCCGTCCAAATGACTATGGTCGTATCGAGTTGGTGCTGAGGTACGAGACACAAGGCATCATCTCCAATCATTTCAAGGCTCTCCAACCTGGTGAGAATGAGGGGAAGTGATGAAATTATATCTCTCTCTCTCTCTCTATCTTGATGAAAACCTTTTACCGGTAATAATGTCGCATATGATAACGACCCCCAAATTTCCCCAGTACGAAGATAAATCTGTTTTTTAGGCTATTTTTCAAAATATATTCCACACGTACATAACATTTTTCATATACAGGTTGTCTTTGTTTATGTTCCCTACTTACCACATCAACTATTGAAACGTCTATTTAATGGACTATAAGGAGAGGAAAGTAAGTTATATCGAGTCTATTAGATGTGAAACCTTCATATGACGAACTACTGTATATAGATAAAAAACGTCATTATATAGAGGGTCCATTATATGTTAAACCCCATCTAATGAATTATATGGAGATAGAAGTCCATTATATGGAGGTTTCAGTCTGTATTTAAGGTATCTCAAGAAGCTATTCCTCTCACTGACGATCTAAGGAACTCACTCAATTTTCACTTTATTTTCTAGGAGATAAGGTGGAATTCCAAGGACCCTGTGGAGGTTTCGAGTATGTGGCCAGCCAGTTAGATGAATTAATACTCCTTGCTTCTGGAGGAGGAGTCACCCCGGCCCTCCAGTTAATTCGTAGTCTAGTCAACAGTCCTGCAGACCCCACACGCTTCACCCTCCTCTACTTCTCAGACACCTATGAAGATATCCTCTACCGCTCCGAGCTGGATGGATATGCCAGTTAGTTATTTGTTTTATTGTAATGTCGATATTTAAGTTAACTACCGGTATTTGTTTTGACTGTTCATAGTTATGTTTCTCCACCCGTCACTATACAATACCATGGGTAATAGTGGAAATCATGGCCAAAACTCATAAAAACAAACTGTAATTTAATTTCTGTGGTAAACTTTTCTCTACCATGAAGGATATTGTGGAAAATAAGATTTATAGGTGTACAACTTCTACTGCACTTGAATGTACAGAAAGTAAATATGAATATGAAAATTATCATTATACACATACTGTACAACCAAAGTGTAGTGACAATAGCCCTTGGCTGTCTTCAGGAAAAAGAGGGCAGTTTCCAGATGCCATGACCATTATTGACCTCATTACACTACCATACCCTTCTCCCCTTAATTTTGTAATTGAACCACACGACAGGTACAGTACAGTATATCATATCAGACAAAAAGGTCAATTTATAGTAGTGAACCGTTCTTTCTTTGGGTATTAGAAATATGTTTTTCCTGTGGTTTTTGATGAGTTTTGAATGAATTTGACATCAGAAATCACTCGTTTTTTTAAATACGCCCCCCCCCCCCCTCCCTCCCCCAACAATCTTAGGTTAGTTGTTGGGAAGTGGGAGTTTTTGGGTGGGGGAAAATCACAGAAACAGGTGATTTCCAATGGAGAACAAGGCCAAAATCTTTAAAAAAAAATCAACAAAAACCACAGGAAAAAACATTTCAAATACTGAAAGAAATATAACCTAACTTAACCTACTCCTTTTTCCGTGTAAAAAAATAACATAGAAACTCACCAAAAACCAACCTAATCAGACGTTAAGTACACTGATTTTTACAGTCCGGACAACTCACTGTGTTTTCTAAAAAATGCAATGGCCGCCGTATTTTTCTGATGGAACTCGGCAATAGACGTAAAATAATTGCGTTGACAATGTCCGCACAGCTCTTCCACCTGTTCAGCCATATCTGGTACTGAAATTCAAAATTTCCCTCCCGACACACCCAAGCACTGCTCATTGGCTAAAACAAAGAGCTCTTACCCAATAATAAGTCTCCTCTCACCCTGCTCTACCCAATAATAACGTTACCTTCACCCTCTACTTCCACTAGCCAATAATAACTCCCATACCACCCCCGCACATGCGCTGTAGACGAAGAAGAAGAGAACATACGAACACACGGGAGCAGAAACTGAGGGGGGAAAGAGCTTCTTCGGCCGATGTAAACAAGGACTGGGGCGACTTGTGACATACAAAAGATAATAATATTGGGAAAATAACATCTCGGTTATCCTTAATTTCTGACGAAAATATAATAGAAGAAAAATGCCGTAGAATTGTCTAAACATTCGGAAAAGCATATTTCTAACACCGAGAGATAGGACCATGCACTAATATAAAAAGACCTTTTTTTTTTTTTGCTTGGCTTAGAACATTTTTAAACACTTCACAGAATATCTTGCAATAGATTAATAGAAAATTCACTCCCTGTTTCTCATTTTGGAAATGAATAGGTTCAGACAAAACAGAAACACCAACCAAGGTTCGACACATTTTTAAATGATGGTTGTCAGGGAGGAGTCTAGTGATTTGTGAATTACTTTCAGTTTCATAATGCTTAAGTATTTACTGGGAAAATCCTGTAAGCTTTAGGATACTTATTCATGGATCACTTCATATAGATGCCCAAAGAAGGTTCTATAGCAAAAAGTAAATTAAAGATTAATTTAAGACATCATTTGGCAGAATAACAAATGGCTGTGATGCAGAGGTTTGTTAAGATGATTATTCTTACATAAAATGGCAACTACAGTGATATCTCAATTAGCCGGAACAATTGGTGCAGAGCACTTCTGGGAATGAAGAGATTTCCGGGTTACGAGACGACTCTCTCAAAGCCGGAAAAAATCCCTCATTCCTGGAATTTTCTGGGTAACGGAATTTTCTTTTCATAGGTTCCAGAAATTGCCCATTGCATCATCTCTCAAACCCGAAAAAAAACTCCCTCATTGCCATAATTTTCCGAGAAAATTTCAATTCCGGCTATCGGAGAGTTCCGGGTTTGAGGGATTCCGGCTAACGGAGATATTACTGTATACCCAGGCTGAAAGAATTAATATAATATTGATTCTTCCCAACCAGTGTATTCATTGTTTCCATTAATGAATATTGCTCTAACACCACGCCTTGACTTAGTGAGATATCTCACAGGTAAAGATGAAAGGCTGCAGGTGGTGTACACCCTTGGGGAAGTGCCTGAAGGCTGGGAAGGAGAAGAAGGCTTCATAGATACCCAGATGCTTAACAAGTATATAAGCAAACCTGACAATAGCTTGAAACGCAAGGTAAGAAAAAAATAACTACGATGATGATGAGAGAAAATATATACAGTAGAGGCAGTCCCTGTGTTACAAACAGGTTATGTTACTGGACCCTGTTTGTTAGTCGGAGCAGTGTTAATTCCATAGATTAGGTTAGGTTGAACCACAACCCTGCCCATACAAAATAACAATAATATCCCATACATTACAAATATTGTAAATACTGTAAAGAATGTGATAAACAAAATAAAGTATTGAATAGTAAAAAAAAATGGGATTTTAGTTACAGATTTTTTCGAGGAATATATTGAGATTCCCTTTGTAAGTCTGGTGTTCATATATATATACTGATATAATCACACGGGAAAAGGGAAACAACGGAGCACCTTAGCTTTCCTCTTTATTCAAGACATCTTCAGAGGCAACTGTGGATCTACTGTACATGATATATATATATATATATATATATATATATATATATATATATATATATATATATATATATATATATATATATATATATATATATATATATATATATATATATATATATATATATATAACTACCATATTTTATCAATTTCTTATGGGGAAAATTGATCCGGTTAATGTTGTTTCGTGCAACATCGCATTTTCAGGAACTTAACCTTGATATTAAGCGCAGACTTACTGTATAACCTTAGTGAAGGAAGTTCTCTTAAATAACTATTTCATTTGTGTAACTTTCCCTCTGAAACAATAGGACATTTACTTTCCTTTGTCAACAAACAACATTAAGCTTTTATATTTTTTTCCAGATTGTAGTTTGTGGTGGACCATCAATGAGTATTTCTTGCATCTACTCCCTGCAGACTCTTGGCTTTCCTCCACAAAATACTTTCGTGTATGGCCAGTTTGGTGCGGAACAGATCAAAGCTGTTTATGGGAGACATGTTTCTCTGTCAGGGCACAGGTGTAATGGCAATCTCTGAGTTGATATTGCACATCACTTATAATATCAAGGATCATTTACTGTATTTTCAGAATTTTTAATATCATGCAAAATGTACCTAGGAATCCAATTTTGCTTGAATGTGGCTCCAACCAGTACAGTATTTTATATTGCCCTGCCCGGTCTTCTCATTGAATAATCTGCGTATTGTACTGTAACAGTAAATCAAATATGGATCACAGGTTTTTATATGAATGCAGAAATATCATTGGGGCTATGATAGCACATCTATAGTACTGTATGTATATACAGCATATCAGATTAGGCTTTGTTAGTCTAGCACCTTATTTTAAGTTACACAGCATTACAATGATGCCTCCATACAACAGATTATCCTCTCTCATATTATGTACTGTAATCCATTAATTGGAGGTCTCATATATTACAGACTATCCTTTGTCATACAGTCTGTTACATGGACTGCTCTATCCAACACACGAGTAGTCTGTTAGCGGTAGGTTTCACTGTATTTAACTATTCTGTAATTACAGTGATATCTCCGTTAGCCGAAACAATTGGTGCAGAGCACTTCCGGGAATGAGAGATTTCCAGGTAACGAGACGACTCTCAAAGCTGGAAAAAATCCCTCATCCCCAGAATTTTCCAGGTAATGGAAAAATTTTCTCGGAAGTTCCAGAAATTGCCCATTACATCATATCTCGAACATGGAAAAAATCCCCCATCCCCGTAATTTTCCGGGTGCCGGGAAAATTTTCTTGGAATTTCTCCGGAAAATGTGCCCCTCGGAAAATCATTCCCAGAAAATTCTGGCTCTGGGTAATGATTAATAAAAGCACGGGGTAGACTTGAGAGTAGACTCAATATTTTTAATATACATTTGTTTCTGATTATTTGTGAGAGAATTTTCCCATTATTGTTTATTTGCATGTGTTTTGTGTGTGTGTGTCTACACACACACACACAATACAGGTAAAAGAGATAATTGTCCCTAGGGCAAACACATAAAGGGAATATACATTTCTTTGTACACAAGTAAAAATGTACCCGGCCCCCTTGGTCAGCAAAGTTATTCGCGGATTTGGCGACTCACGTCCATTTTGAGAACCTAACCCCCACAAAGTTGAAGGGCCTACTGTAATACCATTAATAATTATACTCTACAGTTGATTAAAAAACTATCTGCACTGTGTGTGTGTGTGTGTGTGTGTGTGTCAAATATAAAGTATTAAGAGTTAGCACCGTAAGAGTAAACACACGTGGGCAAAAGTGAGTGCCCATTAGCCAAGCAGTACTGTATTGTAACAAGTGAAGACTCACTCAATCTTCGAGTATACATTACTGCTCTGAGGAAAGACAACTTGGAATTTTTTAACTATTAATAATTTTGATATACAGTATTTTATTTAGTAAAAGTTTCTTCCTGGAAGGTGTGCCTTTACTCAGTGTAACAATGCCATGAGTTTCCTGACACTTGAGAGATCCCACCAACTTTAAGCCAATAGTATGAAGGCCTTAGGTCTGTCTGCGACCAATGAGAAAGCCTATGAGGGGTGACGTCATGAAAGTTGTGGCGTCCTTTGTAGGCTGACGCAGTTTGGTTAGCAGAGTCCGTGTTGGAATTTTGTATACGGAGGTGTGGGATGTCTGTGGTGGCGATATGGCAGGTATTTGGGTGTATTCTATTTGGTAAATCCTTAAGTTCCCATTTGTTGTGAGATACGTGGTCCCCATTTAACTAGCTAGGAATATAGGTTTATTATTTTGAAGTGTAGCTGTTAAACCCAAATTCAATAAATACAGTAACTGTTATTAAGAGTCCTAATTCATCCCTCCGTTATTAAGAAAGAGTGATGTGTTATAAATGTCTTGGTATTATGCAGTAATACGGTGAGTTCTATATATATAATAACTATCCTATATTTCTCCTCTGTGAAGTATTGATATCTTAGTCCCCCTAACCAGCTTCCCTGAGTCTCCCCTTGGTGTAGGCCTTTCTAGCCTAACCACAAACTGTTAGTCCTGTACCCCCCTCCCCTCACACCCTCTCCTCCAACGTAAACAATTACCTCCCTCACTCCCTCCACCTCTCACGAGTATAATGAGAAAGAATAACAAACAAGTAAAAGAAAGAGTAAGAGAAAGAAGAATAAGTATATAAATAAATAAGTAAATAAACATAAAGAATTAAAAAGACAATAAAAGAGTAATTTGTTACATAAAATATGTTACATTCAATATAGGGACAAATAATCATTTGTTACATCAGTAACCCAGATGCTTACCTCAGTGGTAGAGATAAGATGGGGAGTTGAGATACTGCAAGTGTACTAAACAGGGTGACTTATTTATGAAGACTACTAAATAAATTAATAAAATAAAAAACCACCAAATGTAAATCCCCTTAAAACAACTTGAGGAGAACAGAACCCAAGTAGGACAAGCGCTGGTATGCCACAAAACAATGCTACAATCGGCCACTTGAATCACTTCAATATCTTCACTGGTTCCAAAGTTATGGTAATTTGAAGGTTTGCTACAACTTTAACTGCATTTTCTCTGTTTCTCACTTACAGCTCTTGTCTTACTTCAGTTCTGTGCACCTCATACATTTCCCAATATTCTTAGCTGAAAAACAATTATCTGTAGTCATATCAACTTTCCTTTACATGAAAATTAGTGCAATACCACAACTCTTCCTTTCAGTAAACTAACAAATTATTCACAAGTTTGGTGATACTGTACACTGGAATATTTAAGTGAATAGACTATACAGTATACACATTTTGGGACTCGGGGATTAATGTAAAGTAAAATTATAAAGTTTATGGCATTTCTTACTCTTGATCCTCTTTGTCTCGCAAGATATACAGTACAGAACAGGACTTTTTTTAATACATACATACACAGTATTTAAAGGTTTAGTAAATAGTCAGAAATAATGAGAATCAAAATTACCCAGTTCAGTACATGATATTAATGTACACTATAGTCGTTTATTTTTTTTTTTACTAAGATAAGAAGCCCCTCTCCAAAAGCATGACTTTGTTTGTTATTTTGACAGTAAATATTCTTTATTTCAAACTTTTTTATCCACTCACATCTTGAAAGTTAATGTTTTCAAGCAGTTATAGCTTTACATACGTTAAATTCAGCATTAAAATGAACCAACACTGGATATCAATTACAATTATATGTGAATTTATTTGCAATACTGTATATCAATATTATGCAAACATTATGTATAAGCCAATGAGCTGCAAAGGGGGGAGGTGGGGACTTATACAGTACCATCAACTGGAAAAAAACAAAAACGACTATAGTCAAAATAAAAATTAAAGTTCATTCCTTTGTAGAAAATTCCTATTATGATCACCATACACTCTCTCATCACCCGCCATATACTTGCTATCTCCAGTGTTTCTTCCCTCAATGTATTTTGGGGAAAATATTCTAAAAAAGTCTTGCTTAACAGCACTAAAACGTCTTAGAACTTCAGCAAGATCAGTCTCCAAGTTGTTGTTCAAGGCATCATTCAAGTCACGAGCTTTTATCATCAGAGGATCTAAGAGAGAGAGCTGTGAGGAGAGAAAGAAAAATGTTGGACTACTATACAAGGTAGTCATTTTTTAGCTGACGGTACTAGGCTAAGAAGCTCATCGGTTCAGACATAATGTTCGATTAATATTGATATACCGCGAAAAACATCCATATACAATACAGTATAACTTAGGGATATCCAGTACTGGCTCATTTTAATGCTGAATTTAATGAATGTAGAAATATAACTGCTTGAAAACATTAACACCCAAGATATGAATGGATAAAAAAGTTTGAAATAAAGAATATTTACTCTCAAAGTAACAAATAAATTCATGCTTTCGGAGAAGGGGGCTTAGCATAGTACTGTCTCAGCATAAAACACAAACATAAAATACTATACTGTAGTAGATGGGCATTGTATTATATTATTATTTGTTTTTGTAGCAAACAGAAACAGAATTCTAAGCCCCAAATAAAACCTGAAGTACTAAATTGTATCAAATACTGTATTATATTAAGACTGTAAATTACTTCTGCCGTAACATAAAAACAACTATCAATCATAACAGAATCACAAGGCATTAACCACCTTTCTATCCAAGATTGACTAAAGAACCAGCTGACTGTTACCTTTTCGCTGACAAAATCAAAATATTTCTCCAGCTTCTTGTCAGTCACCTGTTCAAGATCTATCTCACCAACAAGGTCTTCAAGGAGTGTAACCAACTTCTTGAGATTGTTCGACATTAACCTGAAATAATGATTGTCGGTTAGCTAATGTCATGTCTATTGAGAGCCAAAAATACATATATACCTGTATTGTTCTTTCACACATAAACTTTACAGTCAAGTATTGAAATCCATTCGCCTCTTCCCCCGAACCACAAACCACAAAATTCACACTCAATATAACCCCGACTTCCATATCTATATACAACTGTAGTCCATTAAATCAGAGGCATAAGCATGTGATGTACTATAAATCATAACTTGTTGCTGTTTCTATGCACACCAACAGTAGATTTTTTAATTAATTGCAATGTAATAGTATTAAACATATTGTATATTTACTTGTAGATCAGTTTACAATTACATTACTGAGATTATTATTTGATTATATTAGATACACACTCCAGTACAGTCAAATACTAAAGTCCGCTCGCCACTCCCTCTGAAACACGAACCCTGAGATTGGGATTCAAGAGTCTGATTCTCGGGGTTCGTGGTTCAGGGGGAGAGGCAGCTGTACAGTAAGTAGTCAGTAACTTACCTGCGTTCATTTGCCAAGCTTGATTCTATTTCACCAATTTGTGACGTAGCTTCTTGAAGCAAATGTACATGATGAGCCAAGTTTGTATTAGGAAACATGTCCCAATGTGATAGAAGGACAGAGATGATCCACCTGCAACTAAGGTGAAGAATTCCACTCCAAAAGAACACTAGCACCACAGTTCCTGTCACTACTGTTTCCTTTGTACCAATCATCACCTCCACAATAATTGTCCTCTGATCCTGAGAAACACCTTCCTCAGTATGTCTTGACCTTCAATGGACTATTAATACTGTACTAGCACAGAAACTGTTTTTATGCTTATAATCAATGACAGGCAAACTGAAAATAAAATAAAATAAAACATATATACTGTATATATATATATTCACTCCAAGTTACCTCATATTCACAAATATTTTTAAATTATACCCCTTTACTTGTTATACTACATAATACTCACACAACTCAAAGAGCGTATATACAAACTAAGTAGCTCTGTGAGTGTGTGTGTACAGGTGTGTCTGTGAGTGTATACAGGTGTGTGTGTGTGTAACAGGTGTGAGTAGATTCAGAACACCTGTTATCTCTTCACCTGTTACATACAACTCCACCTGTAGGTTGCCCTGGATGTACTAGACACCTCATTCACCTAATATGGTACAAATCTGATGTAGAATCTTGACTAACGTAAAGGTCTGCATTTTTTTTGAAGACGAAGCAATTAGTTGACATGTTTTTAATTAAGACGTTATCAATCTCCAGGAACAGCCCCCAGTATTGACAGAGGTGTTTACTTCTCTATCTAGACTGAAGAAGTTACTGGTTGATAGCATTGGCCATTGTTAAATTCACACATTACTGGTTGATTGACTGATTGTGGTACAGTAAAACCTCTTTGGTCGGTTAATAATACATAGTCTACGGAAATAAAACATACATTTTCAAAATACCTTTCCCTAACCTACCTCATCTAAGTCCCTCTATTCATTTTTGTTCATTTGCCATTCATATTTCAATAGAATTTGCTTTAAAACATTAACCACTTTAGTAAATAAATATGAACCAGCACAGAAACCGTGAATAAAAAATGGAAAAGTCAAAGAACATGTCATCACAAAAATTGTGACCAAGTCCCAGGTTGCTCATCTGACTTTCTGCCTCATTTACACACAATTGCAGGGTCTCAATTGTTTCTCTTACCATTGACAACACAACATACATACAGGTACATTGTTTCTCACTCTTGATTTTTTTTTCATTTTTGTATTTCTTTATGGTTCTTTAATACTATTATTATTATAAGCATTATCATTATTAAAATTATTACATTATCGCCCCCCAGGTCTCGATGTGGGTCAGTGACCTGTGCCCAGGTGGGCTAATCCCTGTAAAAAAAAAAAAAATTTAGGGGGTTCGGGATTGACGGTTAATCCAAAAGTCGGTTAATCGGGGTTTTACTGTAATTACATCCTTGGCAACGAAACAGCTTAGGTCATATGCCACAGAATTAAACTAAATGCTTAGAAGGCTAAAAACAAATACTGTAATACACGGTATAAAACATAAATAATAAATAGCAAAGAATTTTCATAAAACCATTAAAAAAGTATTATTGGTTATATCACTGACGACTTCCTTGGCAATACTGCATGAACAATATAATATATGTTCCTAAAAGGATAACTAATACAAAAAAAATATGGAAAAGTGTGTCACATTTTATTTAAAAATGTTAAACAGATGGATACTGAAAAGAAAGAAATAATAATAACATTTTCAGTAAAATCTCCCGCCATAAGAATACCGGGTATAAACCAGTATGAAAAGGTTGTACAGTACTGGATATGAAAAGGTGCAGAAAAAATAATGATCACGTAAATCTTTTAAAAGTAGGTACAGTACAATACATTACATGTATTCCATATTTGAGAAGCACACAACTGAAGTAGGACAAACTCTGATATGTCCAAAAACAACACCTATGATGCCTTTCACCAATATCAATTAAATCTGCACTAATAATGCTACAATCTGTCACTTGAATCACTTCAATATCTTTACTGGTTCCAAAGTTAAGGTAATTTGAAAGTTTGCAAACTTTAACTGCATTTCACTGTACAGTACAATACCTGCTTTTATCTTTAAAAAAAGTCAAGTAAACAGAGTACAGTAACTCTATTCTTCAATTATAAAATCGTCCTTTTAGTTGCATCGGATCTAAAATAACTATAATAATGCTCAGTCATAAGATAAGACCTCTGAACGTTAACAAGAATTTAATATTTTTCCCAAGAAACAAATATATTACAATGCAACTTCCACACATATTATGAGGCCAATCTTACTTCTGACAGCCTGAGGTCTTATCTTACATTCTACAGTAGTACGCATCTAATATTTCAAAGTACATTTTCCATACTTCAAATATAAGTACAGTATTGTTGTACAGTACTGTACTTCCTGGCCTCAACTGTTTCTCCAGCAGGTCACTAATAAGGACGCATACGTCGCTGAGGAATCCCCCGACCAGGGTTGCTAATGGCAATATCCAGGAAGTCTCCAATTACAAATCTGAAGGAGAAAGAAAAAATATATCCTGATATCACAAACTTCCAAGATAAAACAAAGTCAGAGATTAAATTTAAATCATAAACACAAGAGTGATCACGATATCCCGACTTATAAGTACAGTAAACCTGGATAAAACAGTTCAAGAATATGTCCACCATACAGTTGGGATTTTAGGGACTCAGCAACATCTTAGCCTACCCTGAGTGGTTCTATAATAATAAAAAAAATAACCTTCTCATCCACATACAACTATAAATCTAGGACAGAAACTACAGGTTTGGCAACCTATGAGTCAAATGTCACACAGAACATGAGTAACCCATTTAATTCAGGGTCAATCACAATCCCATCTTGTTTAACATCTAATAAGGTAAGACAGGAACCAAGTTGTTCTATCCAAGCACAGTTATAAAACAGGATTTTAGGATAAATTTTCACATTTATAACCTGAGCCCATCTAAAACCCATATGAATTTCTATGATAAAAAGGAGGTGGTACAGATTGCTCCATCTACCGCATAGGTAAGTAGGTCCCAAGGGAGAACACACCATGATACCCTGGCTTATATGGACATATCTCCCCTAATACTGTATAGCTTTAAGATCCCACTGCCTCAAGAACATGGGTCTACCTGGCCCTTCCAGCAAAGCCCATAAATAGTCAAACAGTTGCCAGTTCGTAAAATAATACCAAACCCATAAACCAGATAAATTCAACACCTTAAACATAAGCCAAACCATATTTTTACCAAAGGACGACAACAGAAACACATTCGCTTATATCCACAACTTACAACTGCCGTTTTTAAAGGGATATTTAATTTTTTTTTATCAATTCATTGTGCATATTAAGCAGCAGCATCAAGCCGGTTCATGTTTTAACGACCGTATAGTGTAACAAATAACTCCACAGCACAAAATCCATAATTATTCTTCCAGGTTTTAACAAACATGACAGAAATTCAACACCCTTTTTAAATTTGCTGTTACATATAAGTCATTACTGCTTTCCTGTCATCTTGGTCTTGAACAATACTACTGTACTGTACTCTAATGAATCTAATTTCCAGTCCCTGATTATTTCTAGCATTAAGAATCTTGGTTGCTACCACAGTGTGTGTGTGTGTGGTCTACAAGATATTTAGGTAAGGTAAGGGAAAGTTAGGTTGGGTTATACTAAAGATATCTTTGTAGACCACACGTTAAAGTAGCACCAAATCTTGCTTCCAGTTTTTCTCAAAACTCATCCCACTTACACTCTACACAACACAGTCCAGTATTATATCATAGAGGAGTGTGGTTAACTCCTTGTGTATGGGATCCCCCCTAAGCTAAATAAAATAGTCTGGCAATACAGTACCTAACTAAAATATTTTAAAGTGACATCCCCGTAGTGAAGGGATTAAGGTACATACAGTATACGTAAGAAAATAATTTTGTCTGCCTCGTATCTGTCCATGCTGAGGGTCTTTAAACAGCATAGTCATCAGAAAGCACATTTTACTCTTTGGGCATTTTATGACAGTTTTGACAAGCTGTGGTCATAACTGTGTATCAAAGCCCAGTAATATTCATAAATATGTACTTCATAAACATAAATGTCTGCCATATTTATAGTGTTACACTATTGTACATATTATGAAATGCAAAACTATGTCTATCGTTATGCCAGACTTACACTGCCTCCCTCCTTTTAAAATCATCCTAACTCATCGAGTACAGTAGTTAAACACGAGTTATATTTATTTCTGAGAAGATTTATTTCAACTGTGACAAGCCTTAATCATACTAATAGTGACAGAACACAGTAGCAGATGACGTACACCATGCATATAGCCGCACCAATGTGATTCACAGTACCCAGGAATTTCTTGCGTTACAAATTGAATAATTCACCAATGAATTCATAGGTCAGCATTTGTGAGGCAAGAAAAAGTCAGTTTATTGAAATTCCTATTCAAAATACTGTATACCTTTGTATTGTACACATCTATGACAAAACTACTGTTAAATAAAAATAAAAACTCACCCCAATTGAGCAAGAGTTTTGTTGTCATCAAAACCCTTTTGTCCAATAATTATTGAACCCAGTTCTTTCATGCGAGGAATGGGTTTAGTCAGTTCAGGATAAACCAGCCGGAACTCAAACACTGTCCCGCGTCTTCGTGTGTCAGGGTTTACTTCCAGAATTAAACCACCAATCTCCTTCAAGGTAGCATCCATCCTGACAAAACAAGAAAAGTAAATGACGCAACAATTAATATCCTGAAGAGTTACGTTCCATAAGTTTTTCTCAGACCAATAAGACTAAACTTTCACACATACACTATAAGGTATTATCTCTAACTTCGACCCCCACCCCCCCACGAGCAACCATTAGCTTCACAACTCACCAAGTATATATTTGTAGCTCATTTGGGGGAGTGTTGCCTCGTCTGTACTCAGCTAAATTGTTGTGTCGTCCATTTGAACAAAATACTCGCAGCAACAGAGGGCAGGTCTGGAAATATTAAATGATTAACACAAACTGAATTTAGAATAGTTAAGAAGATTTCTATACCGTACTGTATTTATCCGAGTGTTGTCAGTGTAGAGTGCAAGAACTTGAAAATAAACTACTGTATATATTGTGAAACCTCGATATAACTGTAATAAAAACATAAGAGCATAAGAAAATACGGAGTCTGCAATAGGCCGGTTGGCACTAACTACAAAGTTGCTAAGCTTGTTCCTTCCTATCTCCCTCCTAAACCTAAACTTATCCAACTTAAATCCGTTGCTCCGAGTCCTATCCTGCTCGGATATTATAAGAACTTTATCTATATCCCCTTTATTGATTCCTTTCACCCACTTAAATACTTCTATCATATCTCCCCGCACTCTTCGTCTTTCTAGGGAATGCAAATTTAGTTTCTTTAACCTATTCTGATATGGAAGGTTTTAAATCCCGGAATCATTTTCGTTATTCTTCGCTGCACCGACTCTAGTGAATTGATATCCACTCTATAATAAGGGCACCAGAACAGCAGTTAACATGACCATAGATAACCCAAACAATATTGTTTTAAAACCATCTATAATAAACACAGTCACGAGCCAACCAAACAAATTGAGGAGAAACTTGTAGCATTTAGCAAGTATTTTCCTCACAACACATGGAAGAGTCAATGTAGACCTTATCACCTGGATTTTTGTTATAAACTTCAATGATATAAGACTTAACAAATTATAAAAACATAGTTATAATAGACTTAACCTTCTCTCTATCGACAGTCTTCTCATTAGTGTCCTTCCGCTCCTCCACTTTGCTCTCGATCGTCGACGCCATATTTGTTTATGGTCAATGTCGGAGAAGATACACGACCGTCATCATTAGTCTTTATTTTATTTTTTCTTGTGTCTTTATGTTTATTACGAATTATTTTTAATTTTAAATTCAAGACAAATTAAAAAATATATCTACCGTAATCAAAACGACAGTACTTTAGGTGTTATACTCGGTAAATATATATTCTGTATTCACGACACTACCGCGAACATTAAAATTATGAACCTAAATTAAAATGGATTATCGGGGAGGAATTCTGCCATGTCTCGGTATAATGAACAAATACCGAAAATGTCTTTGCATTAGTACAAGTGACTTGATTTAAAACAAGGAATATGTAGAGAGAAACTAGTTGTATGGACTCCCAATTGATCCCTAGTAGTGAACAAACGTGACGGGCTCTGGTGATTGGCGGGCTGACGGCGGGAGAGACAACCTCGGCTCCCAGAAAAACATCAATTACGAGCGAGTGGAGTATGGAAAACGCAAGAGGAATAACAGAAACCTGACATTTCATTTCTTCCTTAAAGATAGACAAAGGTTAGGCGGTGCACGAATGAATACATGAAAATAGGAGTTACTTCTACGTTTATCCTCTTCGCCATGATCGGATCGTACTTTTTTCTTACGTCGCCAGCCGCTTCCAGGTGTATAAAAAAATTTTTTATGATTTTTTGGGCTAACAATGCAAATAACAAAGCGAGACTAAAATGAAGAATTACTCATATTAGTTAGAGACGTAACAGAGTCTTGACCGATCACACCCTAACATCTTGAACTCTGGTGTTTTCGGGCTATAGGGTATACTGTATGTGGTAGCTGCATATAGTGTGTGTATGTATTAATCTATGGTGCAGGGGGAAGTTTTTGGCAATACCAGTTTACTAGTTGGTATATAGTATTTTTTTGGGTGAATTTCTTACAAGTTTTCCCTTGTCTTTTCTCCAGCATTTATGAGCATTCTAATTTTTATCTTATTTAATTGAATTCCTTCCCACATATGGAGGATTTCTCTTTATATATATATATATATATATATATATATATATATATATATATATATATATTTATATATACTTTCATTTTTAGTCCATATAACACACGGACTTTGAACATATAATCAACGACCTCACCAGCCAGGAATTGATGAACAGGCTTTGTGTGAAATATAACAGAGTCTAGGACTGCTTTTAGTGTCCTTGTGGGTTGGTCATTTTCCGATTTTCTCACTTCCTTTGTTCTTAACTTTTGTACTGTATACTTAGCGGGTGGTTTCAATGTGAAGAAAAGGGATTATTGGACATATATTTTAATGGAACAACTTTTACACCAATCTCTACCTAGGTTACTGTACATACACACATACCACCTCAATACTGACTGACTTCTGCACTGATAATACACTCAAAAGACAAAAATTGATCGGCAGGGAGTGACTAACCCGAACAACATCCTATTGCAACACATCTATTTCCGTCATATTAACATTCAGACACAGATTGAGTATTGGCTATACAGGGTCACAAACATCCATTTGGAACAGTTACATAAATGGTGTTGTTTGTTTGACTATTACCGAGAAACAGTGCAGTGAAATTAAGCCATTTAAAATCTTATGTAGATATGGATTATTCATTTGATTCTAAAAGTTCTACAGATATCTTGAGAATCTGAGAAATGCTCACATTTTCACATACAGTATGTAAGGAAGTGAAATTGAAACCCAAGTATTTTATCCATTACAACACAATGGAGTCCAAGTAATACACTTCGATAAGTACAACACTTTTTTTTTTTTAATAATGCATGAAACACATTACACATCTATTTAAAGAGAGTTGTGTCATCACTGTGGGTATTATAACTATACTTAGCAATGCTGTACAGTATTATAGGTGTTTTCTTAATATTTGTATCAGTGCATTCATGAACTTCCAACGTGTTCAACTTTGACTAAAATCCTAGTAATCCGTCAACAAAATTATATTATATATTTATGATAGTACATGACAGGAATGTAACTATATGAAGGCCTTTGCTTCATGACTATTCTCTTTTTACTAAATACTGAAATTGTGCTTTCATAAAAAAATATCTACACCCAACAGAGCGAGCATTAGGATCACCATAATGAAAATCAGAATGTCACACAAAGCAAAAATACCAATCGAACCAAGTTTAAATTTTCATGTTGGCATTAAATAGCTATATGAACCTTTAACAGAGAGAACAATTTAATAAGAGCCAGTCCACACATTTAAGCTGCTGGAAACAAATGGTTTAAAAAAAACGTAGATACAATGCACGTTTTATATTATAATGCAGATTTTTTTTCCCAATATTCAAATGTATTCACAAAAACCCAATTATCTAAAAATACACTACTAAATGTCTTTATTATAAATATTATACATATTAACAACCTTGTAGTACAAAGTAAAAAATAAGTCAAATAATTTTCAAAGTAAAACTCTTTTAAAGATGGTAATCAGAAAATACTGTACTGAAACATTTACTATGCTAGAGTTATAAATATTCAAACCTAATTAAGTAATACAGGTCTTCTGCACAATGCCTCATATGACCCAACATCTTGGTTTACACTGCCAATAGTAATGATCTTCACAAACAGTTGACATATAGAACATATATGTATGTATATATGCATATATCTTTTATTAACAACCATGACAACAAACCATAACATTTCCATTTCAAAAGTGATTACAGTATAGTACAGTCTAGTCCTGTACTGTACTTACAAGTCTAAAATTTACTCTTTTCAACTAAATTATAATGGAATGCTATTAGGCTGTACTGTACCTAAGTATCCACACTATAAATGATACTCTATGTTTCAGTAAATTATCAGAGAAATACTACAGCATTCAGATATTTTAATCTGAAGATATTTGACTCTTTTTCAAAACACATTTCATCATTATAGGAGGTAAATTGTAATATTATGTTTGAAGATGAGCTCCCGAGTCATTAACAATGCAGTTCTGCCTCGGTCGTGTTTCTCGTAGATGGTGCTAGCTACGTCGTGACATTCTTTATTTTAAAAGACCCTTTAGATATATTTTGATTGGAAACTATCCATTACACATCAAGGTTACATAAATGAAAACTCAATACTTCCCTATTTGCCACTGTGTTCAGTGTAATCTGGATTTATTTTAGTCATATGTGGATGAAAAGTTAGTTAATTAGTTAGTTACTGTACAGATATCGTAGGCATCGACAGACTAGCACCACCTGACCACAACCCCAATGGTTCAACTGCAACGGAGCATTCCCTCAAAATTTGCCTTGGTAGTAATCCAGTGTTTAGGCAGGGATATATAAGTGGTGCAGGCCAGGATGATGACACTGCTTTTGTATACTTGTGTTGTATTTATGATGAAGTCTTGGTATACAAGAAGATAGCTACGATCAGACCATAGAGACCCAGTACCTGCAGGGGGATAAGAGGGATATTGAGTTCATTATTAACTATAATTAAAAAACACAGATAAAAATGTTGTTAGGATCATCAATATTTACTCTTATTAAATGGAGGTGCTGGAGTTAGGGGGATGGATCAGATTCCTTAGGTATAATCCCCCATATGAAGGGGTTTTATACAGTACTCTACTTTGTCATCATTCCACCACCATGTTAATTTGGTCCAGCATCCTGTTACAGTAGCTACCCCTCACACTGCCACTGACTGTTTGCATCCATAGAGTTTCCTGGCACCTGATTTCCTGACAAGTACAGCAAGTAGTCAGTATGTTTTTGTGTGCGAAACCTGACTCGTATTTGCTCAGCAGACTTGCACCTCTTTAACAGCCTATTGCATCCCAAAACTCATATTTCTTATTTCAAAGCCTTTTCCACCCTGTACATGCAACTCATCCCAAAACTTGTCCTACAGAAACAACAGTTACCGTACCACCAGATTCTTGCCTACCAATAGCAGCAGAATTCTTTCAATTACTATCTCACCTAAAGTACTTTCTACACCCACTTTTCAGCCATCAACACCCCAGCACCACCTACCCTTCCGGAAGATTTTGCACTTGTCGATCCTCCACTCCAACTTTTTTTTTTGTACACAACAGCCATTGACCTTTCTGCATCTCGAGTGTCCCAACAACCTCATCTGGTCTCCCTCCCCATAATACAGTACTTTAACATACTAACATTCATATTTCCAACACTGAACCCAACTACAGTACAGTACAGCTCTGTTCTTGAGGACTTTCAGCTTGCAATTGAATTTCGAAATGGCAGATTAATAAACAAAAATCTTTCGGGAATGACATAAGCCTCAGCGTAACAAGTGTTGTATGAACATGGTCTGATCTAATTAATATATTTGCCAAATTTAATATAACTATTTACAAACAGAATTAAAGGACAGCACAGTGAAACCTCTATTTACTGGACTATATGGAGGGGTAATTCCGCTATATCGAGGGTCCGTTAGATGTGAAACCTCCATCTAGAAAACTATATAGAGATAAAACTCTGTTATATTGAGGGTCCACTAAATGAAAACCTCGATCTAATGAACTACTGTATATAGAGATGAAAGTCCGTTACATCGAAGGTTCATTAGATGTGAATCCTTCCATCTAACGGATTATAATCAGAGAGAAGTCTCTTATATGTTGGTTTTTGCAGTAATGACACAAACTCAAACAGGAGTAATTGTTGTCTACTCACCTCAGCAAAGATGAGGATGAGGATCATACCCACAAACAGTCGTGGTTGTTGGGCAGTTCCCCTCACACCAGCGTCGCCTACGATTCCAATAGCAAATCCAGCGGCCAGACCAGACAGTCCAACACTGAGCCCGGCGCCAAGGTGGACAAATCCCCTGTGAATTAAAAAGTATCTTTAATACGTATCCACTATCACTTACAGTACTCTAAATGGTGAAATGAAAAAAAAAGCCAATCATTCAGTCATTAACATCAAGAAATTTTATGTGGCGGGCAGGCAACTGAACAAGCTTAGGAATAAATGTATTAATATATTTAAACGTCAGGAGTAATGTAATCACTTAGTCAACTGTGCTTCAGGAAAAACAACTTTGAAAGATAACCAAAAATCTCTTAAAATTGTGGCCACATTTAGTATATTGTAACTATTATGTAAAAATTTCCTTACATATATAAGGTGTATCCTCCCATAGCCGAGTCAAGCTTGCCTGCGATGAGGACGGCGACGACCAGGCCATAAATAGCAATGATACCAGCCATAACCACAGGAATGATACATTTCATTATAAGTTCAGGCCGCATCACTGACATGGCGGCGATACCCACGCCAGATTTTGCCGTGCCATATGCTGCTCCCAGGGCTAAATTTAAATAAAAAAATAATAAAATTTAATGTTACTCTCAAATAATTTCATGTATTTCTTGCAGCCATACCTCCCAAAAGAACATATAAAATACCATACAATATAAAACACAATTGAAAAGCATGTGAATAATCACCCTCTCCCTAACCTAACTTAACCCACCCTCTCCCTGACCACTCACCACCATGGGCCCCTTCAACCAGCTAGCCATCACCTCCATCTAGAGCCATTTTCACTATCTAAATAAAACAAAACAATAAGCATGATAATATCTTTAAGAATACTACATGAACAGTAAGTTATGGTAACAGTATCTTTTGTTCAATATCGATTTGTTTATTTTTTCTTTATTACAGTACGCATTTAGTCAAGTGATGTTAAGGTTATCTGAAACTTTAGCCAATCATAAAACTTTGAAGTCTATGGAGAAAATATATCTTATTTGCTTTATGTGCACTAAGAATATATCCTAGAAGTAAGTAAATATCTGAGGTGCACTTGATACTTATACTGTGTCCCAGATAATTAGACCATCTCCAAATCCCACTGGTCGTGGTTAGGTTAGTAAGGGAAAGGAAGGAATGTCGGTTATCATGCGATGGTTGGCTGGGGGGTGTTTAAGGCTGTGAAGAGGGTGGGTGCCTGCAGCATCCTTAATGGAAAAAACTAAGGACAAATCCTGAATATGAAAAGTGTTATTCCTCCGCCCTATTTGCTTTAGTGTTGAGGAAATAAATGAGTTATTTATACAAGAGATTTTTCGTGTGGTGGCTGGATAACCTAAACCCTTGTCCTTAAATTTTACACCCGGGTTATTTGCCCAGACACGGACCTTTAGCTACCTGTCCGGTGTTCATTCTTATTGGTCAAGGTTTATGACCTGGATTACTAAATTCAGTTATTTGCAATTATTATTGGGTTAGGTTAGGTTAAGGTAGGTTTGTAATGACTGAATTCAATAATCAAGAATCAGCATCATCTACCTCAACCAATCAGGACGAATGGCCGGACAAAATGACGGAAGGAAGTAAAAGTCCGTGACCAGTTAAATAACCACTGCCTAATTATTATCAACTAACTTAATGACCTAAAACCATACTTTTATGCTAGTAAATATTTCCCAGCACAAATATAACAGAAAAAACAAAATGTATAGCTTATACTGTAATGCCCTGTGGTGTACACAGGATATTCTTATAGTATTGGTCTTCCAGCGAATTTTAGGATTTTAAGTTACTACCGTCCGAGAGGTTGAAATTATGTATTTTCCAGTGATTTTTGGTGTGTTTTGAACGATTCTTACTTTTCATCTATAAAAACCTCCTAAGGTGTGCAAAAATAATGAAGTATTACAAGAAATGGTAACTAATTACCATGAAATATTTTTGTTATCGTGAATTTGGTCTTTTGTTATTGTCTATTTGGTCAACTTGAAGTGAGTATTGACCAGACTTGAGACTATAACTTTTCCCCCAACCATCAATGGGTGGAGTCGGGGAAATATAATGTACTTTAAAATATTATTGGAAGGTATTTTTATATCCAGATTTTGTATACGGTATTAACATGGTGGAAGTTTAGTGCATCATAACATAAATTCATAATATCTTCCCCGTCTGTGAGAGGAGCCAACACCTACCAGATACATTGTACTTTTATTAAATATTATTGGAAGGCATTTTTATATCCATATTTTATATACAGTATTAACATAGTGGTCGTTTAATGCATCATAACATCAATTAAATCATTATACCTCTCTGGTCTGTGTGTGAAAGAGGAGCCAACACCTTCTTATTTCGTGTTACTCACCGCTAAATATCATGGCTGCTGAGGCTCCCATAGCTCCAAAGAAGGGAGAATAGACTGGTTCTGCGTCGCTCGGTACTGGCATCTTGATATCTGTTCTTGTACCTCACAGAAAACAGTTAATTCTTGGCCACAAGTGACAAGACTGGGAGAGTAAATATGGCACTCTGAGGTTGACGTTCAGACAAGTAGCAACGCGCCTTGTACGCTGGCTCCTGATTGGTCCTTGCCTCTTTCATTGGCTGGTACTGACCAATGAGCGTCCGTGTTGTGCGGCTATCGACGCCCCTTGTGATCAATACAGAAGCTCATAGACTAGCTGCTGTGTCTACCTGTCTGGAGCCCATTGTTGAGCAGAACATTTAAAACGAGTTTAAAAGTTCTGGCAGACTACTCACGGGATAAATGTCACTCACTTCATTTTTTTGGGGAAAGTGAATCACGTGTTTTGTAACGTAACTTAGAAATACAGAATAACTTACACATGCCCATACTATGTGTAAAAAATATATATTATGAACCACATCATAAGTCAGACGTTTATGTAGATGCATTTTCATGGTTATGTTGGATAAGGTTACGCACACTCACGTGGGTTTGTCATCTGTAAAAAAATGGTTGTAAAATACTATGCATACGTAGTAATTCCTAATCTTTGAGAAACAAGTTATGAAACCACGTTTTTCGTCTTTAATTTACAATTCTACAGTATACGGACGAAGACATTGGTTTTTTTTTCTATTCCCACACATTTTTGTTACAAACATCGTAGTTTCTCACGATATCAATTTATCCAGATATCGTGTACTTACTTACACACGAGAGTATAAGTATACATTAAAGTGTAAGGAGTAGATGGTTGGAATTTTATGACACATGTGTTTTTTTTAACTCTTGTTTCACAAAAGCGATAAATGGAAAAGTTTTGAGGAAAGTATTAGTGACGCAGCATATTCAATCACCTAACTAACCTATTACCTATAACTACCATAATATCCTCCCGGCTCTTTCACCTCCACAAACACTTCAGGCAAGTCTGTTTACATTATTGAGTTAATTTTTAATTTACCTAAAGCAGACCTGCACTACTTTTACTTACCACAACCTTTCTAAGATACATTGTGTGTTTGTCATGATGGGGAACTAATTATCTGGCGGAGTCATAAAAAACCTGCGGTTAGATAGTGTCAATATTTACCAACCACTCTTATGAGTCTACCTAAGTAGCTCATTTATTTTTATTTATTATTTCCATTATTCCTCTTACGTTTGAGCGGTTGGAGTCTTGTGTTCGTCACTTGTTGGTCTATTTACCATTTCACAACTAAACCATTTCCCGCCATAAAACAACCATCATTTCCCCTCCCCCATTTTTTTAATCCTCATTGATATTTACATTCGCTAAAACAATGGTTACTGTTTTCCCACACGCCTGTGATCCATGGCGTCCCCGTTGTCATAGAAACAACGTCAACAGTTCAACACCACTCTCACTTTAGTTAGTTCATGGATGCCGTGGGGTAATGTTGTTAGGGAGAACTAGGGTCTGGGGTATATGAATTAGAGTTGTATGGTTAATATGCGAATAATTTTGATTAGTGTTGAAATGTGTACCAGCTGACAGTTTTAGTGGTCAAGACGGGTTGGGACCAGAACAAACAGTGGTCAAAGAAGATTGTGGTTAGTGTGGTAGTGATTACAGTGAACAGTAGCCTGGTCGAATCGTATCAGAAAGGAGTGTTCTTAGTTACCTACAGTATGTCATCAGGTCATCTCAACATGTCACAGCGGCCAAGTTCAGGTAATTTCTGGATCCACACCTACGGATTCAGTGAGTTAATGTGGACTCATCATAACAGGTGTTAGGTGAAATTAACTGATTAAAGGTGAAATCTCATTGTACTCTCAAAACCAGAGTAATAATTCATTATACTGAGAGCCTCGAGTACAGTTTTTGGTGGTACTGTAGCGTGCGGTCGACAAGGATATCTTCACTCTAACCCAACCTAACGTAACGTAACCTTACCTTACCTAATCTAAATACCGTGTAGAACGCACACTATAGTGACACCATTTGGTCATTGTGTACTGAGATGAGAGCTGTACAGTACGTGTCTCCCCCATCAGGAGTATCGGAGGTGGGTAGTGGTAGAGGGTCGTCTCCTCCAAACTTAGTGCTGCCCCAGCTGCCCTCCCAGGCCTGTTCCTCATCCTCCACCAGGACTTCACCCTCTAGGACATCTGTACACGGGTAAATAGTAAAAATACTTGAACTTCTAATATTGAAATTCATAAATGATCTCTCTCTCTCTCTCTCTCTCTCTCTCTCTCTCTCTCTCTCTCTCTCATGCTGGGGTTTATATTTACCTCTTATCATTAATCCACAACACCACCCAAGTTAGGTTTAACGAGCATCCTCTCCTTTCCCCCACAACAGCACGTCTCCCCACGGCAAGAGGAGGATCTCCACCTCGTCCTCCGTGGCCTCCGGTACCTCCTTGGCCTCCCTCCTGGTTAAGCTCCACCAACCTGCATCATCCAGCCTCTCCTTGGAGGGTAAACTCAAGATAAGGACTACCATGTGAGTGGGTGTTTGATGGGGAGTGAGAAGGGGTGTTAATGGGGGTGTTTATGGGACTATTGGGGTGTAAGTAAGGTGGGGTGAAAAGGAAGGGACGAGGATGGATGTTAACAGAACCCATTTTACCTTTCTGTCTGTCCATGTTGTCTTTTCACCCCGGCGAACCTCTCTCTCTCCTCCTCCAGAGATTGTGGCAGTGACGTTCTCTTCTGTAAGTTCTCGCCAGATGGCTCCATGGTGGGTGTCGCTCTCAGGTCAGGTCAGGTCAAGTTCTTCACTCTGGCGGGGGCACTATCCTACACGCTACAGGTAAGTTTGCTTAAGATCTGATGGGGGATTGTCAGGGGATGGGGTGGGGAGGCGGTGAGTGGATGGGGTTTTGGGGGCTGTGGGTGGATGGGGTGTGGGGGGCTGTGGGTGGATGGGGTGGGGGCTGTGGGTGGATGGGGTGTGTGAGGGTGACCTGGTGAATGGGGGTGAGTGTGTGAGGAACCTGGTAATGAGGGTGAATGTGTTGGGGTGGCAGCATCACCCCCGGGCAAGGACAGAAGACATCACGAGACTCACCGAGCCTTACGTTAGTCGGGAAGGTGGACCAGGCGGGTATATCTCGTGTGTCTTTCCTCTTGAGTCACCCATCATACCATATGCTGGGTCTTGGTGACTATTACTGTACTGTATAATATGTTTGTTTGTTTTTCTAAGATGTGTTCTAACCTAACCTAATCTAACGACCCAAACTAATCTAACAACACAATCTAATCCAACAAACCAACCAAACCAAACCTAACCTAACAACCCAACCTAACTTAACCAAACCAAACCCAACCTAACCTAACAGCCCAACCTAAGCTAACAACCCAACCTAACCTAAGCCTATGCTGTTTACTTAAAGCTTTACTTGTTACGTCTATGAGGTTTTTATTTTTATTTTATCTCGATGTCGTTAACAGTTACCGGGTGAGCTGGTCAAGACGACCCGGGTGACGGCCCCAGCTACCTCCCTCCTCTGGCTGCCTGGGGACCAGTCCGAAGCTCTCCTCACCACCTGTTAGTACCTGTGTGTGTGTATGTATGTATAAGAACAACATAAGAACGTAAGAAATTAAGGAGTCTGCAATAGGCCGGTTGGCCTGTGCATGGCAGCTCCTCGTTACACGAGGGGCAACCATTTTTATGTATGTATGTGTGTGTGTGTGTGTTTGTGTGTGTAAGTTTTTAATAATATCAACAATTTAATCTTTGGTGTTTCAAAATAAGTTAATATCCATGTTAAACACATTTATACCCGGAAATATAAATGCTCTTCACTTTGTAATTCTTTACCCCAGATTCTGACGGACGTTTGGTGACGTGGCGTGGGCGTAGCGTGGGTGTGGTGCAGGCTGAAGGTGGTGTAGACGTGCGGGCGGCGGTGGTAGGGGGCCTAGACAATCAGGTAGTGACATTTACTAGGGGTCAGGTCACAGTAAGAGACGCCAATACCCTGGGCCCCGTTGCTACTATGGACCAAGGGTTAATATCTCAATCATAACAGTACAGTACTACACCACAACACTTCATGGTGCTACAATTCATTAAAATATAAGACAATACAACACTGTAAATTACGATACAACAAAACGCTGCTTAATGTAAAATACTATTATGTTTATTAGTAGAATGAGGTATAATTAACGTCCGCTTACATTACAGCGTGGGTGGTCATCTATTATCCCGTGGGTCGCTGTGGGCGGTGAGTGGACGTGGGCGTGAACTAGTTGGCGGGGGAGGCGGCTTGACGTGGTGGGACGCCCGCACTGGTAGCGTCACCCGTAGTATAAGTGGTGTTCCGGTGCGCGGGCCAGCCTTAGCTTGGCACCCACATTCAAACAGGGTGAGAGAGAGAAAAATTTAATGTATATCGATAAATATGTAGGTAAATTGATAGCAAGAAAAGAAAATACAGATTATAAATAGATGAATAGAAAAGCAAAAAGATGGAGTTATTCTGTATGGACAGTCATCGATGAGTGAGTGTGTGTATGAGAGAGATGACGGGTTCCTACATGTTCAAAGCATTACTATTTTAATCTCTTATCACCGAAAAAATGTACATTTCTCAATTAATGAATATATAGACATATTATTAAATACTGGGGTGTTTTTTTATTCAATATATGTCCATCCCATTATTGTATATTCATTTTTCCTTCATGACGTTTACGTATTTCTATTTTATATAAGTGTCCCATTCATTAGCAAAATATTTTCTCTTCAATATGTGTTCCTTTTCTGGTCGTTTATGCTTTTAACTCAAATATGTGTACAAAATATACATACGCTTTTTCTGCAATTATCTTAGGCATTATTAGTATTATATTTGCCATTTATTGTCGACTTGTCTATTACTTAGTAGTGAAGAGAGTGTGTTGACAGGTGGTGTCGGGCAGCTGGGGAGGTGGAGCTGACAGTGTCAAGGTGTGGGAGGCGTCAACGGGCAGACTCACTCATCTCCTCCACTCGGACGCTGTGAACACTTCCGTGAGTGTATATACCTTGACGTGTGTGTACCCCCATCAAAATATAGCTGTAGCTAACTAGTATTTGCTTCTCTAAAATACAAATATGTGGAGGTGTAGTATATGCATTTCACCAGCGGTTATTCGATATAATTTATACATTAAATTAACTGAAAATCATAATATCATAACATTATGGAGTCAGAGTAAATAAGAATATAAACAATGGGAAAAGAGAGAAGGAGCTTGGATGACATGTACGGGTGTCCACAGGTGTACAGCACAGTGTGGGCGGGGAAGGAGGTGGTGGCGGTGGGTGGCGCCGACCCCAACCTACTCCGACTCACTACCTTGGATAATACGGTAAGAGAGAGGAGGGAGGGGAGTACTTTATCTTATTTAATCATTACTATCACCTAGCCTCCACTTATGTCTTGCAGTATTCAATATTTATACTTTTTTCACTGCTGGTACTTTCCTCATGCAGTCGTTCAGTATAGTATTTTTATTCACTGATGGTACTTTCCATGATAGCTTAGTAATTTCTTGTAAATACTTTCCTTGAACTCCCAGTAATTCTATTTTAGGCAACGATACTTTCCCTTGACATACGTAATCCCCCTGATGGTGAACTAATTCTCAGACGGTGGGCGTACTGCGTGGGGTCCGCAACACAGTCTGGGCTCTGGATGCTTTACTGGGTCGGGGACATCAAGGAACACGCCTGGCTCTGGCCTCTGCATCAACGCTCTACATTCTGGACGTTTTAAAATGAAGGTTTAAGCCTTACCGTCAAGGTTTCGGATCCATGAAAAAGCTCAGGCAGGTCCCTAACACTTCAAGACCTCGAACCCAGAACCTCCTCGTATGGCCATTGCAGTAAAGATCGAAATTACATTGTAGAGTTCGAACCTACAATAAACCAACAGAACTTAGCGATGGAGGATTTTGCTAAAGAATCCATCTGACTGACCCTGGTTTCCATTATGAAAAGAATTAAACTCATGGCTTCGTCTGACCTCTGTTTACATACATCATGGAACAACTATTAGGAAGGTTAGGTCTACCAATGTACCGCATACGTCAAGATATGTTTATCCTCTTAAGTCGAGATGGTGTTGGGGAAAATGTGTAATGATATCTCCTGGATGGAAATAAATAAATAACATGTTTAATATTTAATATATTTATCATTTTTGTTTAATATTATCTAGTTTAATAATCACGTTCACTAGTTTATGAAACGTTTTAACTTAGATCTTAAGAAGGTATTACAACGGACCTACTATACGGCCCATTAACTATATATTTGTGCCGGCAATCTCTGGAATATATATTAATCTATTATCATAACCTCTCTCATATATTTATACGGAGTAGATCAGTAGCACAGAAACTCGGAGGAGAGATTGGGGAACAGGTTGTTTGTTTGCACTCAGGATGGGATGGAGAAAGGAAACTCACAATGTGCTCTCTGTATACATGTTGTATTGGATGTACAATGCAGCTTGGTGCTGGGAAGGCAGCATGATTACAAGCGTGATGTAGAGAGAGCTGGTTGGTGAGGGTGCTCAGAGGAGGACAGCTTGTGGGTCTCCATGCTCGCCGGCGGGAGCGAGGACCGCCAGGCAGGCGGAGGAGGTGGAGGTGTTGCTGGCTGGTTGGTGTAGGTAGAAAGAGAGATCATCACGAGGTCAGGTCTTAAATAGCGGGGGGTAGGCTTAGTAGTTGACCCCCGCTCCGTGGGCGGCGCTGGTTGATCCAGACCACGAGGCATACACTGGGGAATTCGTGGGGTTGGCTACGCAGCGACAAGCAGCGTTTGTAGGGGAGAAATCCACTACAAGATAATGCATCGTCTGGTAGCCTACAGTGCTTCTTAAACTTTATTAATACCATTCACCCTTAGGTCAGTATAACAAAATTTCATTCACCCCCGACTTATCTTCCGTAACTGTACATTTCCCCAAATTTTAACTATTACCACTTTTACTTTTTTACTTCAGTATAAAGCAAGCCCATTTTCTGTCATAATATAAGCATAAACTTTCTTATTTATAATTTTGTGACATTGGCTGGCACTTAATTGGAAGCCCTTTAATCATACAAATCTTGATCATTCAATCAAGATTAATTCATTCACCCTTACTATTTCATTCACCCCTCTGGTTTCATTCACCCAAGGGGGAACAATTCACCAGTGTAAGAAGCACTGGCCTAGTATGATAAATGCTATGACGACAATGACAATGTTGTTAAGGATAGTCATAGTGAAACGCACAGGCTTTAATATTTGTGTTTATTCAACCAAACATATATATAAGCTACCGTATGCATGACTGTTTCACATAGTTAAATCTATTTTTTAAGGAGTAGCCTGTATAGCGATTAACTCTAGACAACAGAACACCCATTGTGCAATCAGATTAAGGCAGCTGAACTCTTTTATCATAAAACTTTTCACCACGTCAGTCAGTCCCTACCCTCTCTACTGTATACATGACTATAAGTGTTGAACATGCTCATTAATAAGTCTATAATTATCTGATATAAGAAACAAATTAACTGGTTAATGCTGGGATAATTCTATATAATGACCTTTCTCACCAGATATAGATAATGCACATCAGACGGGGACCCACACACCGATAATGTAGACACTGGCTTCGTAGTTATTAAAGCCATTATCTGAGACAGGAAAAATTTAACTTGACTCGCTTGGCTAATGTTTATAGTAGTATTGTGCGTTGTCTTTCGATACATTACAAAATTTGTCCGGCAACAGAGTCGTGGAGAACAGTGTGACATTAAATATTCATTAACAAACGTCATCATATTTCTTTAATAGACTTTGTTTTCTCCATCGTGGTATAAAATTTTTGATGTGGTCGATTGGCCTCCAAGACTCCGCGCCGGGAAGACGTTATGCGCTTTGTAAATTTTTCTCGTCTCCAAATGTATTAACACACGCAAAAAAAGTCCCGTTCAGCTGCCCGCGGGGAGGTGCAAAAACATTCAGAATATCCTAAGTTTATAGTTGGTAACTTTGAAAGTTATGGAAACGATCAGTTACACTTATTACTCAACGTTACAAGACTTTATACTCAAATCATAATTTTATCACATTAATCGGAAGTCAAGAAATGGTTCTTAGTAAGCTGGACAGCTAAACTTGATCTAATGTAAATTTTCTGGAAATCATAATAAATTAGTGATAACCTGGAAGATTAGTCTTATAATTATAACACGGTATAAATCAGTACAGCTTTATCTACAGTCTACAGACAGACTGGAAAGCAGGGGACTTTTGTACGGGGATGCCAACGAGTAAAATACCAGCATTATTACTTGACTAAGAATCCTGCGACAATTTGCCACAAGAGGCAACTTTGCGTCGGAACATCCATATTCCCAGTTTTACAATATATATTGCCCTGTGAAGTGAAAGAATGGGGGAATTGTACATTGATTTCTTACGCTGCCAAAAGAATGTGTGACCGTCGCTCACTGAGTTTGGTAACAGCACCACCACCATGATCACTATTGATCTCCCTGTGTTGTGGTGGGGAGTGACTGAATCATCTCCCAACCACTTGTCTGAGTGATGGCCCACAAGGATTATTCTTCTTTTACTGGCTCAGCTTATGTTGATGGCTAGCTGGGTGGGGGACATTGAGTAAGCCGGCGATGAGGCGATGCAGGATCGGCAAGTTGTCCCTCACCACCACCACCATTCCTACCACTTACCCCCAGCAATTGTAGACATATTAATGTATTATTTATCATAAGAACACACACACACACACACACTGTACATTTAAAACCCTGCCTCGAAATGTTACGTACGTATAACATGAAAATATATATAAAAGAGTAGAACAAGTATTGGCTCATCAACAAAAATGAAACAACACATTAATGGAATGACGCTATAAGCTGTTGGCGCGGCACAAGGGAGTGACAGACAAAAGTTAGGTTAAGTCTTCCACATGCCATTGGAGGTCAGCGAATTCCAGAACAATCCCGGACACTCACGCCTGTAAACAAAAACTAACATTCATAAACACGAGTCGAAAACATTTCATGCATAATTAGGAATAAGTAACGGACTTTTTTCCAGTATTTTCAAGTTAATAAACAACCAACATTATGCTGCCATGAAAATCTAAAGTGAGCAAATTTGCACAGTAAATATTAGAGCTATACACAGAGCCTGGTTGACACACCCTTGTCTTGTGGTCGTGGTTCCCTTCTTACCTCGCCTGTGTTCACCTGGCCATGTTACCACAGTGTTCACCTGGCCATGTTACCACAGTGTTCACCTGACCATGTTACCACAGTGTTCACCTGGCCATGTTACCACAGTGTTCACCTGGCCATGTTACCACAGTGTTCACCTGGCCATGTTACCACAGTGTTCTCCTGGCCACGTTTCCACAGTGTTCACCTGGCCACGTTTCCACAGTGTGCATCTGGACATGTTACCACAGTGTCCAGTTAGCCATGTCACCACACCACAAGGACAATGATCAACCACGCCACATACAGGATGGAATCGCATAACATATGACTAATAAACCCACAAACCTTCTTTAAGTCGAGTTGATTCTCTTGGGCGACACACACACACACACACACACACACACACACACACACACACACACAGCTGGTGCAGGATGGTAAACCAAACCAAACATAGACTGTCTCTCGTCACCCCTGTGTATAATAATAATAATTAACAACAGTCTTCCACAAATAAGTAATACCATGGAATACTTTATGTATGTCATGATGACTTATTCCTTCGTAATTAAGTTCACTGTAATGGCTCTATGACTCACAATAATTGATTAAAAATGGTGTTTTCTCCGGGTTGAGTTGAATGCTGGTAACTTTATATAAATCTCATTTCTCATGTTTAATAATCAAAGCAATATTTTCCTTTTGAATGATACATCTAGTATTAATATGAGGCGTGTTGACTTGAAGAGCCAGAAATACATGAGCCATCGAGTGGCTCTTAAAGAAAGTGTTTATGAATGCTCTCTATTGTAACTATGGCTAGAAAGATTCCATCATAATTTTTTTTTACGAAAGTTTTCTAAAATTTTATCCCATTTTCATCACCAAAGTATACACGGCCATTTTTAATTTCCGGGTATAATTATTTTTGTCGGTCTGTCTGTCTGTCCTCAAAAACATACATTGTTATATTAGCTCATGACAGCACACACTCGCGCACTAAATTACAGTATGTAGATTTAGTACTGCCTGTAGGTTCCTTCTGCACCTGGAGGAGATGGTGAAGGACGCAGGATGAGCATCTTGGGTAGAAAACTCCTACACGTTCTCAATCCTGATCTTGATAACGTCATCGGCCTGAGCCAGGAGCTTCTTCTTCTCTGAACACGGGAGGTCATCGTCATCATAGTCCTCCTCGTCCTCCTCCATCTCTAGCTCTGGAGGCTGAGGATTACCACAACTCTATTACTCCAACACTCATCACCAGCAGGTTAGGTTAGGTTAGGTCGAGGAAACACTGTGTTGCATGGAAACCTGACGTATATAGCTACGATGAATACCATTTAATATATCCACTCAAATTACACATTAAAGTCAGGAATAATTGCAATATATCGAACATACACACACACACGCACACACACACACACAAACACACACACACACACACACACACACACACACACACGCACACACACACACGTAACTCACCTTAGTCTTGACGACCTTGATGTCATCTGGTGGGGCTGTGAGGGTGAAACACAACCACAGGATCACCAACGCTGAGGTGAAGATGGTGACAGCAATGAACCACCTTGGCAGACCAGATTTCCGTGAGATACATTCTAGTAGATCAAGTTGCTGCTGCTGCTGCTGTTGTTGTTGTTGTTGTTGTTGTTGGTTCTGGTTCTGTTGTTGTTGTTGTTGTTGTTGGTTGTGCTGAGGATGCTGTTGTTGGGTTTGCTGTGGTTGCTGTGCGTGGCGGTGGCGACATTCGTGGTCGTGGTGATGGACGATGTTAGGATCAGGTAGTGGGACGTCATCGCTGGTAAAACATATACACATGAAAAGTTTTTATCCTGTGATCCTGTCAATTGTTCTCTCTCTCTCTCTCTCTCTCTCTCTCTCTCTCTCTCTCTCTCAGGCTTTTCACAGAGTATAATTTACCCTCTCGACTAAACCTCGCCCACTTTGGTTTCCATACCAACTATTACAAATCCTAGGTGATTTACTGGTGGTTTAAAGTGCCTCCGAACGCCCTATTGACAATTTAAATACCAGTGACTTTTTGTATTTATTGTTTGATGCAACAGAAAATCATTATTTTTTTCTTCACCTGTCAATAATAATTTTCTTGTTAAATTAGTTATGGAACTTACTTGTTGCCGATGGTGTAGTGTCCCAGGAGTTCGGAATAATACACGCGTCCACCCCGGAACTTGTGCTCGCTGCTGTGTACTGATGAGACGCCATTTGGCAACGTTATATGAGGGGCAGCTTCTATCAACCACACGGATATGATACAGTGTTACATAAGACAACACCAAGGTCAGTCACAGAGGCGTACTTGGTATATATATATATCATCTAAAGAAATATATATATATATATATATATATATATATATATATATATATATATATATATATATATATATATATATATATATATATATATATATATATAGTAACAATGATACAACAATAACACACACAGCAATAACATTATTCAGTATCAACATCTACGTCAAACAAATATAATATTCATATACATACAGTATATTCATTAATGGGCAACGTTATATTAGCACAGTATGTATGTCAAACACTGGCATAGAAATATACCATTGTACTTTATATAATGGAGACAGTAGGGATAACGTTTCACTGTGTTATAAGAGATAAGACAAATGGGAATTATGTTGAATAAACTTTGGTCAGCGTCTGGCCTGAATAATTGCTACATTTATGAAGGCCAAGACACCCACCTTGTATCTTCTCGTGCCTCTCCTGTTGGGGGGCGTCTCCTTGGCCACCGGTGGTCCATGCCCAAGTGACTCGAACCAACCGGCCCATGTGGCCCGCTAAACTAAACATGACGTGTTGGAACATGGCCAATGGGTTCCTGCCAGCGTCTGGCATCCTGACCCGTGATGGCAGGGTGGCAGTGGTGATGGCCTGGTAGTGGCAACCCACCACACAGGCCTTCTGCTCCTCCGTCAGGTGGTAAGCCGTCACGCAGGCTGTAACACAACAAAGTTAGGCCGCCGCCTCAACTACTCACCTTACCTTACACATTGAGCCGAGACTCGACAATGTCCTGCCGGTCTCTGTTGCTCTTTATTTCCGTTAGTGATTATTACTTATTATAACATGACTATTATTCAACTAAAAACAGTACAACATTATCTGTACCTCCAGACCCTGAGTGACTCACCATGCCTGCAGGAGTCCTTGGCCTGCTGCATGCGCTCTGTGTCCTCCCTGACCCTCGCGTCCTGGAACTCCCCAGGACTCAACTGTTTGTGTCCCTCGGCATGGTTAGTATTCTGGTGCAGGTTGTCCTTCCCCATGATGATGATGGCGTTGGTTTCATGGCTCTCTAGTTTACCTGCGGAGGCCGCCTGGGCTGTAGAGGTGGTAGTGGGTGGGCGGGCATTAGGTGTATGAGTGGTGGTGGCCTGGTGGGCAGCTTGGGTGGCCTGACCCTGGCCTGGATGGGTGGTGGTGGCTTGATGGTCTGCCTGGGCCGGGTGGTCCTGGACTGGATGGTCTGCGGGCTGAGTGGTAGTCTGGCGGGTCTTGTGATGAGGAGACCTTGTCTGAGCAAGTGGCAGCACCCGTGGAGTGTGATGATGGTGATGCTTCCCCACCTGCTGCTGCTCTGCCGGGTTCTTTTTCTCAACCCTCACCACTAGGTCATGGGGCGGGGTGCGGGGTGGTTGTGGGTTCTTAGCGGGCAGGATGACGGGACCCAGATGTAGTACCCGGGTTCTCTGGGGCGTAGAGATGAGTGCCACGGTATACAGGTCACACCCGCGTTCACACATCCGGGATAACGCGGACTGTAAAACAACATGAATCTTATTCCTCCACCAAACCTCATCTGTTGGATTATGTAAACACTCTTAATGTACTGCTCTGTGTTATGGTAAATAAATGAGTAAGTGTGAGTGGTTTAGTTACAAGTGTATGCTGTTTCAGTTACAGTATGAGTTAAGTGCGTGAGTGTGTGAGTGAGTGAGTGAGTGCATGGAGGTATAAAGGGATACCTCCATGGGTGAGTGAGTGAGTGTGTGTGTGGGTGTGTGAGTGAGTGAGTGAGTGTGTGTGTGTGGATGTGTGAGTGAGATAGTGTGTGGGTGAGTGAGTGAGTGTGTGAGTGGGACCCAAACAAAGCGTCCAACACCGTCGAGGAACTGCTGCTGGGGAGGATCACCCACCTGCAGGAGGTCGTTCTTGGTGAAATGGTTGTCACACTCAGCCTTACACGACTGCCAGGTAGGCGTGGCGGCGGCCCACGTCACCACGCCCGCCACGCACCACGCCCACACACACCACGCCCACATCCTCCAACCGCAGCTCCTGTAACAGAACATTGACTGTTTATCCTCTTACAAATACACACGCACACAATAAACAAGTCTTTACTCACACACACACACACGCGCGTATTTACACATGAAAACACGTGCGTAGGTTCAGTATACACACATACATACAATAACGTATAAATGCACAAATACAATCATAAATCATACTGGGACGCGATTCTACGACACCACACACACACACACACACACACAAAACGTTTCCACATTTGAATTACATCATAAAACCAACATCAGTTACTTGGGCTTTTATAAGTACAGTCAGAAAGATGTAAAATAACCTCCCTAACGTTAAGCCACTTTCAGTAATTATAAAAAAAACCGACATATACAACAAGACTGTGAATTACGCACTTGTCTATCTTGATCTGACTGAAAGTGTTTAACCTAGGCGAGGGAGTATTGTTTTTAGGTGTTTGTATGTATGTATGCGTGGGTTAGTCTTACTCGAAAACGGAAAAAATTTGAGGTCGAGGTAACGAAGGTGAATGTGTTGTGTCTGCAAATTTTCTCATACCTCGCTTATGACGGTTGATTCTTACCGCCGGAATTGGTTAATCAATCATACATTAACACGCAAGAACGCACATATACACACACATACACTCACTCGTTTTGTTAGGGTTAAACAACTTGTATACCGTGGTAATAGAGTATAGTACTTTGTTTTGACAGTAGAAACAATTACTTCGTGTTGCATCAAATTGGTTGATAATGTATTTGATTTTTTTAAAGTTTGCTTGATTTGCCAACAATAATTAATAAGATAACGTAAACTGTAAACACTTTTACTTAAAAAAATGCATCCACGATGGAAACGCAAGAATTATAAACATGAGAATTAAACCCTTTGTCCACTCTGGAAATTCCATCATGTTCTTGAGCGTATTTTTATTTGTTGATGTCTGGTATATATATATAAAAGAGAAATGCTACATTGTAAAATATTAATAAATGCAAAATCCATACAGCCCCCTGAAACAATAAATTCCACATACTTGTAGTGCCGCCGCCCCCCGACCTAATCAATAATTTTGTGGTAGTAAACACATCAACTCATCATATCATGACCTAGTTTGGCTGTACACACGGGGCGGGGGGGTGAAGTACAGCATCAAACACCAGTTGATCTGACCAGGCTTGTTTCATCATCTTTGTCTAAAAATCTTACGCGATGCTGATGAATTATGTAACATCACACACACACACACTAAAAGTTTCTCCTTGTCGGAAATACTGTAGCTTCGAATGAATTCTGAATTGGATGTTTATATTTCATTAATGTCATATTTACTCAGACTAACTCCTATTCAAGAAAAGTTATACGTATATTTTGTATTAACACCATGTACGAAATTGTATCATTCAAAAACTTGTTGAACTTCCTCTAAGTACCTACTTGCCTCCCACTCAGGTGCAATTCCCGATTAAAATGGGATGTCACTTATGCTCCAAGTTTCATATAATGGAAAAATAACAAAATAAGGACAATATAAAGACTTAAATGACCATTTAACTTCTAGTGAATGGCACAAAGTGAATCAGAATACCTAACATTTCTCGTTCGTCATTATTGATTCATCTGAATGACTTCAGCTCTCTTTCATTTCGTCAACTTTTGTGCACAGTTCTTTTGATAACCCCTAAAGTCTTTTCACTGTCCTTTTATTCCTAGATTAATACATTTTGTTGACTCGAATCCTATTGTTATGTTGTGTGGTCCATCTACCCCCCCCCCCCTCCTTGCAATGTAATAACGTCAATATTTTTACACATACAGGACAGCACATTATCCCCCAGACGTCCAATACCAGACAAGTGCATCTTTCTCGGGAATTAATTATCCATATTTTTAATAATTTATTTTCTCTCAAGCATCCAGAGGCAAACTTGTCACTGTTCATGAGGAGCATATTAATTAATTTCTTAATCGATAGACAGTATCAGTAGGGGTGATTTCTGTTCATGGGAAGACGCACTCAATGTCTCTCCAGATCTCATTACACTATTGATAAATCCCATGGGTGGCCACCACCAGCCTCGACACCTCCAAGATGACAGAAATTGTTCACGCTGATATCCACAAACCAATGAAAATTTTTGTCATACATGTCTAGTCTTCTCGATATCGCAATTACGATTATTATTTTTTGTATCAACGGCGTTAAGCTTATTCCAGGACAGTAAACGCCCCACAGCATTCTAGATATGTCACTGTCTTTGCATGCGTGAGGGGGTAGTCCACGAAGAGAAACATTTGTATGTAAATTGAATCTAAATTATTTATATACTCAGATGCTGCAAGTTAACTCACAGGTTTATATCCTTGATAAAATATTCTCGTACTGATATACTCCAGAACGGTGTACAAAATACCTTGTTACTCGTAATAACCCTTTTACATTGTCTGGTTTTTCGTCCTTTGAAAATATTACTAATCTTGGTAGTATTACATGTCAAGAAAAAACAGGTAACCTTTTGTAAGTAGCAGCATTTCATTTAACTTACCTCAAGGTCTCCAGTGCACGGTGGTTGTAGTACTACACATCAAAATTGCTGGACAAATATTTTCCAAAAATTCTGACATCACAAATCCAGACGATCAAAGTGGCACCTTTTATCTCACTAACGTATGGATACTTACCTTAGTATTTTCCTTAAAAATGGGTAGATCCTAAGGAATTAACAATATCGACATAAAACACCGTTCCAAATCCACAAAATACTGGAAATATCGCTCTATCGGTGTTCTCCTTCCCAACCTTGTCTAGTAAGCTATTGATCTGCGCAACCTGACCGCCCCTACGCGGCCGACACCACAACTACTTCTGGCGCGCCTCTTTCTAACTGTTCATTTAAAATGACCAAAAGACCGCTGATAAAGCCATGAGACATCAGAGGTTCCAGTAGAGTCCTTATGCCAGCAGCATCTGCTGTTCTTTGTGCCAGGCGGTCACTCATCCAAGTACTAACCAGACCCAATGTTGCTTAACTTGGCTGAGCGTACAAGAAGTTTAGCGTTATTCCAAGGATCTTATCTGATTCATCCCTCCTTCCGTACTCTTATTTCTTTCTATCCATTGCATTATTTCACTCCCTTAATAATTATAAACTAATATATGCATCACAACCTTACAAACGCCCATTAATGAAGCTCTGACGTAATTTAAATCGCCATCTGTCTAAGATGATGACACAAGTTTTCAGACTCGTATCATGATATAAGAAATAATAAAGACTTTTGGGTGCAATAGATACCTGTATTATGATCAGTGTATAGAAGGTATGATACCAACAATAAGAGTAAATAGAGGAGTGATGTATAAAACTGGACAGGCGTAAAATCAGAGTACTGTACTACCTTAAGCTCTCCTTTCTCTCATTACTTCCCTCTATATGTCTTTTCTGTCCTTAAATATAATAAGTGATATGACATTGAATTTTCCCTTTCGAGATGTTATGCTTAACTCGACAATTATAGGAAAAAAAAAATCCCAATTCACATTCATTCCTTGTTCACCCAACTTATATTATAGCATTTTATTGATAAAGAAACAAAATTCACTTTTTGTAAAATGCATTATCAGTTATGTACACGGTAGAGGCGGGAGGCGGTGAGCGGTATTGGTAGTAGTTACAGTCGACAAGGAGACGGGCACAGCAGCAGGAGTATTTGCTAGGGAGTCATGGTCGACGAATGAAGAGGGACTCCCGGTAAAGCGGCAACACTTGTCCTCGCACCTCTGCGTACACCTGCAGGGTCAAAACACTTGTCTTTTACACTTCATAAGTTTTTCAGTAAAGGTATCCACAAATTATTCACAAATACTGGTAGTTTAGTTTATATTACTGTATGGTGTGTTGGTACAGTGTCTCTTGTGTTGATAATTATAGTCTATGGTGTGTTGATACAGTCGATAGTGTGTTGGAACAGTCTTTTTTTTCTTTTGTCCTCTTCACCACTGATCGGCTCGTTAGCCGCTTGGGCGTTGATACAGTCCATAGTGTGTTGATACAGTCCATAGTGTGTTGATACAGTCTATGGTGTGTTGATACAGTCTATGGTGTGTTGATACAGTCTGTAGTGCGTTGATACAGTCAATAGTGTGTTGATACAGTCTATGGTGTGTTGACACAGTCCATAGTGTGTTGATACAGTCCATAGTGTGTTGATACAGTCTATGATGTGTTAAAACAGTACCTGATGGGCAGTATTAAGCTCTGTGTGAACCAGATGGAAGCCGTGTGAGTGAAGGCGCTCCAGAACATCCTCCATCTCCCTGGCAGCCACCACACGTTCCCACGCTGTTGAGTTCCTTAACCCGTCTAGGTGGATCTGATCAGGGAATCATATATTGTATGTGAGGATCCATTACCCCTCAAGCATCGAAGAAGACCTAACCTAACCTAATCTAATACTCACCTCGAGGGCAATTTGTCTCACGTCCTGTATGACCCGTGACTTCTCTGGGGTACTGAGTATGTCCCCCAACACCTTCCACTCCATATTCTCGATGTCTAGCTTCAGGATGTCTATGGGTCGGTTTTTGTGGCCCAGAATGTCCCTGATGACCTCCAGCGTCCTGAAGTGAGCGTTTCTTGATTCCCACTGTGTTTTATCGCCGCCTGCTGCAGTCATGTTCACGGTGTCCTGTTATGCCAAGGAGTCATTAATAATAATAATAAGAAGAATAAGGATATCTATTCAGTAAAGTTGTTATACGGGTTTACAATTGGATAAGCATGTCTATAAACTATGCAGTTACAAAGTCCAGCATGTATATAGACGAGAATGAAGGTTTCCTGTGTGCCGAGACAGTGCAAGATAATTCACTACAGGTGAATTAATATATACATAGTAGAATGAGATATTTAATATAAATTTGATGAATTACTAACGTCAGAGTTAATGCTGGCGATACCGAGATCAAGGAAATGAAGGCCTTCGGCAATCATTGAGTTGCTGGAGTTCATGAGAGTCATGTCGAAGGCGAAGATGGAGCAGTTGAGGTGGAGCATGGCTGAGTCAAATGACATCTCATTCCCTACGCCGAAGGAGTACACCAAACAGTTCCCTGGCACTGGTCTGGAGAAACTCGGGAATGTCAAAGGTGATTGTGAGAGGCTAAGGAGTGTCATTATTTATATGCACTGAACTTAACCTAACTAAACTGTAAGCTAGGATACGCCGTTGTTTACTCAAATGTTTAGGGTAAAAATAAATTTTCCATATTCTTGGCCTAGGGTAATAAATGCTTCTTTACGTCGCTTATTTTTATGACACGATACGTCTGAACCGCACAGGGCCTTGGTAAACAAAACAAAATGTACTTCACTAGTGGCCATTGCTCAGCTGCAGCACGAGGGCATCGCGTAGTCCCCTGGTCACTCCTCACCTCACGTCAGGGTCGAAGCAGATGTACTTGTTGCCGTCGATGACACAGGTGTGGCAGTCTTTACACCGGATTTTTCCCCCAAGATTGGTTAACCGTCTGCAGAAGGTGGTGGGCGACTCCAGCAGCTGCTGGAGTCGCCTGGGACTCCATTCCGGATACTCCGTGTCGTCCTGTAACATGAGAAGTGTTGGGAGACAGAGACACAGAGGGGGAAACAACAAGAAAAAACACATGAGGGAAGAGTGCTGTAGAAATGTTACTGTTAAGAACTGAGAAGTTGAGGAGTTGCAACTAGGTTATTTTGCTTCAAATTTTAATTTTTCAGTGTGATGTATTTAGGTCATTTCCAGCCACAAAACTGAGGTGTTGTCATCGTCATGGTGTTTTATAACAGCAAAACAGCCGGTGGTGATCTTACCTGTATGTCAGGGTGGATGACCTCGGGATTAGTCTCCGGGAGGGGGAGCTTAGTGTCCATAGAGTTATGCCACGCAACTTGCAGGTAACTTTCCTGTGACATCACCGCCTTCTGCTGCTCCTGTACCAGCCCCAGTACCGCCCACATCACTAAACACATCACCACACTTATGGTCGAGGTCCTGGGCCGGTGGCGTACCCGACAGTGTATCATTTTCATGATAATGCAATGTCACTCTAGAACTGTAGTGTATCAGCTGATCGTGTTGATATTTTAAACTTTATATTTTGAATGAAGGCAGTCTTCTTTCATACTCTTATCATAAAGTAATAATGGAAGGCCATCGTTTTAATTAATATTTAAGAACCTGTAGCTTGTGACGACAATACAAGTCTAGGCATCACCTATCCAGACCCATAATGAAGGGACACGTCCCTTTAATTAACGTATCGAGCGATTTACATTTGTTGATATACCTGTGAAAATAAACCGTCTGGGGACTAGTTATTGAAAAAAATAACGTCTTGAACATACGATAAAATAATATACTAAAGACGTTTAAGTGAATTCACATAGCATCCTTTTTACTTTTTATCCTCTTCGCCACTGATCGACTCGTTAGCTGTTTCTATCGTCAAAGGGCACTACTGTAAACGTGATTAACACCACAGACACAATTTACCACTATATAAATATAGTATCCACAATACAGTTTTTTGCCCTCACAATAAACACATTTCTCAATTAAGACTAAAATGTGATGGTTGGATCACTAGCACCACACCAAGAGGGCCTCTCCACACACCACGACACGGGTATAGCTCTGCATCTGCTCGTCTACCCAACGTGTCCATCACCAGCCTCCAGCGGTCTTGAGATTTGTTCATGGTTTTCCTGGACGGGTGATACCTTCTCGCACTGACGGTTCCTTGTCAAACTTTTTCTACTGTAGGAACCTAATCTTAAAACCTAGTCGTATATTTCCAGCAATACATTGGTAGGTGTGTAGTTTTGAAACTGTGGTGTACTGTATTTTTTTTTACGTTGGTCATCAATAAACTAGTGAGCACAATATAAGATGCGAAAAAGTGGTGTTAGTGCCAACTCTGTCATCACTTTGTAAATACCGTGACGTTGTTTATATCACTATTAAAATAGTAGCCTGTCAAAGGCAACTACAATATAGGTCATTAGTTAACTGGCAGTTAGAAACATACAAAGAAGGAAACACTGCAGACGATACACCTACGTCACATTGGCGACAGTGACGCCATTTCGTCATTGAGGAGACCAACTAATATACTGTAGATACCAAAGGCGTTTATTGTAAGGCGTTTTAAGATGAACGGAATAGCTAACGCGTTAGCTTTTCCGGACTATTATTAAAAAATACGACATTGTACCACGTCTTGGGAATAACTGCTGTACAACACAGTCTTCAGAAAACAATAAAATTAGGAGAACTGTTATTTGGACACAATACGGAAAGAAATAGTGAAGAATGTATATAGAAAATTATGGAAAGACAAAAAAGGAAAAAAAAATCAATTAGTCAACAATAAATAAGAATAACGCAAAAAGCCGCTAGGTGTTTGCATATTTTGACATGAAATACGACGAATTTCAAGCTCGTTTATGTCTTAATTTTTGTACTTACAGAACTGTAATCAACTTGTTCACCCTTATTTAAAGTATTTTATGAGTAATGATATTAAAGTTGTAATCATATTTGAGTAATGGACGAGTTGACGGTTCTGGGCAAACACAAGAAATACACTCTGCCACGTTCGTAGAGTGATACAGTACATATAATTTGTAATAAAAGTTTAAAGTCCTGCTATAATAGTCGAGATAACAGGACCGCCATATTCAATGACGTCACTAGTTCAAACTCATCGCTGCAGTCGGAGGTAGTAAAAAGGATGGCCTCTTCAGACCCCAAATGCCACGTTCAGGTAAGTTTCAAGTTTTTTTTTTCAGTGCATTTACTGAGTATATCCGTAGTAGATGGAGATACGAGTAAATTTAGAAGTGAAGTCATTGTCTGGATTTTGTTGTGATAATGCCTGATGCTAGGTAAACACGCCAACATAGTGCTGTTATTGTTTTGATGATTCACTGGGATATATTATCATTTATATTAATTAATGGGTAAAATTTTACTATAACTACCATAAGTGTTTTGATGTTTAGATTCGAGATAGGGTATATTGGGTAAATTTTAAGATTTGGTCATCCCTGTACTTAGACATGCAGACTATGTTTTTTCTGATGGTTTGTGATGTGTTATGAATGAATTTGACCTTCATTACTATCAGAAATCACTAGTTTTGAGTTATTACCCCCCAATTACCGATGTATGTTAAGCTAACCTAACCTAACCTATGATCTGTATTTTCTTGTGCGATCGAAAAAAATTTTGCGACAGAAATCCTGTAGAGGTAATGTGTCTTATTGTTTAGAGTACTTAATCCCATAGTTAGAATCTTAAGGTTCCCCAGATGACCAAAACCAAAATAATATAAATACACCTTTTCACATATCCGTTGAGACATTGTTACATAACTATTTGACAAATTTCATAACTGAATGACAGAACACATATCGAATGGCAATCTAAAATAACTGTTGGTGGTATGTCCTCCAATTGTTACATTCTCAAACTATATGTAGACTGTCGGTTTATTGTTCACGTCTGTCAACTTCATAACTTATGTCAATCACTTCCGTTAGCATGAACCAACAGTTAGTTTAGATTGTCATTCGATATGTGTTCTGTCATTCGGTTATGAAATTTGTCAAATAGTTATGTAACAATGTCTCAACGGATATGTGAAAAGGTGTATTGTTTGGAATGTTTATACTATGAAATTTGTTGTATGGGCAGCTAATATCCATTGAATTAGTTAATGTGCTTAGTAATATTTATACCTGTATATTAAAAAAAGTATTACTGTGTTGCACAATAAAGCACAATTAATTATCTAATAATATTTATTTACCGAGCCGATCAGCCGAGAAGGTTGCACAACTACAGCTGGCTGCCTCCCGCTGGGAAGTTCGCCCCAACGAGTGACATCACAACCAATCACAGAGCTGTTCGCCGGAATTTTCCGGCTTTGGGAAGGATTTTCCGAGGGACACATTTTCAGAGAAAATTTTACCGGTACCGTTAAATTCTGGGGATGGGGGGAGTTTTCTCAGGGTTTGAGATGAAAATCAGGCACATAATCTGTAAATTCCAAGAAAAATTTTCCATTACCCGGAAAAATCCGGGGATGAGGGATATTTTCTGGGCTCAAGAGATGAAGTACTGGGTAATTGGCAATTTCTAGAACTTCCGAGAAAATTTTTCTGTTACCCGGAAAATTCCAGGGATGGGGGATTTTTTCCAGCTTTGAAAGAGTCGTCTCGTTACCCAGAAATCTCTCATTCCGGGAGTGCTCTGCACCGATTGTTACGGCTAACGGAGATATCACTACTACAGCAATGTTTCTGGGAAGAGAAAATTTGTCCCCATACCCAGAAATCTCTTATTCCTGGAACAGCCCTTCACCAATTATTCCAGGTAATGGGGATATCACTACTGTCCATAAAAGTTTAATATGATTTCTTGTGTTAAAAGCCCTTATCCAGCTGTTTCCTTGCTTTAAGTAAGCTATTCTTTTGATAGTTCCTCTTTGTGAGAGCTGAATTGTGTTTACAATCTGTATTTAGCATTAGTTTTATTGGAGTTATCTTGACCTGCACCTTGTAGAATTGACAGGTACGTAAATACATGTCTCCTTAGATTGGTGGCAGGCTTTAACTGTCTCTACAATTCCAAAATTTACCTTTCAGTCTCATCAGCTGTTAAGAAAGTGAACTTTATTCCACATACAGTAGTTTGATTTAAAAAAAAAAGGTAGAATATAAACAACTTGTGGATCATAAGAGTATGTATTTGCAACAGCAATTTCAATTATGGTGCGAAACATTTCGCATTTAGATGCATAATTATTGCAAGAGTAACATGTCTCTCTCTGCCAGATATATTAGCATGGTGAAGCAGATTTGACTTCCTGTCTTACAATACAAAATTACAAAAAAATAATCTCTTTAAGACAATATTATCACTGAAGCTCCGAAAGGTAGGATACATGAACTGTATATTTTTCTTTTGGATACACTCAATTTTTAATGTCCAGGGTTCCAGTACATACATTTCCAATACATTTTTTATTTAAGTGTGACATTCAGTCTTGACACACATCTTTTTGTATGTATATAAGTAATGCATGATTAAAAACACTGTGTACCTTTCAGAAATGGCCCCATGAGTATACAGTGGGTGAATATATGCAGTGATTCATAAAGATGAAATGGTGTGATAACGGGAAGTGCCAAGATGATGTAAATGTCTGCTGTACTTCTACCACTGTGTAGGTTTTATGCTGCTCAACAGCTTATCAGAAATACCCATTCGTCATACTGCTTCATGCACATCCACAAATTATTTGTTGTAAAAGTTGGGCATAAATTCTGGGTACCCTCTCAAAGATTTTTGTTGCATAATGAAATTTAAATACTGTACTATACAGTATTGACAAAGACTAACAAAATGTTTGATTAATGTAATCCAATATATTTGTCTCTTGTTCAAAGAAATGTAACATTCCTGTCATAAAAATGATGGCCAACAAAGACATTTTGGATAATTATTTGAATTTTTTTTTAGTATGTGCCAATATAATTACATATCAATATGTTATAAAACATTAAATAAAATCTCTCATGTACACAATCATTGAGGGGGCACCCTGATTTTCTGCCCAACTTGTACTTAAATGACTCTTCTCACCAAGTAAATCAGTTTTGGTTAGTAAAGTATCAGGTTATCCGACTCATAACCCTGAAAACTTCACCTTTCACGTGGAGAAAACTTGGACCAGGCACCTTTTTGAGGAGTCTATTCCTAGGACCATCTGATGAAGATATATCCACTTTTTAGCAAAATAAAGGAAAACTGTATTACAATATTATTTTTATTAATGTCATTTGAAATAAAAAAAAACTTCAGGTTAAGAGTTTGTTTGTAAGCAGAGCCATAGGCAGGAAGTGCTGAGGCCCCTCATATGTAGAGTTTACACGAAGGAAATATATTATTGTATACTGACTAACATATTTTGATACTAACAAGAGGTTTGATTAATAATTTAAATTGTCCATCTGTCATCGATATTGACATATTATCAATGATATAAAAAAAATGGCAAACTAGCGACATATTTTAATTATAAATTCAACCTTTTGTTAGTCGAAGTCAACATATGTTAATACAAAATATCTTTTTCCTGTAAACAATCTACATATGAGGGGTCTGTACACTTCCTGCCTGTCAGGTAAAGTATGTGCTATATACCAATCTGATATTGCTGTAAACATCCATATCTGTGGTTCTACACCATTGTACATTACTCACTTTTACACAATTCACGCCTATGGCTCCACTTACCTACATAAACTCTAAACTGCCATCACAAGTATGTTCATACATGTAATAATACTGTATGCATGTGCCTACACAGTAATACATCATTAAATTTTTCACTATTAGTCCACATGATAGTAATCCCCCCATACTTATAGTTGAACACTGATATACAGGTGACTTGTACACAAATCAACACTGATGGGTGCACACAAAACACATATCGTACTCCCTACACTAAATGGGTTACACTTATGTACCTATATAGTAACTGTACTAAACTTGTCAAATCTAGTTTAACCAACACTAAAAATGACTGTCATATTACAATTTAACAACAGTACTACTTCAAACAGGTTATACAGTTTCATGAAAAGCTAAAAGACAAAAAATTTATTCAAGATGTTAAAAACAAACTACAGTATAATGGTGCTCTTATGACCAATGAAGCAAAAGTTATAACTGGATATCAATGTAGTGGTGTTTTACATTGCTCGGTACTCATTATTATTTACAGGCTACCTACAACTAACAGTTCATCTGCTTTCAAGTTGGCAGACAGTTGATCCCTTTAAGAAGGGCAGCACACATACCCAGTGCATTGCAAGTAACACAGGAATCAGTTGCACCCCTATTTACCCTAACAATGCTACTAGTGATAACTATACAGTATACACAACAGTATATGTTTCACTGGTATCTTGAACTGTACTCCACATTTGAACCATGCTAGATATGTAAGAATCCACTACCCCCCTCCATTTCCTAGTAAAACTGATGCCTTTCTTATTAATCGCCCCTTGCTTTCACTAACATGCAATGAAAGTCAAGTACAAAAAAAAATTGGGTTTAAATTTAGAGGACCTACAAACTAATCAAATTAGTCTCAATTGTTATCTTAGAATCAGTTCCCAGGCTACATTTTCTTGTTCTAGTTATAACACCTAAGAAACTCTAGTTGTAGTGCTAATCAACATCACTTCATTGCTAGATACTGTACTTGGAACATTTATATAAAGGAATAAACAACTAATGGGATTATGCAATACAAAGCAAAAACTCACATGTATTATTAGCTATCATTAATTAAGCTGAAACTGAAATAGAATACTGTATATTGAACTGTTAACAACTCAAAGATTCATCAAATTAATGTATTGTATAGCCTTATTTTGAAGATATGAAGACCTCGAGTGTGTTTGGGCAATTGTCACGGACAAGGTCTCAAATGTCTTCTGGTATCTATCTTAGGAGTGCAGCCTGAGAAACAGTGTCAGTCATATGTTACACAATGCTAGGACTTTCTTATCACATAGTGTGCTTCTACCTTCTGTATAACAGTTCTATGCTATTTGCAATGTTTGGTAATGATGCAGTTCACAAGATTTCAACACAAAAGTTGATCTAAAAAAAGTACAGTATACAATTCGCCCATCAACCATGAGCCATCATGCCTACAGGACCCACTTATTTTTCATTTACATAATAACCTACCTTTAAGAATATATAAATGTTTCATTGTTTTAAAACCATGGGTGGAATCATACAGTACATATTTTCAAGGTACGTATAGTATTACAGGCACTCAGTGCACTTGACACCCTGCCATTGGAAATACTAACTTTGAGTACAGTATTCAAGAGCAAAATTTACTTGTTTGTGATGTAAACCTTATAATGTTATATTGAATGACTGTTTATCCACCTTTAAAAACATATATTGTTCCTTAAAAGTAATTTTTGAGTGGGTTTCCTTATCTTTTCAAGGTACTCAATCCTATTTATCATAAAGTTAACTTCAACAATGTACAGTTTTGTCATTTTACAACCTTCTTGATATGATATCATTTGCAAGGGAACACCAAACAAGTTATTTCAGCATAATTTTACAGAACATTGCTATACTGTACAATACTATTTCTCTGAAGAAATAAAAGTTCGTCACTCTTAAATTCCCAAAGTGGTCATGATGTTTCATTATCAATCGTGTATCGTAGCTACTAAACTATTCATTTCATTGAGTAGCCCATACAAAAATAGTAATCTTAAATGTCATTGTGCATTGAGGTACATAAAGTACAAGTGGAAGATACTATTTGGCTTCGTCAAGTAGTCCCATCAACAGAGACAAGTGATGAGATATGAAATGGTAAACACACACACACACACACTCTACTGTACAAGTGTCACAGCACCAAAGCATTTAAAACTAACTCACTCCTTATATATTTTACCCCCATACAAAGATGCACCAAGAAGTGATTAAAACCACAGGAGTGTTGCAGCACCCGACAGTTCAATGTGCACTCTCTAAATTTATCCTCTGCAAAGCTGCTTTACTAGAGACTAATGGTTTGGGTGAGGGAACAAGTTGGCTACAAGCACATTTGATATTTTGAAATATTAAAGATGCCCTATTCATTGTCTTTAAAGTAATTCAAAGTACAAAGACTGATATATTATGACCTATTATGCATCACTGTTAAGCTTAAGATGAAAACCAAAAGGCAGATAGAATATTCAGTAAGAAAAACTGACTCAAAGATTACGGTATTTCCTCAAGAGGCATCATTTGTCAATAGTATATTTTAGTTACTAATCAATCAGCCAATGCACGATTCCCCTGAAAACAGTTAACACTTCTGATATAAACTAGAAAGCACTGATATTTGACACTTACAGTATATTATCATTTAGTTTGAAATGTTTCATCATAAAAATTTCCAGCATCGTCTAAACCTTGTTCATATCTCATCACAAACTCAGTAACTGAGGTTTCTTATTAATAATACTGTCTCTTCATATTTGTCAAATTCAATCACTTTCAGTTTAACACAAGCATGTAATTATAAATATTTCAGAGGTAGAATATTTTGTCATATTTCATTAAAAAAAATCCACAAAACTTATTCACTTAATATTCCAATAAAATGTTAATATGCGTGCGGTTTACTCCGTGAAATGTTACAGAAATTCCCAACAGATGGGTCCCAAGTCATAAAATATACACAGACCTTTAAGAAATAAAATACTTGTGTAACCTACTGCAGTCGTATCTTATTACAGAGTCCGACACGAGATAAAAACCCAATCAAAGTTTACAATCTCAAGGAAAGAGAACAATTAACATACCATATACTTTGGGTCATTGTATTTTGTAAACCTATACTTTAAATAAAATTATACTGTACTTAAATAATTGTTATTACCAAGAGTGTAGTAGTGTGGGGTACAGTACAAGTATAACATAGGTCACAATTTACATACATAACCCAACTGATCCAACCTAAAGATTTACTAAAAAATATAATGGTTTCTCTATATACAAAGGTTATCTTGAGGAACATTCACAATTCATAAACAGGTTAAAAATACACCTGCTTCATATAATTAAATTAAAATGTAATCATCACATTATACAGTACACATATATTAAAATACTCAAATAATTTACTTTTTGCATTGTTTGGTTACACTGAGATGAGATATATAAAAGAAAATTATATTTCATTTTCTGCTTTTTTTTATTCTTTTCTAAGATTTATTTTCTTTAAATTAAAATGTAATCATAATTAAGTTCAAACAGCTTATAATCTCATGAACAGGACTGGTTCTCAATACAGTATTACAAATAATGAAGTACCTGTATAGCAAACATTTTAAAGAAAATTGTACTGTACTAAAATTTGGTTAGGCTGAGCAATATTGTCCACCTCCAAATTCATCCCCAGAAATTATCTTCATTTACTTTTAAATTTTCAACCTTATACAATACTGTACAGTAATTGCATTGTCAACAAGGAACACACACTAAACCATAACTAACATGTGAAACTAATTTATATTAAATGATAATCAAATCAGTGGAAAGCAGTGTCAAAACAACACAATAAAAACAACTTCTAGTCTGAAAGTAAAATAAGTTTCATACATCAAAAGTGACCTTGTTTATGATCATTCATCAATAATGCATTTTTACTACTTTCAATATTCACCATTAAACACAATGAAATTAAAATAAAAAGCTTAATTGTATGACTGTCCACAGCATTGACAGACGGCATAGTGTTCACTATCACTGGCAGTCCACTCACTGACCCACTACAAAATGCAAAACCAAACAACTGAAATCAATCAAAATCTACATTTAAATGCCTGAAATTTATGTAAAACACTCTCTCAGTTATTTTACATACAGTACTATGTGAAATTGTTACACTGTGTAATCTCAAAAACAAAACTATTCCATACAAGGAACAGATTTTCTTTGTGGACTCCGTACTGTTCAGAGGTACCACACAGCACCAAGAGGATGACGTCATTCTCATAAATTATCAATGTGCCTTTACTGATAGTACAATACATTACAGGGAAGATTAATTTCTTCTTAACTCTGAATAATTAATAAATATAAACTTATGCCACACAACAGTTCTCATATTCAGCATTTTATAAGATTCCTCCTGATATACTGCACTGCAAGCTTTATAATAATTATTTTATTTATATAAATGCTTTTGTCTTTTAAAAATGCATTGAAAATGAAACCTCAATTTCTACACTGGATTTCCTTTGCTCCTCAAAGTACCTGTATCTGGAAACTTTATGCAACAATTCCATAGATCTAGGTGGAACTTAACAATGACAATATTGAGTACCAATCTAGTTGAAGCAAGCCTTGAAATACTTCTACAGGAACAGTTCCAAATGAATAGTACTGTACATCTGTACGGTACGTAAAACAAAACTATACTGCAACGTCCAGGAACAGGCAATAAAAGAAAAACACATTAACCTTCCAATTGACTTGTCAATGTCAAGTGTATTATTACAATGCTGGGTCAAATTCCCAAGAGTTCTCCATTATCAAGTTAACTCGGAGAAGCGAGACCTTTTACATATTTGAACTTAGAAGTAATTCATAAAACTTATACCCTCGCCCTGCCCCTTTGATATGAGGAATATTTCTACTGTGTGACAGTACAATCCCTATTTAAAATGGTATTGCTGCCTACCTGTTGAGCCTTAGGTTTGGAGTTAGTAGAAAATGGTCGTATAAACATGGCCGAGTGCATCTGTGAGGACCAATCATGTGTCTGGACGGGAGTTGAGTATTGTCTCTGACAAGTCTTGTTGTACACTGGCAGCAATTCATTGGCTTCACTTGAAAGTGCCTATAAGGAGGAACAATGTATATGAAAATATCTCCTGTACAGTACTACCAAAACTCTGTAAAGTACAGTAACTACAACAGTAAACTATTAGCAAAGTTACCAAAATATCTTTGTAACAAAAGCAAAATTTAAATTACCAAGAGCTCTCCAAACAAATTCAAATACAGTATCATCCTGAGAGTAAGTTTAAAGGCAGCATGTACAGTATTTAACTCTTGAAACATTTCCACCACAAAACTTAAGAATATTCAGTAAAACTCAAAACAAAATTTCAGGTGGAGCTTTGACTCTCACATTCCTTCAATCATGCATAATTTTTCACTCCATAAGTATTCTTAGTTCATTCATTTACAATTTCCTGAGATACCTATAAAATTTCTGTAGTTTCCAGTAAGTTTTGAACATTGATAATGGATGCATGTTCCACTATTTCAAATGGTGATAGAAGAAGATTAGTTGGCCTGCTTTGGCCTCAATACAAGCTTTAACTTTTTGATAGATTCTAATGTGATATGAGAAGCTGAAAAGAACTTACTCAAAAATATCGACTTCATGAGTATACTCTGTCATTACGTAAAGAGTGAACTAAGTTTGAATGAAGATCCAATGGTATATGTGCATGCTTTTGTGATTAATGTTTTCAGAATGGGAGTTGCACTATGAATTAACACAGCTAAACTAAGGAATAGAACTGATAATTAGTATTCAAATTGAAATTGCATCTTGAATTAAATATTTCTAAACAAATAAGTGCACTTAATATGATGATTCAGTTGTAATACTAAAAAATCAGCAAAACTTTATTCAATTCGTCATTCTTCTTACTTGAAACTTCAGTTTGGTCTTCCAATTAATAACATATGCAGTACAGTATACTGTACAACATCTACATAAATATTTATTTACCTTTAAGAAGATTATGGCGTCCGTCCCATAACCTTCACAAGACGTTAACATCAGGTCTCCGTGGAAGTAGCGAGCGTACAATCTGGAGAGTGGGAGACCATATCCGTAACCAGCTAAAGGAGGTGTATCCAGCCCTGACACAGCTGGTTGTGGAGCCGTTGAATACATGTAGTTGAAAGGTAGGTCCATTTGGCTACGGGGGATGCCACCACCTTGGTCACACAACTGAAAAATAAAGTCCCAGTGATGAAGTTGTTGACCATTATTAACATTGATCCATTTTGCACAGTTCATCTATTAGTACATCATTCAGCCATACCCTGGCCATTTCTATGTAAGTGAAGTGTTTGTGTTCATACAGGAAAATAAGAATGAAGAACAAGAGGAATGATGCTTTTTAGAAATTCAAAGGGGGTGCCACAGCTATACTGACATCCTAAATGAATACTGTATTTTAACACACTTTACACATGGCCAAGATCAGTATTTTGACACAAACCCGAAGCAGCATACAAATACATTAGTCTGTCCATAAATACTTCGGGTTCACGAGTTTGAATCTAAAGGTTCGTGGTTCAGAGGGAGATGCTAACAAAGGACTTTAATAATTGACTGTACCTGAGCTGTTATCCTGCATAATAAAATACAAGTCAACAATGCATATAAATACATACTTTTATTGTAAGATCCTCTTGACCCATGACTAGAAGCACCTCTACAGGGGGGAACACATCTGCACCAGGGCTGTGGTACTCCACCACAGCGCGCATGGCATTCTTGAAGAGCTCAAACAGCATGTGGTAAAGGTGAGATGGAACATACACAACAGATACGGGAGTCTTGTCCACTGCAACGAAGGGGAAATTTCTCTTAATATTTTTTTCTAAAATGTGAGTTATAACCAATTCTTTCTCTACACACACACACACAATACCACCTTTCCTTTTTCATAATGTATTAATCTAAGACTCAATAATTCTTCTATCTTTTGAATTATCCATAAAACTTATGACATTAAATCATTAATATCACTCCTCTGTAAATTCTAAATTCTTCCATCAATGGTAAAGAATATTTGTAACTTCCACTAACTGTAGAACATTATCTTCTTGCTAAGCTCAGTATAAAACTTGAATAACCAGATTACAATACAGTACAGTACTGATAATTCATCCCTTTTCTCTATATTGTACTGCATAACCATATACAGTAGTTTGAAGAGAATACGGCATTATATAGTGACCCAAACAATGATAGCAAAAACTTACACATGTGCAGCACAATGCGGGCATCTGCTTTAGCATATGAAGTAAACCCTTACAGTACAAGTGATTTAACTCTTTGAGGATGATAGTTTAATTCTTTTAGGGTATTAAATTAACCCTTTTAGGATGATGGTTTAACTTAGGATATTAGTTTAACCCTTTTAGGATAATGGTTTAACCTTTTTACGATGATGGTTTAAAGCTTTGAGGATAATGGTTTAAACATCTGATGATGACATTTCAACCCTTTTAGGGTGATGATTAAGCCCTCCAGGACTCAAAGGGTTAAAGCAACAATTGATAATCACACTGCAATGTTTATTGCACATATCAATATGAACAGACTAGACAATGCACAAATAAATATATACAGATATTAAAAAAATCCAGTAGCATTATCAGTCTTGGTTTCCATTACACATAGACTTTTAGAATTACATTAGAGAGATTAGCATGCATGGGCCAACAACACTTAATAAATAACAATGGGAGCAGATAAATTGACCTTTAAACACTAAGGGTTGCACCACCCTGAAAAGAAGGAAAGGTTTTGTCTATCGTGGATATTTTCTTTCTTAAATTGAGCCAAACTTAAATTGGTGTCTATTTCGTTGTCTAACACATATATACTGTACTGTACAGTCAACTAAAGGCACTAAAGTCCGTTTACCTTCAGTAGAGATTTCACCGTATCAACAAGCATTGCAACGGTCAGAAGAAACATCTTTAACATTGCTCTAGGACCTAAAGCTAACTTCTTCCACTGATGATAGCCACCATCCCTCCAGCTAACATCCACTAATGAAAGCTGCTGTTTAAGAGTTAATGACTTTTGAATATATTACAATAAAATTTACTCCAAGCATGCAAAGACTGTATAATACATCTCAGAAACAAGATAAAATGCCAAGAGAACTAGCCAAGTATGTACCTTTGTATGTACCTTTGTTACTACAATGCTTTGAGAGGCGGAAAAAGCTGCTATTGTATTGTTACTCGTCACTAACATGTTTCTACAGTGGTAAAGTAATCTACACAGAATTAAAAAAGAGAAGTGAAATTTTCAACCTTTTGTCTCTCTACTGAGGTAGAATGACTAACTGTTTAACTCGCTTGCTTTCTTCCACACACACACACACACACCTTCTAACTCTCAGTGGTGCGTGCAAATACTTCTAATTAGAAACATGTTATAAAAAAGGGAGAGGGTTAGCCAGATGTACATTCATTATTTATTTTTCAAAATACAGAACAGGTTACAAATAAGGACGGATTCTGAAATTCCATTTAATAACCAAGTATGGGTCAGATGATTTATGTACTGTATAACCCAACCAAGTACAAGGGTTAAAATACTAGGCTACAACTTGTGATATATTGATTATTGTGTTTTGGAAGAGGCTTCAGCAACTAAGGCTATGTCACCCACTCAGCCAACCAAATTTAATCCAAAATTAGGAGTCAACACACAAACCCCTTGACATAGATGGCTGGAGCTAATTCATTCATTAGTTCATATTTTTTGTCATACCCAAAAATAAAAAAGATGCAGTTGGATACATTAACCATTTTCAGCCAAAGACTATGATTTCAACACCATATCAGTGTGTGCACTTACAAGTCCAGCCTTGGTTCCAGGCACCTGTTAGTAAGAGTAACCTGATCCAGCCTTGGTGATAAAATAACATTTCACAATAAATCCCTATTTAAACTCAAACCCTGACAGAAAATTTATGTACAGAAACATGAACCTGAACAAGCACGCAAAAAGTGGAGCATAATTAAAGCTTTAATTCCCAGTGTCATGCAGTGTGAAAGCATAAGGTAGCTCCCCGTGCAAACTAAAATAGGTCCTAGCCCATGTCCAGGCCCCTCAGTAAAGGTCTGACTGTATGGATTCCTCAAGGTCAACAAGAAACAATACCCCCTAAGAGGAAATGGTTCAATAACCTGATTACTCCCTCAGATCAACCCAATCCAGTATTAATTGACAGTCAGACCTAGGGTTCCTCTAAATCCTAATGCAGAATATTATAGAGCACAGTACACCAAATTCTGTAAAGGAATAACATGTAGAGGTGTGATTAACCTTGTCTGTCAGACCCGGTGTACCTTCTCATCCAACACCATAAAAAAAATGACCAGAAACCGCAATTCAAACCATACCAGGTTATCACCTTATGAACTGTAGGTCAGACACCCACACATGAAGTACTGTGCATGGTCTACTGCACAACAGACTGAACTGTAAAATCAGTTTCATCCTTGAGTGTTGCATCATGTGGTACCATACACCTACATAGCAGCTGGACTCATTATGAGTTGTTATGCAGAATACTAATGCAATATTGAAATCATAAAAGCAACACTTTTCATTCAAACTAAAGCTCTTAAGGACTGCATGACAACAGCTGAATCCTGTAAAACTACAAAATGAGGAAGGGTTGCACTACCTCTTGAAATATATATAATATACACACGCAGAAGAGTATGTGTGGTCAGAATAAGAGGCTGGAACAGACTAAATCTATAAAATGAATGAATGTACTAATGACTAGTCTAAATCAAAGCTACATGATGGTTGTGGAGAGCACATGCTAATGGAACGGTAAAACTCATTGCCAAGAGCATCTTCTTTGGGTCAGGTAACCGAGTGAATTAGTTCCACCCACGACTTCGATTTTCAACCTGTATACAATATTTAGTTGTGTTAGTACACCATACAGAAGTCACCTCGAACCAAAACATTAGATTATAAAATACACAAAGCAAAAAAGAAGTACAGTACCTGGTTCTCCAGCTTCTTTAATGGTTTTTGTCGCCCTGTCCTTTTCTGTGGGTGCAAGTGAGCAAAGCATTCTACCATTAGTGTTGCTAAAGACCACACACAAGTGATTCGACCAGAGACAGACGGCCGTATTCTTATTGTATGTAATGGGGAGGATTACCTCTGTATCTTCAAGGATTAAGTACACCTAATGGGTCTAACATCCCTTGCTGCACCTTAGTGTATGGTCAGTTATAATACCCTGCCACTGTCCCCTTCATGGCTCTCTTTATTAATATGTATCAGGAACCAGAAACAATTTCTTTATACTGGATTGTTGATATGAATAAATCTGGCGATTACTTTAGCAACAATATACAGGGGTACCCCGACTTACGAAGGTCCGACTTATGAACGTCCGCCGATACGAACAGGGTTAAACGTGAAATTTACAATAATTTATTTACCTAATGACTCATTTTTTACTTTCATTTACTGTATTTTGTCATTCTATTTCTTTTTTTGTCTTAAATTAAGTGATTTTAGATGTATATAAGGACTTCGGCTATGATATAGTGGGATTTTAAACATGGTTCTGTAAGTACTGTATACACATAGCATGTGTTCCGACTTACGTACACATCCGACTTAAGAATGTCCACAGGAACGGAACCCGTTCATAACCCGGGGACCCCCTGTAATACAAATAAAAATCATAATTTCTGAAGATGAGGAAATATAGCCTGGATTAGTCCATAGTAGATTTCCAGTACAGTTTCATATATGGTTTACCTGTTAACATAAAATAAATCCACTTACAAGTTTTTAAAGGTCAAACAAGTGCTATAACTAATACTGAAAGGTAGTAGGCAGATTCCAAACAGGGAGGTTCTACTGCCTGGGAAGATATTGGGAGCATAATGTACTATTGTCTAATGGTAAACCCTGCTGCCATGTCATCAAAAAAATTGTGACCAAGTCCCAGGTTGCTAATCTGACTTTCTGCTTCATTTACACACAATTGCAGGGTCTCAATTGTTTCTCTTACTATTGACAACACAACATATATATAAATTGTTTCTCACTTTTGATCTTTTTTTTATTTTTTTATTTCTTTATGGTTCTTTATTATTATTACAGTATTATTATTGTTACAGTGTTGTTGTTGTTGTTATTATTATTATTACAGTGTTATTATGATTATTTTATCACTTTATTTTCAATTTTTTCATCAGTGAGTTGTGATACGGTAATAATTTTTTGTGCAAATGTTTCGTTTTGTAAATAATTAGGCGACTAGGCACGCAGTAATTTGTCTTCCCGGCGGTAATGAGGACGCGCTCTGCTGCTGTGCTATTCCCCGGGCTCGTGGCAGTTTCATTTTCAGCATGACGTTCAAAGGTTGTCGCCAGTCTTATATGGACGTAATTTGCGAATTTAGGGATAAAGACAATGAGACCCTTCAATTGTTTGAAGACCATGGCATTGTTCCTTTAAATAGAGACTGTCCACACTTCGGGAATTCCTGTCTTTCAGACCGGAAACAAATTTGTTCATCACTTCCTCATTGCCGTGGCTCGAAATTTCCCGCCATCACATAAAATCACTCCACCGCCCGTGCTGCATAAGCACTGATGCGGCAGTATCATCTCACATCCAGAAAATGCCTCAAATTTCACCACATCCTAGTAAGTTCTTTCTGTTTAATATACCAGGGGGGTCCAAGTAAGGTAGGTTTGTTTTTCATGCCCACAAATGTTAAGTTAAATTTATTTTTAAAATATCCATTTTTTTAACACATCTGCACAAACTACAACAGTGTCCACTATAAAAAAGGTGAAAACCTGGCAGGTTTTTTATTAGTTTTCAATCAATTTCGGCCGCAGGTTAGTCGTGAATAATTACCATCTATTTAAAACCAATTTACGAGTCCTGATACCAGTATGTATTGTACAGTATATGTAATAATATATTAAATATTTATGGCTATGTAAACCACTACACAGTATTTGTTTTTGTTTTCTATTTATAATTGTTATTGATGGTGTTAATATTTCAAATTTCTCAAATTTTAATAACTTCCTGTTAACCTAAAGGCACCTCACAAACATGAGTAGGAACAGAACTTTAACAAGTACAAAACCAGCCTGCTGCTGCCCACAGTACTGTAAACAACATCCACACCAAAGCCCCACTGCACATCCCTCAACACACTCAGGATATAGTAGAGACTATTTCTTCCTTTGTCAAATACAACCTTCACTAAAGGCATTGGATGAATGAACAGATGTACATACAATTCATATGCATGGACGACAAATACAGTACTGTACAGTAGTACAGTATAACGAGAATTTTACCTCGGTTCAGCTACTGTGACCATATGCCTAAATATATTTCAAACGGAGCTTCTGCTCAAGCAGGAATTCATATCCAAGAAAAATGGAAAGCCCTTGAAGGAATAAGCTTCCCTTGAGCTTTAAAACTGCCAAATTTTTCCAAAACTATGGAAAAGTTTGAGTTATCCATCTTGGAGGGGGTAAAGGGGTGATTAAACCATCTTCATAAGAATACAGCCGTCAGCCTTAGATGAAATAAGACTTCTTAAAGGCAAAAATTTAATAACATTTCTGGGATCATTATTAGTAAATAGGTCCTAACTACAGTAATCAATTTCTCCCAATCAACTGGTCATCACAGTGGGACAAAGAATCAACTAATATGACACAAAATATCTATTCACTACCCATTATTACTCTGCACATGTATGGTCACTAAACAGTAATTATATCTGTGAAGAGCACAAACCTGCATTCAGGAGACAGTACAGTACAGGGTATAGTCAAATTTCCCTACAACCACTAATACACATCTAGAAGAAACCCAGCCTGTCTGTCAGCTGCCGGACCTTGGACACTATGCCATCCTTCCCACTTCCGTTTATTATCCGCTTACCTCCGTCTCCCCTAACTAACTCTGTTTCTTTCTGCTCCCTTCGTTCACCTATAACAAGCACTCAATCACCTATAACAAGCACTCACACACACTTTATATGTTCCTAATCAATTTCACCCCTCTCATAATGCCCTTGTTTCTAAGTCCCAGCACATGATAACTACTTTAGTTCAATAAGATAACCAAAACACATAGAACCTTGCAACAATATATCTCAATGTTACATCACAGTCCTGATAAATCATATGCCTGTAAAATGAAGCGAGTGAATATATGAGTAGTAAAAATGCATTCATTTATTTAGAAATAACTACAGCATATATATATATATATATATATATATATATATATATATATATATATATATATATATATATATATATATATATATATATATATATATATATATATATATATATATATATATATATATATATCTCTGAAGCCATGGCACTGTGACCAGTATCAAGAGTAACACAAATATTCCTTTACCGAGCATTGCCTTCTGTCATTCATTCCCCTGACATAGACGACTGACCACTACCTCTCACTAATATTTTTCAAAACCATCAAAAATCCTTATTGACGTATCTTTAATAATTTACTAAGTGTACAAAGGCAAGTGTGTGATGGAATTTTATCTTAGACATAATAAGAAAAAGTGAACAACCCCTTAAATCTGACTTGTTTTTATAAATCTAAATGTAATCTGATTTTTCCCACATTTCAGTCACTCTGGAAAGGTCATACAAGATCAGTGTTGTGCATACAATCAATCCCATCCAAGCTTTTACGGAGAAACGTTCCTACTAAACTTCATCAAAATTAAATTTAAAACATTCTTCTGTTATAATTACTACAGTGAAACCTCTATGTAATGCAATATGGAGAAGAAAGTTCGTTATATCGAGGGTCCGTTAGATGTGAAATACCCATCTAAATGATTATATGGAGAGAGAGAATTTTGTTATATAGAAGTCTTGCTGTAATCTCTACACACACTCCCACAAACATACATCATTAAAATACTGTACTGTAGTAATATCAATCTCATCACACGACCATCTCATCTGGGAAAGGCCATAACAGTACTGACAAGGAACAATAAAATTTATTCAAGAGGTCATGGCAGATACTAAAGGTCAGGGGATGATGTAAAACTAAATGTGTAAAAATTAAAGTTTTGAATACATTTGATTATTGGGGATAAACCTATACAGTAATCTCTGGCCAATCACAGGTTTTATAACTGTGGTTTTTAGTACTATACTGTACATCTAATATTTTGTACACTGTTTTACCAACCAATGCATCCAGTTTTAATTATTCACAGGTTTTTATGGCTACTGCAGATTTCTAGCCGAGCTCAGTGAGAGTACAGTACAGTATTTGCATTACAAGGGGTAGCAGCATTGTTAGGGAGAGCAGTGAAGTCAGGTGTGCAGTGTACAGTACTGTTCAGCATTACATACAGTATAATAAATAAAAAAATTTCAGTATAACACACCCTGTACTGTATTTCTAACATTCAGCAGTAAATCATAGAACTTCAGGTACAGCATGTCTACCAGAGGTCACTTCCTCTACCCCATATTTCCCATTAGACTCAGCCAGACCTTGATAGCTACAGTTCCATCAAACACAGTAGAGTTCTAAATGTAAACCCCACAGTTGGCAAGGGATTACTGTACAGTGTTATAGAATGCAAATATATACAGGATCAAGTGCTGTATAGTACAGGTTAACAATTCTGTTTAAGATATACCAGGTAGGTTAAAAACTGAACAGTAGCAAGCAGGGTAGTTATATGAAAAGGTACAGTAATGTTATATGGTAATGTTATATGGTAAGGAGCTGGAGGGTCTAAAATGGGCAGAGGATGAAAAGGTTATTACAAAGAGGAAGAATTTTTACCCCCATCTCGTTATCATCAAATTAATGATGAAAAAATAAAAGATAGTCCCATAAACCAGTAATATATGAAAGGATGAAGGATGAAAAACTAATAAAACCCAAAAACTAAAGGCGAAAAAGGTAAGGGAACCTTATACACAAACTCAAATTAAGCAAAGGCAATAATAGTCACATCTTGTAGTCATCCCTCAGAGCCCTGTGAGATACTAACACTTACCATTATGATACTTGAGGACAAGTTCTGGAGAGGCAAGGTAATACTGGTCACAGAGAAAGCGGGCGTTAGAGTACGCATCTTCTATTACACGAACAACATCACAATGGGGGTCGATACATCCTATATGGTTCTGTGTGTTGACGCCTTCACCAAAGAGAATTGCTGAAACATGGAAGAGATTAGTACAGTACTGTAATACTATATTTATCAAAGGATAAGATATTACCTACTCTTCTTCTATCCCCCACAGCTACTGAAGAGAAATATATTGAAGTACAGTCTCTCCTCAACTTACGACGCGGTTCCGTTCCGATGACCAGGTTGTAAGTCGAAAAGGCGAAAATAATATATAGAAATTCTTAAATGGGTGTCTCTTTTTCTTCTCAGCACCACAAAAACTCTAACTTTTATGCTTGCCAGTCATTTTAAAGGGAATTACAAACAAACATTTTGTCAATACACAGCGCAATCACTAACATCGTTACTATAAAATAAGTAATTTTGAAAAATATTTTATACGACCACAGCGGTCGTATGTCCAGGTTGTCGTAAGTCGAGGAGTACCTGTACTGTTTAAATAATTTGGGGGACTCGACAGTTCATGAGGACCTGACAATTATCCGGTTGGAATGTTTTTTTTTTTTTTTTTTTACTTGGAGTCTACACAGGAGCACCCAGTACCTACATTACACCTTATAGATGAGGACAATAAAACTGTAATTGCAGGTATCCCTTGTTAACTGAATGTTCGGTATCCCAAAATTGTATTATTAAACCTCTTCTTCGCTATCCGAAAGCAATTCTCGCTTATCCGAAAGATGGTCAGATAAAACATTTTAAGAAATTCAAATTGGCCCACTCCTCCTTACTCCCGGAGATGAGCCCTGACAGCCCTCCAATAAGGTAAAGTAATGTAACAACTATGCAGTATATCTTATTTAGTTTAGCAATTACCATACAGAAATTAGGTATGTCCCAAATTCCAGTAATTAGGTAGTTTTTGTTGTTGTTTGTGAACCAATTCCCCCCCCCCCCAATTTTTTTTTACTTTACTTTAACTTTTAGCCATATGGTCTTCAAGGAACCTAACCCATCTGGATAGTGAGGGATACCTGTACGTACAGTACTGTTAATATTATCAATGTGCCTGGGTAACAGTGCACAGGGACTCACTGTGTTGGTTGATGAGCATCCTGATGGAGATGCGGTTCATATAAAACCTGTCGAGGAAGTACTGGATGTTGGCTTCAGTGTTGGCATTAATAGAATGAGCTTCCTTCAACTCCATCACTCCCTGGGCCATCGTCATCACTACGTCCTTGTGTCGATTCCGGATTTTTATGAGAGCATCTGTGAATCTGTGGAAAAAATGTTGTACAGTATATACATAATGTTACCCGACGAATTTTTTTTTCAGCTATTAAAATTAAGCATCCTAATATGTACTATTTAAGTGGATGAAGTCAAATTAGGTTGTTTAATCAACAGGTGAAATAAAAGGGGAAGAGAATGTTCAGGTGATCCGTATATACTGTACTAATATTAAATATTCACGTGAGATAAGGAAATACCGGGTACTTGTACTGTATATAAAAAAAAGCATCAATAAGAGGTCATTTTGCAACACTAAAACACACTGCTTACTTGTCAAGGCTTGTAGTTTTGGAGCCAGTGCCATTTTCAAACTCAAGAAGATCCTTAAAACTCATGCGGTAGAGGTCCCTCACTGCACACATAGACGGCATGTGCAGGAGTTTCTCTGGCAAAAGATGGAATTCTTTCATGATGTTTGCAAGTCGTACTGGCAGTTCCTTACGCAGGAACAAAAACGAATCGGTGTTGGTGGCATTCACACCTGTGGAAAGAAGGGAAAACCAGGCGAGTTAAAAGAAATCCATGAAAAACAAGAACTACAGTTTGAAGAAATAAAGACTAAATATTCCCAATACTGTACAGTAAAGTACAAATTACAAGGAAAAACCAGGCAAGTCTTCTGAACTTTTGTGTTATCCTCAGAGTTCTACTAATAAGTATTACCCAACATGTAATTGTTTCACAGATGCTATACAATCCAGTACAGGTTATGTATCTATATCAGCCGGGAAAAAACTGTAACCTAGACTAAATTCTTGACCAGTTTCTTGCAAAAAAATAATAATAAACATAACCCACAAACCATCACAAAGCAATGAGTTGAGTAGCATGGAGTGGTGGTACACAATAGCTAACGGAACACTTGCATCATCTAACACCTGTGTAGCTTATTATTAGGGGATCAGCTCAGCTCAACACAATATAGGTGCTGCCAACATGTTCTCACAGCTACAGGAAGTAGTATTGAAGTATCTAAGGAAGAATTTCAACAATGTCACTGTGACTTGGAGGATGACGTGTAGAGGATAGGAAGGAATTCAACTCACTGGGGCGGATCCAGGAATATTGAATGGGGGTGGTCCAAGAAGTTGTGGGTGGGGGAGCACGGCAAGCGCAGTAAGCCCACCCAGCTGTTTTTTTTTGGGGGCAAGGGAAATTCGTCGTTTTTTTAATCTGACCAATATGGACATTGAGGTCATGTGCACATGATATTAGAATATATTCTGAAGTCAATAGTAAATACTTTTTACTATACAAAAACGCCTGAGTACAATACTGTATTACAGAAAGTCTTGGAATTTTCTGAAGAAAAGGGGGGTCCAGACCCCCCCCCCCCCTTGGATTTTCCATTGAGTTACTCTTGTTAGGAAAACCAATTCCAATATTCTATACAAAGAAAAATACTGTTGTTGAAATAAAATCGTTGCGACTAAATAAAATAGATTAAAATAAGATATAATAAATTGAATGCGAGTCGAAGTCATGTGCCGAGGCCTGTTGCGACATATTTCGTCACCACCTTTGTCCACTATTTGTAGCAAAGACCAGCCATCCCTCCCCCTACTTTCTCCATCTATTCATTTCAGCATGACTTTCAGGAAGGCTAAATGAGAGAGACAGACAGACAGACAGACAGACAGACAGACAGACAGACAGACAGACACACACACACACCTACCGGACTTCCAAATTCAACACTTAAGAGGAAAACCACTTAAGACGGAGTACCATTATGTTTAAACCCATAATGGCAATTTATTTTCAGCTCCAATATATTTCCGATTCTTACATTTTTATCCTACTACCCTGACTGCCGAATGTTTATTTTTTTCTTCAGGTTTCGTGAAGGATTTCATAATTCTTGTACATTGATGAACTGTCTATCCACCTCACAGCAGGTCAGCTCTCCCTAAGTATATATTTTGTAAACAACGTCAATGGTTGGCTATTTTTGCAAGCCAGAGTTACAGGTAGATTGGCCAGGGCGGTCGCAGCTCACTTCCACCTCCTACAGTATATACAAGTATTGTACCTAAAATAGAACCAACTCCCCAGATGCTCACGGTCACGTCTGTAAAAATTGGGATGTTTATACAATCTAAAAGTTCCCAGGATATATACAAGAGTACTTATTTATTTTTAATTATTTGGTTTAAAATTTATTGCAAGGGATGAAAAGTCAGACCTTGAAGAATCAAATGAAAAATAAACACGAAAAAAATGTATTATCACTCTGAGCACTTTATACAGGAGCACAAAGCCAACAGTGTGAATAGAGATAAATAATGAACTATGAACGTTGAATAGACACATCCCCTGCACCCCGGCCTCACTCAGCCTCCCTCATCCAACAAGATAAACAATGTGCTAAGTCACCATTATGGTCCCAGCACTGACTTGCATCACACTCCTCTCGTCTCCACATATAATGTAAATGCACAGTGCGACATTCACCACCAAGTGAACTCTGGTCATTATCGTCTACAATACAGTAAACATCAAAATAAAATATATTTACAAGCTTCTTATAATAATTTCAATACACATTAGTTGACCCACAAATTAGCGATTTAGCCCCTCTCTGAACTGTAATGAACAACCCATAACATTAAACATGACCTGATATGACCTAACCTAATCTAAATTACAATTAATATCCCATCAACTGACAATGTTGTGCCATAAACTGAAGTCACCAGAACAGATGACAGTTGAAGCCACACACTTATGATCGTTACAACTCTTCTAACGTACTTGGCTTCCCAATTGACCTTCAGACATGATCAATAAACCATTTTACATTAATAACCTTCCATCCATTTATTACATTATCACCAAGACAGCGAGATAATGAAGAAACAACACTTTTGTTTTCCTTTATAAATCACTTCCACAATTCATATTTAGTAATGGATCACCTAAAGCATATACACCCCATATTAATTCACCTGAAGATTAACCAACCTAACACTATTTAAGACGATGAGGTTAAGTTGATCTTGGGATAGTTAATCTTTAGGTGAAATAAGCTGGGGAGGGGTGAGGTTAGGTTAGTGCACATTCTTCAGGTAAGCCTTAATAATCTTACTCACTGAACATTTTAATCTTAATTACCCTTAATCTATCCACGTCATCTCCCTACTCATGTCAGTTCCTAACATCTCTCCTACCCCTCCCCCCCCTCCCCCACACACGTTGGTATAAATCAATAATGACGTCAGACACGAGTTCCTTCAGTGAGGCACGTATATAATGCTGCGCTCTGTTACATCTATATATCTAAAAGTGTCAACAAAATTCATACGTTATGGTTTTACATTTTCAAAACACTCAGCAGCTGTGAGGTTAACTTATTTACCTGACTGTAAATATCCGCCCTTAATGATTTAAAAAAAATACATTCGGGATACTGATTTTTACGTAGCTCAAGGCAGTGGTATTCTTTCGTCTTTATCACGTCACCCTCCATCCACTGGTTACGACATATCCTGAGTGGCATCAAGAGGACGGACAATGACACACGCATCTGCCGCCTCACAATCCAAGGTGACCCCAGAGTCCCAACAACAGCAATACATTTCCACACTATGTCAAGTTTCCTAATAGGTTTGCACGACTAATATTTCCTGGTAAATGATCATGCACTCAGACTCATCGATTACAAGAAAACAAACAGCTGACGACAGATGTAAATATTGCACAAATTCGGGCTTACTTTAGCTCAAATTAAAAAAAATCAATATTTCACTTGAACACTATAACACCAATTACGTTCACTAAGTAAACACACAAATTTTTTTATCTTATTAGTGCCAATCCAGTGCAATATTATATATATTTAACCCAAACGATAACACCCACATGACGAGGAAAGGGGAAAGTGTTTGTGATTAATCTTACACGTGTGTGTGTGTGTGTGTGTGTGTGCTAGTTTGACAAGTTCTCCGCTGTTGTGGAGGCGATAACAACTGTGTACGCTACACCGACCAGGACGAAGTACAAAACCTCATTGTAATTTTATCTTCGTCACATCCTTTGTGATGTGACCCTATCAGTTTATCTTTCCTGTACAGTATTATTTTTTTCTTTCTTATGAGTAGTGGGTTATTTTCCTGTTGATAACAGTTACAACTATCCCTTTATTTTAAATTTCTGACACACACCAGTTAATTGACCACAACAATACAAAATAATACGTTACAGAATTCCATTCCATAAACGTTCCCACAGGTGTACCGCTCCTCCCGCTAGTCCCCCGTACCCTAACACACCTCCCACTCGTCTTCCCGTACCCTAACACACCTCCCACACCTGTCTTCCCGCACTAACACACACACCTCCCGCTGTCTTCCTGCACCCTAACACACCTCCTCGTCTTCCCGTACCCTAACACACCTCCCACTCACCGTCTTCCCGTACCCTAACACACCTCCCACTTGTCTTCCCGTACCCTAACACACCTCCCACTTGTCTTCCCGTACCCTAACACACCTCCCACACCCGTCTTCCCGTACCCTAACACACCCGTCTTCCCGTACCCTAACACACCTGTCACCTCACTTGCTACACCTGTCGCCTCACACGAGGACCTCTTCACCTGTGTCTGCCCCCCCCCCCTTCCCCCAGCAGGTGAGTGAGTGGGTCGTTTACGCTTCGGTTTATCTTGTGTTTACCTGTGGATCACTATGATAACTGTACTTTCTGATACTGTACACCTCCCAGTCATGTACAGTACTGTATACTATATAGGGAAACGTTTAAGCATACAGGAATATTTACAAACGTTCACATGTGTGTATGTGTGAAAACTACAAATGTATGCATGTGTAAATGGGCATAACTGGGGTATTACGGTAGACTGGGTTGGGTTGGGTTGGGTTGGGTTGGGTTGTTTGAAAGCAAGAAATGTAAATTTGTAAGGCCAAATGCCCACAAAACAAGGCTATCAGCAGAGTGTGGTTCGTTTTAGCTTGAACCAACCTCCCTCCCGGCACCCAAACGTTTGCTGACCCTCACTATACTCAAATATATCCGCTATCGTCTCCAACTTCACGTCTGACCTTAAACACTTATCTAACTTATCATTGACAATGATTTTAGGTTACACTGTACAGTGTACAGCTAACGTGGGAGGAAGGGGATGGACCTTATTGATAACAACCATGAATTGTAAATGTAGGACGTTTGGTTTGGGCCAGTGGCTAGGACCTAACCTAACCTAACCTAACCTAACCTAACCTATTCACCACAATAGCAGCTGTATGTGTGGAATGGGTCTGGGCACGTACAGCAAACACCAGAGAAAGAAAAACACTGGTTGAGTTACCCCTACCACCACAGGTGTATGGTTAAAGGAGACGCGCACGAACAGAGAGAGAGAGAGAGAGAGAGAGAGAGAGAGAGAGAGAGAGAGAGATACCTGCCACACAGTAAACAAACAACCCGGAACATAGCAGACAGTCGACAATGGGGAGGATCTAATTATTAACAATAATAAACAAACAAGTAAACAATAAACAAATACGACTCACTACTACTACTGCTACCGGCGGTGTTAAGTGTCCTCCCCCATGACCGAAAATGGCTGCACCTATATTCATTCTCCCAATCAACAACAATGAGACCCAGCAACAACGGGTCCTCTCTCTCTCTCTCTCTCTCCTATATATATATATATATATATATATATATATATATATATATATATATATATATATATATATATATATACCTGAACTCATTAACCTGAGAGGGGGATTATAGACGCCCCGAGTACATAGTATAATCTCTAAGGACAGGTTGATCTATAATTCGTAAATATAATCCTAGGGAATCCTTTATAACAGGAGATAATAAGGGAAAGACATAGCAAAATACCAGAGGAGGAGGAGGAAGGGTAGATAAGTGGTTAACAGGAAGGCGGGGAGGGAAAGAGGGGTGAAAGATGGAGAGGGAGGGAGGGAGGGAGGGAGGGAGGGAGGGAGGAGGAGGGAGGGAGGGAGGGAGGGAGGGAGGAAGGGTGGATAGGGAGGAAGGGAGGGAGGGAGGGTAGGGAGGAAGTAAGGAGGTGATGGAAGGCAGGGATGGAAGGAAGGAGGAGGTGGGGGCAGGAAGCACTGAGATGAAGCTTTGAAGGGAGGGAGGGAGGAGAGGAGGGTTGGAAGGGGGGCTGGAGGAGAGGGAGGGAGAGAAGCCAGGCGGAGGGAGGCAATCGATGACTGCTCAAAGGAGGAGGCCATGACCTCCAACGTGAGACAAGCATACACCTACCACAACACCACACCAACACCACACCATACCAACACCACACCATACCATACCAACACCACACCATACCAACGCCACACCATACCAACATCACACCATACCAACATCACACCATACCACCACCACACCATAACACCATACAAACACCACACCAGCACCACACCAACACCACACCAACACCACACCACCACTTACCACACACCCTCTTTCAAGCTCATGTGTGTATGTAGAGAGACGTTACACCTGGCCAATATCAGAACAGGTGTGTGTAGCTAATAAGGAGAGGAGTGAGTTAAGATCAAGGCAAGTCAGGTAAGAGTTATGTTACATCACGTCAGACTCATAGAGTGTGTGTGTGTGTGGGGGGTGGGGGGTGGGGGGTCCTTGTACTAGTTAAGTAACACTGGAGGAGTGAAACAAAAATACACTACTGTACACAAGAATCCCCACGTTATACAAGACCTCCTCCTCACCTCCCTTCCCTCACTAGGCCCCTGATCACCGTGGAGGGGGTTGGGGAAGGAGAAAGAAGGGAGGGGGAGGGAGTGGGCTGGAGAGGGAAGGAGAGGAGGGGAGGACTCATTTCTATCCTTCATTCTCTTCCTCCATCCCTCCTTCCTAAACCTACACATCCTTCCTCCTTCCCCCAACACGGATCAAAAGGTCAGCTGAACTGCCCGGGCGTATAGGTGGAAGTGGGTTGGCTATCAAGGCGACATTATGTAACAGACAGACACACTTTCCCGCTACTACCCCCCTCACTCCCCTTCACTACCACCCCCATACCTCACCCCTAATACACACTAACATTCCTCAGCCTCAAACAAACATACTACTGTACCTGACATACTGTATCTCACACACCCAAGCCAATAGTATCCAAACACCTCCTGGTCTCAGCACATTACATAAGAGGGAGGGAGGGAGGGAGGATGGATGGATATATAAATAACACGAGAGAACATTACATAATCACCAGTAGGGTAGGATCTAGGTTATGTCCTGACCTCCCTGACCTCAACCAAACGTACACAACACACTGAAGACTAGCCTATCGACCTTCTTTACGTCACCAAATGTTGAGTCATGCACCCATTCACAGCTGAGCGGGCGAGGGTCCACAGGCGGGAATCACAACATGCATGCTGTAATCATCCTATTCATGGCTTACTAATTCAAGAATATACGATTGCCTAGCCTAGCCTAACCTAACCTAACCAAACGTCCACTCACCCCACACCGCAGACCCTGCTGCTTACATTACCCTGGACAGAAACTGAATCTCTACCTGACAGATCACGTTCTTCTCTTGTTTGGGTCAGCGTAACGGGAAACTAAGATGAAGAAGACCTTTAGTATTTCAACAATGGTGTCAACTTGTAAACATTATAAATAACATCAAAATAAACACACTACTCTATGACTAATTTAACTTATGAACAATATCAACATCATTGAATCCATTTTATTTCAATTATCTACAATTAAATTCCTTAGGTCAATCATTAACCTCAAAAAGTAAAGCACAGGAAATGGTTAAGTATTGATTTGGGGGATCAATCAATCAATTAATCACATAATATCTTATAATATTTCCTTTTGCGCGCGTCACAAATATTAGTCACCCTCACAAGTCCTGAACCACGAACCCCGAGACAGCACACGTGAATCCGAAGCATTTATGAATAGAATAAATATATCAATCTATTGCTTCGTGTTCACGAATCTGAATCTTTGGAGGTTCGTGGTTCAGGAAGAGAGACGCAAGGAGTTTTATGCGCGTTAGAAATATACTGTATACGCACCTAACTTAACATCCCGAAGCCTTAGGCTGTAATTATTGTGATATGAATGAGGAGGTTTTAGTCTGGAGTAAGCAGCTTTGACGGGCGTGCGCGCTAACAACACCTTATTTCACAACACCTTATTTCACAACACACACAAACGCTTCAATATTAATTTAATAATTTCACCATTTATCACCTTAGTATATATAGTCAATTGAGGTTGTTATTCTGTTCGCGCTTGTGTTAATCTTGTGGGTTTTTTTTTCAATATACGAGTACTATACTGTATACAATGACTGGTGTGTTAAGAGTGGGATATTGTACAGGGCATCCAAGCAGGCAAAACCTCTCTCTCTCTCACAAGATGCCTCTGAGGGAACGTGTTTAAATTTACTCAACAGAGGAGAAGCCAAGGTGAGAAACTGTACCCTAGGTTATCCTGGTAGAGACTTGCCAATGAGGGGGAGGAGGGGTGACGTGAGTGGCCTTTAAAAGCATTTAGGACGTGGACAGCAAGTACAATACAGTATATATTATAAATAACAAAATGTTTCTGTTTATCAATAACGTGTATTCATAATAACAAACTAACTTAGCCTTCCCACGTCACCAAACAAAAACAAAATAGCAAACTGTTTACAAAAACAATCATGGAAGTGTGTTGGTTAGGTTTGTTTGTTTGTTTGGAGAGAGAGGATGGGGAGAAGGGGAGAAGGAGAATAGGTGACTGTGTGTAGGCTTCGTCAGGAGGGGTATAGCATACGAGGGTCGCGTGGTGAGGACTCGATCTTGTCCTCGCCTTACGTAACCCCCTCTTGGTTCATTCTGGTGCCCACGCGTGTTAAGAGGGTATTATTTAGTGAGCGCGGGTTTATAGTGAGTGAGCATGGGTTTGTGAAGAGTCAGGATGAGTTTCTAGTGAGTGTGGGTTTATAATGAGCATGGGTTTATATTCAGTTAAAATATTTCACTTTGGCTTACGGATTTGATGCGAGTTGAAAGACTGATCTTGTCATTGTTGATCAGAGAACTATTGACGTCAGTGAACGATTATGTAATAGTACCTAGCTGCCAGACGTACACACACACACTTGTTGTTAGGAAGCCATTTCATACATTTACAAAACTTTTTTTATATATAATTCTCAGTAATGTAATTTAACGATTCAAACTACGCATTTAACTGTAATTAGTGTTGTCGATGATACAGTGAATAATACAGTTGAGGTTACACTTGCAGCTCAAGGCTGGGGCCACGGACTGGTATATCCATTCACCTCTTTCAACAGTCATGGGCGTTGCTTTGGTTTACGGGCCCTTGATGCTGATGTTGGGTAAGGCTCGTCTCCTCGTGTCTTACATCCTTGTGTGTGTGTGTGTATCAAAACAAAAGTGACAGACGTACATAAAATGACTTTCCACAGCAATAAGATGCAAGGGGGTGGGTTGGGTGAGTGATGGTGGGGTGGAGTGGGTGGGGTAGATTTGTGGGTTAGGGGTGGGTTGGTGGGCGCAATACTAGAGTTTCCGTGTAGGCTTCTGAAGATCAAGGCAGCAGCGTCCATTTTTTGTTCTTGTTCCTTCTACCTAACGTTCACACATTACTTGGGCTTCACTATATCCCCTACAGTATAGGCTTCACACATCCCCCATGGCTTCACACATCCCCCATGGCTTCACATATCCCCTAAGGCTTCACAAATCCCACATGGCTCCACTCATCCTCTCGACTCTAGATATACAACACCCAGGCTTCAAAACCAAGACCTCTGGTGTCAAGGTGAAATCCCTAAGAACGATGCGAATGTTAAAACAGTCTTGACCTTGAATTACAGGAGATATAAATACGTCTGAGGCAACAATGTGTGTGTGTGTGTGTGTGTGTATGTGTGTGTGTGTGTGTGTGTTAGGTGAAGTGCACATGACAACTCCGTCGCTCGCCTCGCCGACTCACACATAATATCTTGCACCACTTATACTTTTACACGTATCCGTCTCTGCCGACACCGGGTACGTCATCTTCTTTCCCACTCCTCCCCTCCCGGTCTTTAGCGACATCCCGTCCATTTACCGTCCCGTGTTCTTGTCTCCCGTTTATTTTTCTCTCCCCCCCCTCAAAACCCGTTCCCGTTACACAAACGCCGCCCCGTATACCATTGTGTCCCTCTCCCCAACCCCTCTCATATTCCTCTCCTCACACCAACAGCTCCTCAAATTCTATCCCTCCCTCTCCCTCCGCAACCCGCCTCGCATCCACCCCCCTGAGAGAGAGAGAGAGAGAGAGAGAGAGAGAGAGAGAGAGAGAGAGAGTGTATGCATGTGTGCCTGTATGTATGTGTGACTGTGTGTGTGTCTGCATGTACTGTATGTGTGTGACTGTGTGTGTCTGTCTGTATGTATGTACAGTATGCGTGTGACAGTGTGTATCTGAACTTTGAAGGAGGCGGAGGAGGCGCTGGTATGGTAGGAAGTGATAACAGGCTCCAACAAGCAGGGGCGTGGCGAAGCAAGTAAAATGAAAGGATGAGAACGAACCATGTACCCCCCCCCCTCCATCTGCACCTTCTGCAGGACACCGTCAGGCGGGTCTTGAAACGCTGCTGCTAGTAAATGATAACGAACTCACTTCCATCACGACAAACACACAAGCATAGGAAACACAGAGAGGAAAGTGTTATGCTAGGTCAGGTCACGTTAGGTTAAATGAATGAAAGGATAGTTATATAATTAACCTGCAGGTGAAATAAACTAGAATGGAGATTATCCAGGTGAGCCAATACTACCAACCGCTTAAGCTTTAAATAAACAGCAAACCTTTATTATTCCTTAAGACACAATAACAAATGACAAAAATCAACAGTGCCGCTAAAAATCCTCGCATGTGGGTTAATCTATACCTGAGGGGACACACACACACACACACACACACACACACACACACACACACACACCGCCATTCACGGAGTTCTATTATATGTGGGTCATGTTATGGTTCAGTGCAAGAGTCTAGACCTGATGGGGAAGGGGTGAGGGAGGGGGTAGGAGAGGTAGGAGGTGAGGATAGGGTGGGGATAGGAGGGTGAGGGTGGGGATAGGGAGGAGGGAGAGGGTGGGGGTTGAAGGTGGGGGCAGGAGGGTGGGGGAAGAGATGGAGTACATTCCAAGCCTTCACCTCTCATTGTATTGTTAACCGAAATAGAACTCTGTGTGTGTGTGTGTGTGTGTGTGTTTATAGCTCATATCCTTTCTCTTATAATCTCAAATACATCCGTCCATCAGTTAGCCAAAGTGTTGTCGATACACACACACACACGAGAATCACCTAGTATATTTCAGAGTTAAAACATACATACATACATATATACTAGATACATACATCCATCTTCAAGCCTTAACACAGAATTGAGACGATCCAGTATCCAGAGAGGAGGAATATTATGAAGACCATTAATAACAAAGGTGAACACTGACACAAGCTCGACAAAAAAGTGTACCCCCACACCCACCCCTCCCCACCTGCCATCATCTGCCTTAAGGACCGCCATCTATTCTTAACCAAGCAATGTTAAGCAAGAATTTATCCCCGCAACACACCCCACCTGACCACGGGGATGTGTGTGTGTTAAATAGAGGTTAGGTTAATCCAGGTCAGATCATTTATGACTGTACAGGTGTGAGGGATATTAATTAACACCTGTCTCACACAGCTGTATTAGTTGTCACATACTCGTAGACAGCCAAGCTAAACAAGTGTTGGCTGGCTCCCCTCCCATCACCCTCACACACACTATCCCTCGTTATATCAACAATAAGGAACATCTGCTGTGTAACTCTTAGTAGTATTGTTATCGTCCAATCCGTTTGTTTATTTCTGGTTAAATAAACTGTTACAATACGTCACTAATGGACATCGATACCAGTTTATATTTATTGGTTATGTGTGTTACCTGAATATTCCCCCGTCTACAGTTTAATTCACCTGTCCTATGCCAATGTTCAACACAACATACAGTACATACTCGTATATTGTTTCTCACTATTTATTTTATTTTATATTTTTTATGGTTCATTATTATTATTATTATTATTATTATTATTATTATTATTATTATTACTATTATTATTATTATTATTATTATTATCATTATTATATTTTCACTCCCAGGCCCTGATGTGGGTCATTGACCTGTGCCCTGGTGGGCTAATCCCGTAAAAAATTAACTACCCCAATGCCATGCTAATCTAACCCAAACCTAATTCACCAGGTTAGGTTAGCGTTAAGTGTAGTTACTCTAAAGGTGAAATTAGCTTGGTGATGAACCTTCAAGGGTGATTTTAACATAACCTCCCCCTTATTGATATATACATCATTAGCCCAATAAAGCACGAGGACTTCTACATATAATCAACACCTCACCCCGCCAGGATTCGAACCCACGATCTTATAATTGTGACCGGGGAACCCTACATCTGGGCCAACAGGACACAACCAGCTGCCGCCTGATAGATTCCAGTCATATCTAGTTCATGTTGGCGGTGGGCGGGCGGGAGTAAAGTCCGTAGCTGCTCTCCACGTGCCTGTTGGGGCAGACGCGCGCGCACGCGCACACACACACACAGCCGCGCGCACACACTCTCGCTTATACATACATACATACACGTTCACCAGTCAGGCAGGAAGGCAGGCAGGCGCGCGCGCGCACACACACACACACACACACACACACACACACACCAATTCTCCTCTCTATGACGCAATCTAGACTCGTTCTCAGTACAGTTAGATTTTTCTATTCAGCACAACGACGAGATGTTATGGTGGTGTGTAATAATTTGTACCTTAATAGTGGTTAGGTTAATGTTAGGTTAGGTCACGTCAGGTGATTTAATTAATTAAATTCCCTGTAGTCTTATACTATGGTGGGGGTGCCAAGGGGTGGGTTATGGTGGGTGGGTTATTATGGTGGGTTGGGGTGGGTAAGTTACGGTGGGGTGCCAAGGGGTGGGTTATGGTGGGTGGGTAGGTTACGGTGGGATGCCAATGGGTGGGTTATGGTGGGTGGGTTATTATGGTGGGTTGGGGTGGGTAAGGATTACGGTGGGGTGCCAAGGGGTGGAGTTATGGTGGGTGGGTAGGTTACGGTGGGATGCCAATGGGTGGGTTATGGTGGGGTGGGTAAGTTACGGTGGGGTGGGTAGGTTATGGTGGGGTGCCAAGGGGTGGGGTGGGTAGGTTATGGTGGGGTGCCAAGGGGTGGGTTATGGTGGGGTGGGTAGGTTGTGTGGGGTGGGTAGGTTATGGTGGGGTGGGTAAGTGCCAAGGGGTGGGTTATGGTGGGTAGGTAGGTTACGGTGGGTGTTTATCGTCCCATGAGACTCAGTATTATAGTTTCAGATAAGTAAACATTACAGTTACCTATAAGGAATCATCTCGCTTAACCTTAATGTTTACCATACTCACTTAACTATCTATGTCGCCAAACTATCTACCTATCCACCTATACCTACCTATCCAGCTATACCTACCTATCTATACCTACCTATCCAGCTATACCTACCTATCTATACCTACCTATCCAGCTATACCTACCTATCTATACCTACCTACCTATCCAGCTATACCTACCTATCCAGCTATACCTACCTATCTATACCTACCTACCTATCCAGCTACACCTACCTATCCAGCTATACCTACCTATCTATACCTACCTATCATCCATTTCTATTCTCTACCAATCTGGTTACAGCTGTCTCACCTCCCTCACCCCCCCCCCGGCCGTCTCATCAGTTTATCTCACGTAAACACTTCAGTACCGAGTCAAGTCAAGTTGGTTAGGTAAAGAGAGAAAGAAAGAGAGAGATGACAGTCCCGACCATAACAGAGATACAACCGTCCTCCATTGACCTCAGCTGTCAGGGCACGTCACACACCCACCTCGTCCTGAGCTCTCATCACAACTGCATCAGACCACAAAGACGCGAGCTCTAGAGGTGACCACACACACACACGCGCACACACGCACGCACGCACGCGCACGCACGCACGCACGCACGCACGCACACACTTAACGTGACCAATAAGTTAACAAAAGAACCAAAAACAAACTAATATATTAAATAAAGATAACATGAACTAATACTGACTTCCCAGTGTGTGTGTGTGTGTGTGTGTGTGTGTGGGTGTGTGCTGACGTCACTGCTGCAGCTGCTCGCCGGATGAATCATTAAAATTTCCACCAAAGGAGGAAAAATTCTTCTCTCCCTCTTCCCCTCCGTTGCATTAGAGTAAAGCTTCAGGAATTTTTTTAGGTTTGGTTAAGTTAGGCCTAGCCTGTATCTCACAGTACCATCCTCCCTGTTAAAGACGCAACCATCCTCCCAGTTAAAGACGCAACCATCCTCCCTGTTAAAGACGCAACCATCCTCCCAGTTAAAGACGCAACCATCCTTCCAGTTAATGACGCAACCATCCTTCCAGTTAATGACGCAACCATCCTTCCAGTTAATGACGCAACCATCCTCCCTGTTAAAGACGCAACCATCCTCCCTGTTAAAGACGCAACCATCCTCCCTGTTAAAGACGCAACCATCCTTCCAGTTAGTGACGCAACCATCCTCCCTGTTAAAGACGCAACCATCCTTCCAGTTAATGACGCAACCATCCTCCCTGTTAAAGACGCAACCTGTACCCATCACCTCCACTAATAATGATTTATCAATGTTATATCTAATCAATGACGACTCATATATACCCTCTCGTGTCTCCATTAAGCAATACACCAACTCTCTTAATATGTATGTATGTATGTGTATGTGTGTGTGTGTGTGTGTGTGTGTGTGATCCCCACCAGGCCTATATTGTCACCAGTCTGTCCATTTTAAGGTAATATACAGGTTCTTCCGTGAGGTGTCTGCCCCCCTGCCAAAAGCAATCCCACACTGCGACTAGACCCAGCCCCACCCGTCAAAATACACCATCAAGTGACCTATCACATACTGTACGTCCTCCACATCAGCTGACACACACACACATTCCAACCTCGAACACGCGGCGGTAAGGTAGCTCGCCACGTCCAGCTCAAAAATAGCTTAGAGACCACCTGACCCCCCTCTTTCTCAAGCCAACCTGAACTGATATTTTTTTTAGATTGCCCCCGAGGGGGCTAGTTTATTGGGCACCCCCTTACATCCTGTGCAAGGTGGAGCGCAGAAGCGTTTACAGCGACCATCTGGGAAGCATGCGTAGTTCATGCTTGCCTTTATGACTCAAGCATTAAGGGCGTAAAGGCCTGAAGGGTCAAGGGTTTTGTCAGCACGTTACATAAGTGACAGAATGATGAGTGTGTGGGGAAAAATTCCCGGTACAATTTATCTGTTTATGGCAAAGTGTGGCAGGTCCCTAACAATTTCAAGTGCCAGGCCTGTCACTAGGAGGAGGGATATCTGGACATCCTCAAGGGTAGGGATATCTGGACATCCTCAAGGGGAGAGATCTACGTCACCACACGGGTCAAGGTCTTCATGTCTATACACTCTTGAGCCCAATTTTGTAAACATATTAAACCAGATTATGTAACATATTCAAACGCCAACATATTTGTGTGTGTATGTTTGTGACCTTAAGGAATATATCCCATGACGTCAGAAGCGTGTTAAATGACCACAATCCATTCGTAAAGACTAAAATCCCGTAATTACATAATATCCCTTCTTCCTCACACGACCCCGGCTGCCATCACTGCTCTTACACGACCACGGCTGCCATCACTGCCCTCACACGACCACGGCTGCCATCACTGCCCTCACACGACCACGGGTGCCATCACTGCTCTCACACGACCACGGCTGCCATCACTGCCCCCACACGACCCCCACTGCCCTCACTCGACCCTGACTGCCCTCACTACCCTCACTCGACCCCTACTGCCATCACTACCCTCACACGACCCCGACTGCCATCACTACCCTCACACGACCCCTGACCCCGCCATGACCCTACTGCCATCACCCCTCACACGACCCCGGCTGCCACTCCCTCACACGACCATCACTACCCTCACACGACCCCGGCTGCCATCACTACCCTCACACGACCCCGGCTGCCATCACTGCTCTCACACGTCCCTAACTAATCACTACGACCCCCTAATTAACCACTATGTCCAATTATCACACAAAAACGAGTTCCTCGTCAAAATAAAAACACAAACTACTGATAAAAATTAATACAAAGAAAACCTTAAGTGAATGCATTGAACTTTTTTCATTCTTCATTCACTTATAAACCTTAAGTGAATGCATTGAACTTTTTTCATTCACTTATAAACCTTAAGTGAATGCATTGAACTTTTTCATTCTTCATTCACTTATAAAAATTATCGCGACAAAGATTAAAATTTGAGAGAGTTTTGGGTGAATTTGCGGTGTGTATGTCACGTACTCGTACTATATCTAGCCTCTTGTTGCTACATTCAAGATACAATGAACGATTCACACCATCCAGTAACTGCCTGAAGGTGATGCCACTTGAACAGCAAACCACAAGACCTCACAAAAACACTGCCAGAATGCGTTGGAGCAGATCCACCTTGGCATAGTTATGTACACTACTCACCCATATATACGGGAGAGAGAGAGAGAGAGAGAGAGAGAGAGAGAGAGAGAGATACTCTACCCACCTAATTTTATATTCACAAACCTTATCTAAACTCCACTCCACAAAAGGTACTGATAGACAAAAATCAATATTTTATCAACTTTTGTGTGTGATAATAAGCAGCTGGGATGTGGTAAACAGAACTGCGATGGTGCTAATCGCTTTTGTTTAAACAGTCTTGACTTTGACACACACACAATGACCTAATTCATCTGTGCTGGTGACCTACTTCTCAACACACCTGCCACTTCTCATGTTTACTACACGTCAAATCATTAAATTTTGTTTCTTAAGGACCGTCACCACCTCCCCCCCCCCCTTAATATCGGAATAACTGATCTATTAATCGCTAAAAACCACTTGTTAAAAAAATCGTGTTTACATGTGACGTTTGAGTGAATCGTCAGTCATGTGTTGAGGAGACGTGACCCAGGCGAGGCCAGCGGTACCGACTGCTGGCAACCTTCCCATCTTATCTCATCCATCCCACCCATTCCTTCCTTGGTTCCCCGGTCAGGACGTCCAACCCCCTACGACTGATCCCCCCTCCACAATACCTCACGTAGACAACAGGTCATAGTTCACAGGAAGGAGAGGGTTAATGCCCCCCCCCCCTCACACATTCCTCACGTAGACAGCAAGAAGAAAGGGGTTGGGTTAACGTTAGGATGTCTAATCATCAGATCCTCTGTGTCCACCCCATGGCCTACCCAAAATATAAGACGTTTGGTTATGGGCCAAGATGGTTACGACCTATTCTAACCGTGGCTCCAAACGTCCACACATCCACCACAGGCCACGTGAGACAACACCACCACCACCTTGGGCTCCACACACATGAGACGCATTGTGACCTGCTAAGAATTCGTACCAAAAGGGCTTGTACAGTATGTCTAACACTAAAATACTTCTAATAGGAAAAATTCTCATAAAATACTACAAATTATAATCTTCTTGAATTGAGTGACGCAATATATTAGAGATGGGTTCATTTAACTGGGACACTTGTGACATTGCCTTGGCTACGTACCGACTTAGTTATAAAACCACTTACTCACAAGTGCGTCGGTTATAAAAGAGAAAAATATACTCAACCATTCTTACTTTTTGATTCATTTGTCTCAAGTACATAAACAAACAACACGTACATACATATATGCATACACAGTCTCACACACACACATTACAACTCTGTAAATACGCTTAACCCTAACAGCTCAGGTAAGCACTTCCACAATAAAAATAAATCCATTATTCACATCCAAACACGGTCAGTAGGTTTAATGGTGATCATAAACATCTATTTCCTCTTTTACTTCATGACTCAAGCATAGATAATACTGTGATCCACGTCTGTACTGTCCTGTCACGCCGACGCGTCATCAGAGCACTGCGTGTGGGTCAACAGTCACGGGTGACTTCATTGAATGTATACCAGTAGTTGAAAATGAAAGTGTGAATGAATGAATGAATGTGTGTGTGTAGGGATCGAAAAGGTTGACGTCAGCCATATGGAAATCGGTGATTTAATTCGGAAAGTTTTTTTAGCGCCATCTACGCATGACGGATTCGGTTCGCTGTGACGTCACCGTATCTCTCCGTCCAAACATTTATTTCCACATCAAGGTGACCTAAGCTAAACCCAACCTAGTAATGAACACGTCTACGGTGTATAAGGTAGCATAAGTTAGCATCGCAAGACGTTATATAAATGAGTAAACTAATTGGAGAACTACTTTCTTCCTGGTTGGCGGCCACCGAACACTGAGCTCAAGTGACCCTGGACATACTAACCCACCCACCACTCTCTCACCTCCAAACACTCAATCCACACATTTCTCTTCACTGTCTCACCTGGACCCAAGATAATGTCATCATTCTGTTTGCAAATAACAAATTACTCTCGTTTGTGAAGTGAAATTTAACAGGTGAGGCAAATTACGACGATGAGTACAGTCAGCTGCCACTCTTCCGGGTATATATACCCTAAATTGCTATCGTTGTGTACCCTAATGTTATTGGTATCCTTCATCCTTCAGTGTGTGTGTGACTCGGGTTACCAACAGGCGTTAATGGACACATATATACAGTATATAACATCGGGAACATGACCACAATGACCGCGCGCCTACCAGGTATATGTCAACGAGAGGAACCGCACGTACACCAACCAGCCACCCACACGTACAATCACAATTATGTTGGGCGCTTTACATCCACGAATCAACAAGTACATTCCCCGAACACACTACTGTACTATTAAGATCTCCAACACACACACACATACTGTAGTAACCACACACACGGCACCGATATAAAAAAAAACCACTAAAATGCGACAAATAAGATGACGTGGTTGAGGGGCGGGTTAGCAAGACTGGTGATGGAAAAATCACATATGCCAAGCAGCAAGATTTATTACAATGTGTGTGCCCATTAACACCAAGTACTTATTTCATTAGAGAGAGAGAGAGAGAGAGGGTGTGTGTGTGTGTGTGTGTACCCGGAGTCACAGAGTACAGCAATACATTTCTAACTGCCAAAACAAACCTGGCCAGACGATAAGAACATGGTGCTAGGCCACGTATCCTCCCTCCCTCCCTCCCTCCTGGGTTCAGTTGCCCGCCCGACTGCCTTCCCCGCCTCCCACCAACATTTACTTCCCCTTTACAAGATAACCGACTTGATCTACCTAAACTTAGTAATAATGTCAAACAAAAACATCAACTGGCAATATGATAATGCAATGAAGAAGACTTATATTAGTAAACATGCACTCTCTCCACAGCCAGAGATCGCCCAACCAATCACACTGAAGCGAGCCAAACCCAGCCCTCACCACAGCCAATCACAAGCCTAATCCAACTACACCAAGGCCAGCTGAAGCCAGGACACGCTCTTGGGGTACCGTTATTACTACAGGGTATAGTTCTCTATACACCAAAATTCGTGGCTCTAGTGATGTAAATTATCACGTTAAATGTTCACAACATGGGGACACGGAATAGCGCTACCCGCCATACTGTTAACTATGGAAAGTGAAGTCATTGAAGTCATATGACCATGGTATTATATATATATATATATATATATATATATATATATATATATATATATATATATATATATATATATATATACAGCAGGGCATCATTGGGAGCACAACAATGACATCATATATTATAACTTAAGACGGATAAATCACCCGATGCGTAAAGTAACCATACGAAGGCGAGGCAGATATAAACATAATATTACATTTTATTCAGGTACAACAAAAATGGCAAGTGGCACCGAACACGTCACGAGCTTGGCAAAAGAATCACGGCACATTGCCAGGCTACAAGCCTCCTTTAATACCAATACCACCTCTGGCGTGCCAAGATCACTGTGTCCTAACTGGCAGGCAGCTGTACCCGCCAAGACATTCTTCACCAGCCACCGCCCACCCTATCTATATGCAACGTGTCCAGCATCTCACACCCAAAACCTATAAATCATAACCTATTAAACCTAGACACAGTACATCTAGAAAACTACACAATGTCAAGTTGATACGGAAAGAATATAGTAGAACCCACATGAATTTCACCAACTGCACAGCAAACTAAATATTAAGTATGGGAGCGAGAAAAATATGAGGGCATGAAAACTTTTAATTAGAATATCCAGTTACGCTTGTACATACGTCCCATGGGTTTTCTCAGATGTGACACAACACACGGGGACTACCGCCACCAGGTACTGTACAATGAGCACCAGCAGAGAGAACACTTCAGTGCGACCTTGTTCCCAACATATCCACCCAAACAGCTATCGTTATTGAATCCTTATACTGTATTACACTTCCCTGGTCTTCAAACAACCACTGATATCACTAAAGTACATCCACAATACTTCATTATCCCATCATCCATGAAATTGTAAACCCATGTTCAAGCACCCTGTTGTCCCACCACCACGTGTGTACACCTAACCACTTTCTGTTTTCCCCACTATCCACAGATACCATCCCTCAATACCTACCTAGTGGAGTTCCCCAAGGCTCAGTACTTGGACCATTATTATTTATTATATACATAAACGACATTGATATCGGCATAGACAGCAACATAAGTAAATTTGCTGATGACACTAAAATAGGACGTGTAATTAAATCTGACGAGGACTCCGCAAAACTACAGAAAGATCTAAAAAAAAATTCGAATGGTCTGAAAATTGGCAGATGAAAGTCAATGTGAACAAATGTAAAGTACTTAGTACAGATGTAAACAGGGAAACCAGTTAACAGATGAACAACGATGCCATTGTGAAATCCGACTGTGAGAGATTTGGGAGTAATGATAAGTAAGAATCTTAAGCCAAGTAAACAATGTGTTTTTGCTCGTAACAAGGCTAATAAAGTACTTGGGTTCATAGAAAGGAGTGTTAGTTACAAGACTAGCGAGGTCATCTTAAGACCTCACCTGGATTATGCAGTTCAGTTCCGGTCACCGTATTACAGAATGGATATAGAATCCTTGGAAAGAATTCAGAGGAGAACGACAAGACTAATCCCGGGCATTGGGAACCTTGAGTACAGAGACAGGTTAAAGCATCAATTTCAATTGTTTATTCCTTGATTGAGGAAGCGGGATCCTAGTGCTGTCACTAGGTACCCCAGTTAATTAAAGCATCTTAATTTGCACTACCTCGAGAGACGTAGAGCGAGGGGCGACATGATAGAGGTGTACAAATGGAAGTCAGGGCTAAACAAAGGGGACATTACAAAGGTACTCAAACTATCCAACCAAGAGCAAACTCGTAACAATGGTTTTAAATTAGACAAATTTAGATTTAGGCGAGAAATAGGTAAACACTGGTTTGGAAACAGTAGTGGATGAATGGAACTAGTTACCAAATATCATCATTAACTCGAATTCGCTGGATAGCTTCAAACATAGGTTGGATGCTTATATGAGCAATAGGGGTTGGGTGTAAATGGGACTGCCCAGTATGGGCCAATAGGCATGCTGCAGTTTCCTCCATTCTTACGTACACCGCTTCCTTGATTGATATCGGTCGTATACACATACACAAGAACAAGCAAAACTCGTTTCTCGTACAGTCTTCATTAACGGCTTACCTAAAAAGGTACTTCAATGTATACTGTTAAGACTGGTGAATCTGCCAGTCACTTTCAACAATACAAGTTCAAATTGACCAACTTCCTTTCATAACTTTTCTAAACCATGGGATGACCTGGAGGGAAGGACTCTTATCATTACACCAACATCAGCTACATAATTATGATCTAAAGTGTTGCGTCGCCAGGGATGTATATAATTACCACACACACACACCATTCCACCAGCACCTCCCATGAACTAGTAAAACGAGACAAATAACTCGTTACAAACATCATTGTCAAATCAATATATAATTTATTTCTAAATATACCTCTAGATTAACCAACCTAGCAGTAACTTAAGTGATTGGTCAATTTTATTGGGAAGTCATCACATGTACAGTAAATAAAAAATAACAATATGATGGTAGTTTTGGGTATTGGGTACGAACAAAACTCTTAAGTTAACACCATGTGTTAACAAAAAACCATTGTTCCAATTGTGGTTCTAATGTGTATTGTCATATGCCACACTGCGACTTGAATTAGTTGACTATGATATAATAAATAACTACAATCAAATATTTAGAAATAATAAAAATACTATTGACAATGTACACAACTACCAAGTAGGAACATTACATAATTATACAAACCTACCAAGCGCTACAGTTGTTAATCTGAGTGAAATACACTGCTGTCTAATCTTACCTTACTGGCTTACTCTAACTTTCCCATAATAAATATCAGTATAGGAGTAATTTTTTAACAGAAAGACTAGTCACAGATGAACAAGGAAGTAACCAGTCAGTGCTCACCTTGATAATTAGGACAAAGGGCTGATGTTTACCATTAACTTTGGTAAACTACCTAATGACCCGTCAACAATTACGTATCACAGGTCATCTCGTTTGATGAAATCACCAGCCACATATATAATTAAAATGATCCTGTTCTTCAGGATCTTATAAAGTATTACATAAGGACAACTTTTCGGTGACCAAGTGTGTAGACGAATGTTCTTGTACAAATAGCAACGACTGTGCAACCCCGTTTTTATGAACACCTTCAGGGTCACTGTCTCCCCAAAAATATAAAAACAACAACTGAGACCAGGAAGCCTTCACTACTATCAGTACCAAGGATATAATGTAATGAAACAATTATTGTAAGGTGCAAGAATAAAAATAGTACAATGCATCATGAATTCATTCCTTGAAAATTTTGAGTACGTGAGAAATCCAGCAACATAAAGCAGGGAGCGGGTGGCGGCGGTACCAGGGGCAAATGAACCTTCAGTGACAATATATGAACTACTTGCTCACACACAGTTTCACTACTTAGTAACAAATAAAATTTCGGTGATTTTAAATAAAAACAAAAAACAAACGTACAGTATGTCTCACTCACCAAAATCCGTGAATTGTTGCATGGACAACGGTGAAGGGTTAAATTGAGAGTAATAATCGAGTCTCTCTTCCATGAGAACTCGAGCTTGACGACATAGTAACCTATAGATTCTCATGGTGGATACACGGAGCTGTGATGCTTGCGATGCTTGTACGAGAAGAGAACTAAGTTGCAACGCCGACGACACATCCGATCACTCTCTGATGCTACGGATGTCTGAGCTCAAATGTCATCACTGCGCATGGTATCTGCGCATCGACCCCTCCATTCCAATAATGCTGGACTCGCGCTTCTCCCGCACTTTAGCGAAATGAATATACTGTAATATAATCGGTTATAGAATAATCAATGTATTATAATATCACTCTAATGTTAATCACAAGATTGGTCAGAATATATATACATAAATTGTCGCGGACACCAATCGGTCATTTGCTAATAAACATAATTTCATCATTATCCGGATAAATGTATGCAAGATAATATTGATAATATCGATACTAACATCTGAATATTAATTTTACTACAAACATATTGGAGTAGATGTTCAGTAACTGCATGAATCCGTTTCTAGAACCACCTGTTGTTGTGGTAGTTTTAGAAGACTTTAGCAACAAACCCGGCTGAGGAGTGGAAAATCCCCGCCAAATCGGGCTCGATTCCTCGCCCTTAGAATTGTCGATCTAACCATAAAGCCTCTCACTACGGGAGCAACGCGAAATGACCATCGATATCTTCTATTTACGGAACGCTCCACACTATACTTAGGCCGAAATAGCCTAAAGGCGAAGTGGCCAGTAATCCCCAAACAAGTCTATACTTCCTTTACTCCATGTGTTCCAGCCTGTGCAGAGGTTCCATAAAATGAAGCCAATGAACTTTTTTACTTTTACTGGCACAACGGATCGATTATGAATTACACACCAAAGACATCCTGGGAGCGAACTGAAAATGTTGAAGGAGGCAAAGCAGCACAGAGAATGAGTTTTAAGGTTAACTGGATTGATTAAGGGAAGAGTGTATGTCTAGGTATCTTTCACATCGATTGTTTTTATTTCTGCGAGAGTTTTTAATGATAGTGATACCGTGTGTAATTCTCTGAGTAATAATAACATAACAGAGGCTTACTAATTCATTGTTTCAGTGATTAATTTCCATTTATTTACTTTAGTATAAATTGCATTTTAGTATTTCCTATTAGTTTTTATTTATCCATTTATTTTACTTCTCTAAATGACTGTTTATCAACTAAAACTAAGTTAGTTTAGGGTATTTAATCATGTGGAAAAAGCTGGGGTGCCTACTCTTCAGGTGGGAAAACATTGGAGAGTAATCTTCAGGTGATATAAAATGGTGTGCTAATCTTCAGGTGAAATATAAGCTGGGGTGCCTAATATTCAAGGGAAAAAGTTAGGGTGCCTTAATCTTCATGCGAAATAAACTGGGGGTGCATAATCTTCAGGGGGGAAATGTTGGGGTGCCTAATCTTCAGGTGAAATAAGCTGGGGTGCCTAATCATCAGGTAAAATAAGCTTGGGTGTCTAATGTTCAGGTGATCCGTTTAATATTATCCCAGGCCTTGGCCATAATATTTAACCATGAAGTAACCGTATAATTGGTTAGGTTAGGTGAAGGACATGTCAGGTAAAGTTAGGTTAAGTTTAATTCTGGTTAAGGATGAGTTAGATTAATATCATTTCAGGTTAAGGTTAAGTTAAGGTTATTAGCTCAAGTCACCAAAATATTTCCCTAACCGACCCAACACAAACTTCCATTCACACGTCCCTCACAACTACTCTGGTTCCCGTTGTTATCATTTACTGAGACAACAGGTACGCATCACTCAACTACACTTTCCATAAGTAACCCAACAAATTAAATCCTGTAATATAAACGATAACGATTTATTAGCAATAAATATAAAAAGATTCTTATTAATAGAAATAATCAGATAGTATTACTATTACACTTAATACAAAGACAATGTAATTTACTTTAATAGTTCGGTCAAATTTATTGTAGAGCACATACAGTACTTCGATATTTAGTTGTTGTCATTTTGTTGCTGCTACTAATGATAAGTTCAGACAAAAACAAGACGATTTTCCTGTATGACATTTTTGGCGCATTTTACTCCAAATCGAAATATCGCTTATTCTAACCAACAGGTAGTAGGTGGTAGGCAGCTATCAAACAGGGAGGTACTACCGCCTGGGAAGATATTGGAAGCATAATGTATTGTCTAATGGTAGACCCTGCTGCCATATGTGACCAAGTCCCAGGTTCTTGATCTGACTTTCTGCCTCATTTACACACAATTGCAGGGTTACAATTATTGTTTCTCTTACTATTGACAACACAACATAGATAATGTATATCGTTTATCAGTATTTATTGATTTTTTAAATATTATTATTATTTTTATTATTATTATTATTATTATTATTGTTATTATTATTATTATTATTATTATTATTATCATTATTATTTATTATTATTATTATTATTATTATTATTATTATTATTATTATTGTTGTTATTGTTATTGTTATTGTTATTATTGTTATTGTTATTGTTGTTATTATTGTTATTATTGTTATTATTGTTATTATTATTATTATCATTATCATTATTATTATCATTATTATTATTATTATTATTATTATTATTATTATTATTATTATTATATTTTCGTCCCCAGGCCCTGATGTGGGTCAGTGACCGATGCCCGGGTGAGCTAATCCCGTTAAAGATACCTCAACAAACAAAGCTACAGTACATAACCTACACCAAAGACTATGCCTGTATTGCACCTCACTCCCAAACAGGGGTGTGGATCCAAGGCATATTAAATATCTCAGTTCTGGGCCATTTGAGAGGAATACGCCACAGAAGAAAATTGTCTTAAAATTGTGTCTGAAATTATCAATAGAAACCAAAAAACAATATCGAATTGTCCTGTACCATATATATTGACCACTTTTGCCGATAACTCCATCAATGAGAGGCCGTTTAGTCGGTCCATACCTGTTGTCCACGAATATTAACAGCAGGGAACCAGTCTACTACAGCCGGACCCTTGGATATTTGTTATATCGCTGTTAGTGTAACAGTGTTATATACAGTCCTGCTTCGTTTTATCTTATGCAAAAATATAGGCTGGAATATCTGTCTAAACATACATTGAAGTAAATATTAGTTAATTACAGATTAAAAATACAGCGTTGTGGAACGAGGCGCAAAATGTTAATAGACTTTTAGGGGAAAAGTCTATGGACATTTTACGTCTCGTTCCGAAATTCCTTATGTCTGTTCAGCTGCTTCAGAGTGTCACTACTGTGTCTCATCTAGCTATCAGGTGTAGACTGTGTGTCTCTGGCCCACAGGTTTGACGCCTCCCCACCGGTCATAGGAAGGGGGGGGGGGGCTATTCATCTGTACTGAGGAGTAAAACGGAACTTATGTATTAAAAAAAAATTTCGTAGGTGCCAAGCGTCACAGAAGTAAAAAGTAAGGTAACGCCGTTCCCCGTGTTCCACCTCCACTACTGTTTAATGGTCACAAAGAAAAATGTTGACAAGAGAGTGTAGCCATTAGGGATGTGGCTAATAAGAGAGTTCAACTAAAAACGTAAAGGGTGCGGCTAAAAAGACAGCATAGCCAACAACATAAAGGGTACGACAAAAAAACAACACATAGGCGTGATTTTACAAGAAATAAACCAACCAGAGCTTGAAGAGTGTGACCATCAATATGCAGGATGTGGTTAACAAGGGATATGGTGTGACTATATAAAATGAAAGGTGTAGGACTTTGGGTAGTTGGGTACCACCATACATGGAGGGTGTGGCCAACAAGACACAGTGTTGCCAACATGGGAGCGGCCGCCGGGTGTTGACATTAGTGGTGAGGGATCACTAGTGTACAGAATGACTCATATGCAGAATGCACGTGTGTTGCAGCGTCTGCCTCGTGGCTATTATTATATCCACATTAATTAATAATTATCTTAGTGGATTTGTTGTAATAGCATGACATATGTGCATGTAAGTGTATAATATTAACTTAATATGGACACATTTTTACAAGGAAAGACGCCTCGCATAGAAATAAAGTAAATCATATTTTATCGATGGTTAAGTACAGTCTATATCCGTGACTTGCAAATGTAGTGTATAATAAAAATATAGAGTTTATTTTAAGTCTCTATAATGTCTTTACGAATGGCAGAATTAAGTGAATGCTAATCTGTCTTGCCTGTGCTTTGACGTAATTACACGCTCCTACAGGAATTAAGAATACGTTTTTGTCTTCTTTAAATATCTGTATGCTCGCATATTAGTGCTTTCATTTATTAATCGTTAATATAGTTTGAAATTAATTTTATACACAAGTTCATGTTAGGCTCACCTGTTCCCCGAGTACAAGCATTCGAGACTCCTATCGTCTCATTGCCATTGCAAGCTATGAAGATGCTGCCTTGAGTCTCGGATGACTCATCGTGTAAACAATCATTGACAAATCGTCAAACCGGTCTGAAAATCTGGTCATATGGCTTGTCTTGAGTCACCAAATGCGCTAGTTTAGTTTTGGCACTACGGCAGCGCACACCTAAGAGATAGAGTGCTTAGACGTGGAAGGTGAGGTAGACATCGTGACGTGAGGGGAGTGTCTGGGCGACAGAGGCGTGTCCTGCCACGGACAGATCAAGCTGACGGTTGCCTGCCCTTAGGGACAAAGAAATCCGCCTCGTCATTAGTGTTCCATGGTGATTGTCAGCGAGCTGTGAGGACAGGAAGGAGTAGGACGCAGGACGTGGCAGTGGCGAGAGTAAATCTTAGAGTGATCAAGTAGTGGTACTGGACGAGAGAAGATACATCATCATGGGTGAGCAGGAGTGGTCATACATGTTGGGGTGTAATGGTTCACTGTAATGCCTTAACGTCTTCTTCATCAATATTATGTTGAAAAAAAAAGTTACCAGTTAAGCAAGTAAAAGTAAAAGTTGACAGCCAAGATTTGTGTTTTTTTTTTTTAAGAAAGTATTAAAAAATGTGTTTCTTAAAGTTGGGACTAAAAAAAGTATTACAGTGTAAAGTTAATAACAATAATTCCCACAAATGTTATGGAAATTTATAAACTCTGGGTCACATTCCTTCTCTTTTTATAAATTGTTTTCATGAATTTATTATTATAAGAATTGAAAACAAGATATTTATTTTTCCTATTAATACCACTCCCCAAAATCTTTCATTGTTTAAATTATAATATCGGTCATCCCTTTATTGAGATATCCAAACTAACCTAACCAACCTAACTTAACCTAACCAAATGTAATCTAACCAATTCCCCAGGTGACCAAAACTAATACCAAAAAAAGTTGTAAATACTAATTAATAGTTCAGTAAGATAAAGTCATCCAGATAAGAAAAGTTAAAGAGGTATTAAGGACAATTGGCCAGAGGAAAAAGTTTTGAGTAATATTTAAGGACAGTCACTCATATTACCCAGTCACCTGTGAGAAATTACCTGTTGAAGAAAACTCATTTATTACCTCAAGAATAAACCATATGGGGTGGAGGAATATTATATTTCTTATTCTGGGTGTTAATTTTACTTAAGTTTTATCCTCTTCGCCACTGATCGGCTCGTTTGCTGCTTGGGCGGTCGGTCACTTCTCTGTTACACACTGTTGGCAAGTATTGGGCATGCACTGGCTTTTGAATGTATCCCTGACTTTCTTTTTGTTAAGAAATATGCGGCCGATCAGTGACAAAGAGGATAAAGTGAACTAAAGATGCTGGTGTGTGTGTGTGTGTGTCATTGAAATCATCATCCAAAATTTTCATAGATTTTTATTATGTTTGTAAGATGCTAAACGAGATAACCTGATTGATCTTTGATTTTGTGGAAGTACCCTGTACATAATGAACTTTTATTGATTCTAACAACATATTACATCAGAGGACCTGACTGCAAGCCTTGAGAAGTTGCGGGTGAACACGGGTGAACCAACGCCCGGACCCTTTGAAGATTTGATCAACCAGCTCCATGAACTGGGTGAGTAACTGCAGATAAAGAGTTCATTACTGTTTTGAGCTCTTGAATCTGGATGAATCTTTATAAGTAAAATTGATTAATTGTCTCGGTGAGCTTTGTGAAAGTAAAGGTTCCTGGAATGCAAACATCTCCCTTAGTATATTATATATCAGTCATCAGTTTTCAATATTAGTTTTAGCAAGTGGAGAGGCGGCAAGGACAATTGCACATACAGTCGTGGCTCCCCATAGTGAAAGTGATTGGTGGGAATGAGTCTCTGAACTGACTTACCTTGACTGTTATCTGGTAACAATGTGAGCTGTTTTATCTCATTTGGGGTTGATGCTGCTTCAGTTTGGGAAGAAGTGAACTTTTGGCCTCTGACTATACAGTGGTTATTATAAATAATGACATTTCCTATTGTAATTTTAATTCTATTTACCTTCACTTGTTCTCAGAGGACAGCACAACAGTCTGTGAAGAGTTGGTTAAAGGAGGAGTTTTGCTACTCACTGTTAAGGCCATCCAAAGTTCTTCACCAGAAGCACAGGCCAAGGGAGCAGAACTAGTGGCTGAATTGGCCAAGGTACTGTACTGAATAGTGTAGCTAATTTGGTGATGTTGGTTACTGTATCTGGGTTAGAAATCTGCTTTCAATACTGTAGCTTACAGAAATTTGGTCCAGATTTTATTAATTATTTAAATTTAAATAACAAATTCTATGAACTTGTTGCATTCACTATCTACAACTGTGATTTGAAAGATAAGTTTTACATCCTGAAGCAGTTTAAGTACAAAAAAAATGGGAAAAAAATCCTCTACCTACCTTTATTTTGCCATTGTGGTGTTTTAGTGAGGGTGTGTGGACCAAATGACGACGAACATGTGTCTTCCATGATGACTGAAAGATAACTGAGGGCCGGGTGAAGTGTGGGATGTGTTTTGAGATGTGTAATGCCCTGATTGAGTGCAAATCTTGGCATGTACTGTACTGTAATTTCAAAATGGTGGCATGAAACTATTATGATATGATGCAAGTTGCTGTCTGATGCACAATATACATATTACAGTTTAAGGTTTAAGTACTTTTTAAACAATATTAATGTTAAATAATAGTCTTCAGCAGATTTTTATGACATTAAAGTTATTGAGAGGTAGGTGATAGATTATTGTAACAGTTACACACACAACCAAATAACTTATACATATGCTGAATAACCTAACCTCACCAAATTACTTACACATATGTTGAGTCTCCTAACCTAACCAAATAACTTACACATATGCTGAAACTCCTAACCTAACCTAACCATGCCAAAATAGCTAACAAATATGCTGGTTCTCCTCCTCAGGTTGAAAATTGTCGTTTAGGATGTGTGACCAATGGTTTGGTGCCGATCTTGGTTGAGAAAATGTCAAGCAGCAACACCAAGGTGGCTCTGCAGGCCTGTCGAGCACTGGGGAATATTTGCTATGAACATGGTGGGTGGGTTTTTGTGTTTGAGCTCTATGTCTCAGTGTGTGCGAAGCTTGGTGCATGCATGACCTGACTCCTGAGTGTCCCCCCTTCTACTACAGTACTTAGATGGTTGGACAATTAACCTCACTGAAGACTCGCGCATATATAATGTACACATTTAGTATGGTTTTTGTCTTATTTTGTTATATTATGAAATTACCTGACTACCACAATTTATCCTGTGTTTCAAAATTAATATAAAGCAGATGCAACAGTGACAGTACAGTTTCATTGTTATATTTCTGAGGGCTCTTTATTTTTAATTTTTTAATACTGCAACACCGTATTCTCATTGTCTGCTTTTATTGTTTCTCTGTAAAAGAAAAACTAACACGCATGATCAGGCCTTCAGTTAGTGTTCTCACGTGAAGACATAACCCAGTGCTTGAATGAGGAACATAAGATATAGTTATAACAGTGTCAGAGAAGACCTTACTTTACCTTGTGGTATACTGTACTGTACGTCTTTAATGCTTATATTTAAGATGGACTACTGGGCTCATCCTGGAAGGTTAATCATGATACCCATAGATTTTTTCCTCCTTGTTAGCTAGAGCAGGCCTCTTAGTGAACTAGGAGAAGCTATTGATTCTTTAAGTTACCTAGTCAGAATTTTTCAGTGCTTAGCTCTCAGTTTTCACTCTAGAAATGGATAGGTTGGTCTTGAACTTGAGAGAACTCACTCAGTTCATAAAAAACTATTGTATGTGTTCTCTTTTCCCAGAAAAGTGCTACATAGACAGTGTGAGTACAGTACTGGTATTGAATTAAGCGAAGATTTACCAACAGTTTGTGCCTCTGAGGATGAACTAGTCTTTGGTGTAAGGTTCAGGGACATAGTACAGTATGGTACAGTACTGGAGTGGTATTTATTTACCATAATTATCAGAGTTATACCACTCAGGAATGGTTATTTGGTACTTAATAGCCTCGTTTCCACACACAAATATTTAGTTTACGTTAGAAGTTGTCAGGATAAAATGCCAATAAAAAAATACATCCATGGTAGTGTGTTTGTATATACTATACACTATGTTCTTTATTTATTTTATTAAGTGTATCAGAGGTGCCGAGTGATCTATGCGGATTTGATCGATAGATTTATAAAATATTTCCTTGACTGCAGTGTTCCTTCCAGATGGTGGCCGTGTGAGTGTTATGGAGTCTGGGGGAGCAAGTCAACTCCTAAGTCTCCTTCAACGTGCAGCCGGGTTACCCAACACTCCCGACGATCACCAGCTCCGCCTAGTAGCCACGGGCTTCCTCCTCAACCTTCTCAACTCTTACGATACAGTCCAGGTCAGTTGGGTTTCTCGGTTACAAGATTTGACGTTTTATTGTTAAAATGGCATTAAACATAAGGTTGTGTTTGCCTCTTTCCTCAGCTGTGAGGTCAACTGTGAGGAATTAGACATCTTCAATGTCTCCCAAAATTACCTTGTGTCTCATCAGATTCATGGGAATTTATCTGTGCTCAGAATCATGAGTCGGAAACCAAGTCTTTGGGTTCCTAAATACCTGGGAGTTGGGACTTAAAAGAAAATAAATAAATCAGAGACAGTTCATTGTTAAAGATGAGGTACATGTTGTATTTGAATATAAACCTAATTACATGGAGAACATCACAACGGAGACACTGTCCACAGCACCATTTGACTAGGGAGTTGTCCTGGTGAACTAGAAGCCTTTCTGGCACTTAAAATAACCACGGGACTAGGAGTTAAAAGCATTAATTACAACATGGTTCAACAGGTAAGAAGTTGGTTGGTCTATACTGATCCATAATTCAATGTAACATGGTTAGACAAAGCAGATTCTGCCGAGGGGTTGTTCCAAGCAGCAGATTATAACAGGTTACTTGTCTGACTCAAACCTTGGCTATAAAATGGGACTAATGTACAGCCTCGTTCAAGATTTTTCGAACACTGCTGGAGACAGCTGGCAACTCAAGGCCGTTTGTTTACTATAGTACGTAGTAAAAATTATAAATGAATGTAAAAGGTTATCGGTGATTGGCTACTTAGTTCCCTGTTGCTTAACTAATGGTTGAGCTTCGTTGTTTCGTATTATATTATACTACGTACTATAGTAAACAAACGGCCTTGAGTTGCCAGCTCTCTCCAGCAGTGTTCGAAGAATCTTGAATGAGACTGTACATGCTTAACTCTTCCATTTTGAGGATCATTATCTTGCATTTCATTGAATATATCTTAAGTTTATGAATTATCTTTTACAATAATTATTTTGAATATTTTATTAGAGTTTAGTGGTCTAATGGGTGATATCCTGTGTACTTTTAATTTACAATTAATTTTGTCTGGTCTTGACAGGATCAGTCTATGGAAGCTGAACTGGTAGACGTCTTGTGTCAATATCTCGACAAATTTGCTGAAGATGAAGACATACCCACTCACGTTCTTCTCTCACTGACTTGCATGGCAGACACAGGTACAGTAATTAAACAACAAGTGTCTCATATTTTGCCCTTCATGTGCTCATCAATCTTTATATTACAGTATAATTCTTGTTCAGCCACCTTGCATTACCATAGCAGGAAGAGACATATAAATGCATTAAAAGCAACACCATCTTTATTATAAGTTTTTGAGGTAATGTACTGTACGTAGGACAACAGGAAAGACTTCACAAGTTATCAAGTGTTTTTCTAACTTACATTTTATTGTCTTGCAGAGGTGGGACGAGGGTTGGTAGTATCACGGGACATTACACCACATCTGGTGCGCGTCCTGAGAATAAATGAATCACCTGAAGTTACTGAAACATGCCTTGAACTTGTGACAAACCTCGCTGAAACAGGTAGCGTGTAAATTACAGTTTTTGTCCTTAACTTTAAGAGGAAATGGAATATCAGTATAATTTGGTTTGATTTTTATATGATGTAGGGATAGTAATCTTTTTCTTGTCATTACGGTAACGTGTTTTCACTCAACTTACCAGGTATTTGTTAAAAATTTTACAACCTAATTTTTATGAGAGAAATATTACAGTATATCCTTTATTTATTTTGCTCATATTAGGGAACATATTTTCATTTAAAATACCCAGTATTACATTATTTGAATAGAAAACAGCTTTAATAATGACACACAACACCTCTCTCTTCTCACTCCACCACCTACTCCAGCATCAGTGTTAACATCAACATTATATTGGTCAGAACTCAGTTGTCTCTTGCACATGTAAATTGTGAGTTTTCATTTGTTGAACCTTAGTAAAAACCGTGAAAATACTAGTGCAAAAATTACCAAAAAAGTGATCTTGTTCCTTTTACATTGAAGAAGGGTTGGAAAGTCTTTATATAGTTGCTTCCTGTAGTAATGTAATAAAGAGATTACCGGTAGGTATATAAGTACAGTATTTACTTTACTGATGACTTTATATGTCCTCAGAATGTGTCAAGACTCAAGTAGCTGAAGGTGGAGTGTGTGAGGCAGTGGTGGAAGTAGTGAGGCGCCACCGTAACAACCCGAGCTCCGATCTCTCCCCGCCCATAATCAAGACCGCTACTGATCTTATTGTTCTCATACTAGTGGGAGGTATGTTGTAGGGTTGAGGGCAGAGAGATTATCACACTTGTTTGATTGATTGTTGTAATTACTTCCTTGGCGACACAACAGCTTAGGTCATATGTCGCCGAATTAAAGGCTTAAAGACTAACAGCTTGAATGTTTATGATTAAAGTTGGGATGAGATACTGTACAGTCATCTATGTACTAAAGTCCAATCACCTCTTCCCCTGAACCCATGGACCTCTCCTGAGATTCAGATTCAGATTCATGAATCTGAAACATTTATGGACGGAATAATGTATCATCGGTCTACTGCTTCGGGTTTACGAATCTGAATCTCCGGGGGAGGGGGGGGTGAATGGAGTTCATAGTTGACTAAAGGACAGAGATGAAGATGATAAAAGACAGAGATAAGGATCATGGTGGTTAGTGAGGTATATATGTACAGTAGTTTAAGGTGATATAACTGGTGTGTGTGGATTTGATCTTCATTATTATAGTTCTGTCTTTATTTTTATGTGTTTAAAATATTTATTAATTAAGTTCTGTAGTAACATATCTGAATTGATGCCAAGCTTCTAACTATTAAATACGTTTCTTAAGAGCACTCGTTGAATGGGCTTCAATTTTTTATATTCCCGCAGATGAAAGTATGGGAATTGTGTATGGCAATGGTTCAGGCTGTGTGTACCAGGAGTTGGTGGATTGGCTCACGTCGGACCTCGAGGATCTACAGATTGCCGGAGCTCTGGCTATGGGGAACTTTGCTCGAAGTGGTGAGATATTGGCTGGTGTTTACGTCTCGCTTGTAATTCGTTTATTTTGTAATTTTAATTTGTTTTTATTTATTTATTTATTTATTTTTATAGATTGAGTAGCTAATTTTGTTTTTGTTTTTTCTTTCAATCATTTATTCTGCTGTGTTTATGTCTCTCCTAATCGTTTTTTATTTTTATTTTTTTGTGGATGATATATTGAGTGGCTAATCATTTGTTCTCAGATGACTCAGTAATCATTGTTGTTTTATAGTATTTCAGCTTAAATCTTTCTTATCTAAAAATTATTCTGTAGTTCTCAAATTTAATTGTGGTTGCTCTCATTTGGTTTGCCTTACATGGCACTTTCAATAACAACCTGTCTTTTTTTTTTTCTTGATCTTGTAAGCCTCTTTCTTACTATTGTACAACTTGGAGTAAATAGAATGAAAAGGCACACACTATTTCTATTCATGAACTGTCATGTGTTCCCTCTGAGCTGTAAAGAGTAATATGCTCTGTTGTCGTGTTCCTCTCATACACCACGTCATATTCATCTGGTTTAGTCGAGTATTTCTTACTCACTATATAATGATTATGGAATTTTCTTTTACAGTGAGACCACCATTTAGATGTGGGGGGTTCACATCTAATGGACCCTCAATATAACGGTCCTTCATCTCTATATAGTTTGTTAGGTGGAGGGTTCACGTCTAGTGGACCCTCGATATAGTGGTCCTTCCTCTCCATATATATATAGTCCGTTAAATAGAGCTTTCCCTGTATAATTCACTAAGATGTATTGCAGGAAATTATAGAATGAAAATGTTAGGTAAAATTATATATGTTTTGTACCCCACACAGATGCCCATTGTATTCAAATGGTGGAAAGCGGAATAGCGGAGAAGTTACTGAAGGTCCTCTCAAGCCACAACTCGGGAGAGGGAGACATCCGCCTGCAACATGCTCTCCTCTCAGCTCTTCGCAATCTGAGTATTGCCAAGGAGAATAAACCAGTCTTGGTAACTCAAGTATGTAGCTCTCTGAATTATTTTATTACATATATATTGTATGTTTGTAAGATTATTTGTGGTATTCAGAATTATCACCTTCCCTCGCCACCGGCCAATATGGTGGACGGCAGTTTATGACTCTGAATGCCCATTTTGTATTTGTTCATTTGTATATATGAGGTCACTACAGTAGTAAAGGTGCAAGTGACATCTTTTTGAATATCGCTTGTGCCCTTACTATTGCAGTGACCTAATATATGTCTGTACTGTAGCTACTGTACACATTTTCAGTCTCGTGACATGTAGTGGTCGAGTTTGTTGGTTTGTAATGTACACAGTTATAAAGTATGTACATAGCTTACAAGATTGCACATTATACTGTTTATTATACTGTATAATTAGAAACTGGAAATTATTGTGTCAGAAAAATACAAAGGAAAATAACTACAAATATAAGGTAAAAACTAGGGAGAATAACTATAAATATAAAGGTAAAAAATAAGAGAGAGTAACTGTACAAATACAAGGTAAAAAAATAAGCAAGGAAAGTACTGCTGCTTATTTTCACTTTGTACATTACAGTATTTTGAAAAGGTAAATTGATGTTTCTAATTATAGTAAGATATTTTTTTTCTTTTTTCTTTTTTAGAAATTCTTTTTAACAGTTGAGCACTGCTAATGTTAACCTTATAATGAAATCTCCAACTAATGAACTTTATGGGAGCAAATTATCTGTTATGTGGAGGCTACAGTGTGTACTAAGTTTAATTGGTAGATACAGTACTGGAGTTATATTTATTGCTGTATATTATAAAGGTACTGAGTTATTTCATCTGTATATTTTCAGAGTGCTCTTGAAGTTCTCCTTCCCATGGCAACTGCAATCGAGACTTTCCCGGTCGTGTTCAAACTTTTAGCAACTCTTCGTATGATCATTGATGGACAGACTGATGCTGCTGTTAAGGTAAGAATTTAGCAATATTGTCTCCTAAAAAGTTTGGTCGATGAAGATTATATTTTGGGAAAAGTGAAGACAGACTGACATGGCATAGGATGATGGAGAAAACTACAGGTATTGTATAAGCTGATCTATTTAGTAAGAAATAGAAGGTATTGAAAAGGAGAGGATATAAATGAAAAGGGAAAATTTTTGTTAATTAAAGGAAATAAGGTGATGATGATAGTGTTAATGAAGTAAAAAGTTAAATAGAGGGATGGAAGAATAAGAGTTATTATTGTGTTTGCATTTCAGTTTCAAAATTATAAAGCTTATGGTGTTTTTTTTACAGGTGGGTAGCGACAGTGATGTGGTAAGCCGGTTAGTGGGTTGGTGCAGCACCACAGATCACCCCGGCGTGCAGGGAGAATCAAGTCGTCTCCTGGCGTGGATCATCAAGAACTGTGGCGGGGACACCTCGATCATCAAGTCACTTGTGTCTGCTGGTTGTGTCGCTCCACTGGTCCTCATGCTGGGGTCAGAACATGCTGTAATGGTGAATGAAGCAGCACTGGCTCTCGTGCTGGTCTTTGGAACGGCAGTCACTGACAGTGTGGTGGAGAAGACCAAGTTAGCAGAGGTGGTGACTTTTGTTGTAAAGAATCCCTACCTGCCGCCTGAGATCCTAGCCAACGTGTTGTCGATGATGACGGCATTGTCGGCTAATGGTGAGTTTTGTCTCATTTTTGCTTCAACAGATTGTGGAAATCTCTGGAATAATTTTTTATTACATAATAATAAAATATTGTTAATGAAGAAAATTAATAGATAACTACCATTTTAAAACTAGTTCTCAGAGCACACCTAATGCAGCACAGGAACTTAATATACTGCAGGAGTCTTTAATGCTGGAGATGTTGTCTCAAGAGGAATATAGGGATCAGTATTTATAGTCCATTAAATGCTCAATAATCCAAACACTTTAGGGCCCAGCAGTGTGTGTGTATGGTTATCTAAACTTTACAAATATACTGTATTAAACTTTTAACTAATTATTGAAACTCAGTTTAGACTTGACAGTGTTTTTACATATTTTCAGCAACTGCCTTGGAGTCCATCAAAACTGATGATCTGCGGACAGCTGTCAAGGAACTTTCAAGTCACGCCAACGAGCAGGTTAAGAATCTAGCCGTGGCACTCACAGAAAAGCTGTAATCCAAGGAACGTATCACTACACTTTTCTATAGCTCTTGGTGTATCATTCTCATCCTGAGGAGCAAAAATATGTTGCGAAACAGAAGGGACTTTGTCATTAATGTAGAGATTCGTTCTGCCTGCCTTATATTGATACAGGTATAGATGCTGCTGGTATGAACCACACAGAGTTGTTTATAAAGTTATCCAGGAGCTGGTTTAGTAGAATCTTAATTATCTTAGATTGTTGAACTGTTGGATGTTCTGTGTAGTTTATTTGTAAGTCAATTATGAAGTTTTTTGAATGTAAACACAAACACACAGTTTCATGTTGATGATAATGAAATTTATGGTAAACAATATCCTTTGTAATTAAGGATCTTGATCACAGGGTTAAAAGATAATCAAGATTTATATGTACCTTTGCACTGGTAGCTGCAGTTTTTAGGGTTAGGCAGTAACAGAGACAGAATGAATGCTTAATTAATCATGGAAATTACTGCAGATTACTGGAATTCAATTTTAAATCAGGATAGTCAGTGATTGTGAGGATAATTTCATGATCTTGAATGTGATATATTTTATAATGCAGCTTGTTACTTACAATTTTTATTGCCTTGTTTTTGGACACAACTTCAAGTAATCAAAATACTCACATTACATTTTTGTATTGTAATAATATTTGGATTTTGCCATTATTAGCTGATGCAAAATACATTATATATGCAAAATAAGTTGTATTTGCCAGGTTGTCATGTGGACGTTCATGTTTTGGATTTTTTTTAATGAATTACGTAAAATTGTATTGTAATGGACAATTGCAGTTGTGATATCTTAGCTTTATGATACGGAATGTAAAATAAGCTTTAAAATTATAGAGATAAAGCTTAGAGCACCAAGCAGTTGAATTCAAAATGTTTTCCTGGTGAATCCTGGGGTCAGTTTATGTTGATTAAGTTACCGTAGAGGTGCAAAAGCTGATTGAAAAGCCGAGTTTCATATAAGGATCACATTGGGATTGGAGTATACGCTATGTGACTATGGCTCTAAATCTTCTATGTAGATTTATGTTCTAAGGAAAGAAAAGGATTATGAAAAAGTAAAATACAGTGTGTTCGTCGTTGGTGGAATACGTATACTGTATAACTTCATTCATGTGTATCGTTTATATGGGCTGGGCTCTTTACATTGCAATTCCCATTTGAGATCAGTCATAATATTTTCTAACTAAACAGTATTTTGGGGAAAATAATTCACCAGCGATAAAAAAATTTCTTGAATCTTTGGTATAATTGTGATAAGACGTGAATTTTTTTTCTAATGAGTCTCATTTAATCTAGTGTGTCATCCATTGGGGCATAAGTGTCAATAATCCATACTGGGTCAGTAAGACATATTCCTTATTTGAATAATTATAACATGTTGTTACTGTAAGGAGAATCAGTGATGATGGTGAGATGAAGCCAGCATAATATAATTGCAGAATATCGAGTACTACGGACCAACGTTTACAGACCTCGTGTCTGTATTAATAACCTAAACCTTAAAAGCTGAATGGATGGACCTTATAATTGTTGTGAAGTACAGTAAGTAGTTCAGGAATTAAATGTGTTCGGTTACAGTTAAACAAATGTAGATATTACTCAGTGTCTTTGACTATTACACGTGAGTTGCAGTGATATTTAGACACCCCAAGATATGAATTAATACAATGCGTCACTGAGTATCATCTAGGAGCAACATATTACATACAGTACTTTAGTGAAATAAAGGATCATTTATGGTGAATCAGAGAGGGATCTTTACTCTTTTTACTCGAACCAAATCACATTCACCATAAAGGATTCTTAAACCTCAAGTTATTCAGGATGTATCAATTGATTATTATTATTATTACAAACAAGTGCTTCTCCCCATGTAAGTCATCAAGGTCACGGTCGTGGGAGTCTTTGTAGATGGTGGACATGCGTAACTTAGACCTATGATATTATGCATTCATTATTGTTTTTCCTGGGTAAAGAAATAAATCTGTTTTATATTACATTTATAGAATTTAGCTGAAAGCAAAATTTTTGAGAGCGTCTTTGTAGGTTGGTGTCCGGGATTGCTCCTCTGTCTCTGTAGGTATTGTATTAAATTTTGTTCTGTAAGCTTCGTGAAATTGAGACTAATTTACATACAGTATGTGTAATAACTTGTTACCTTGATGAGTTCAGTGATGTGGTGACTATTTTAAGAAAGGTGGATAGGAAGTTAGTGTGGTGAGTCAAGTTTATCTGGATCTGTTACAGTAGTAGAAGTGAAAATTGCAAACCCTTAGTCCAGGTGTAGGAAAATGTATGTCTTGTGTATCTTTTTTATTTTTATTTTTTTTTATATGGAAAGCTCATACGTAAAGTACATGTAGTAGTTATGAGGATTGAACGGAGCAAATGTTGTAAGCCAAGCCATTATTATAGCTTGAAAACTAGGAAGATTGTATGTCTAAACTTTTATTTTGTAAAGATATCCCAAGATGATTTACTGTGCTGTCTTCCTTATTCACCAAGTAACCGTACATCAGGGCTGTATTGATATTACAGTACTTTTAGATATTTCTTGTGACAGCCTGAGATAAGGACCATTTTTTTACTTCAATCATTCTTAAAGATATGATTATGAATTGTGGATATATAAAAGTTTTTTATATGGGCATTAAAATGTTTTGTTTCTTATTATGGGGATCTAGTCAAGAATCAAATGTTTTTATATTACTTAGAAACACAATTGATTAAGGTTGATGTTCTGAATTATAACATAGGCCAGTGGGTTTCATCAATTGTATGTTATAGTCATCTTGGGTGTATGATTATAATGAAAATTTAGGGAAAGAATCTTTTAAAAAAAATCTGTCATTACGAGAGTGTTATCCGCAACGGTCGTGTGTACTTGGTGAGGTCGTGTCTAAAGAAGGTTGCCTTGATCAGTCAGTTCAAAAGACATGTACACTCACCTGACATAAACGTAACTATACTTTATGAACTGAATGGAATTGGTACCAGTAATAGAACACTTTCTATCACTGCCGAGTTTAAAGACCGCTTCTCTGATACAATAGTGATGTTTGCATTTGTTTAACCGTGAAGTAAGTTTGTTTTCTATGTCTCATCTATTGTAACTTTCAACAGTAGCCATATGTTTTAAAGCCATATGAAAGAGGAATGTTTTGACCACTCCTTCAGCCCCAGTAGGTTCCAAGTTTAATGTAGCTTTAGGCTGCAAATTCTGAAATCTGATACAGAATACAGTACTGTATATTCAACTATTAAAGGAAATTCATTTTTCCTTTACATTTCAGAGTTTCATGTCAGTTATTAAAACAGGGTTCATTTAATTAAGGAGCTACAGTAATGAATATAAATAGTACAGCATAGGCAATATACAATGATTTTCATACTGTTCAGGTAATTCAGTAATTTTAATACATGTAACTGAGTGGGACCAATGTTGAAAAAAAAAAAATCACTTCTAGAATTGCTTCACATGCAGCAGACCCCACCAGACAATACAGTACAGTATAGCCTCCTAGTGCATGACACACAGTTTATAATGCCTTCAAGTGACTTAGTTTAACAGTTCAATAGCATATATATGTGTGTGTCTGCTACTGTATTCAGATTTGTATGTTATTTTGTCAAAGGAATAGAAAATCAAAATTTTGCTTGTGTTGTGACTGTCACCATTTAGTTATGAGGGTTTCATATAAATTTGATTTATGTCTTTACATCCACAAAATCCAAAAGACGACAGACATTTTGTGTTCCAGACCTCGTCCTTGGCTCCAGGTGGACTTGTTCCTAATATGGATGACCCAACATATTTAGTTGAAATGTAGAGTAAAGAAAAATACTTATATATATAGAGTAGATGTAGTGGGCGTTTCTCTTCTGTTCTTTTGGGTATACAGTTTAAAACATTGCAATACTGTATATGCTTTTCAAAGTGCAATTAATCAAACATGTACTTTTGATTTATATATCAAATGCACATAAATATACATTTACACAAAGGCTTTTCCACACAAACATTGGCACATATGTAGTCATAAACATCCATAAATCTATACCAAACATGTATATGTATGTGCACATGCATATATCATGTGATTATGCATACTCAATCACAGAAAGACATTCATGGGTTCAGGGTAATTTTATGGGTTTCTGAGGGATAGTTTTATGATTACATGGCGTCTCATTTTCACTTATCCGATCAACATCTTCATTTTATAAGAGTTTTAACATTGCAAGACTGGCTTGTAACTATGGAGCTATGAGTCTCATGCGCTAAATACATAAATCTAAAATTTTCCATAAAAATGTTGAGCATGAAGTGATAATTACTAACAGGTTAATGCTTTAACATTTCAGACAGTGCTATTCTAGTGAAGAAGATGAATTGTAGCATAGATTAACAGATTATATGAGCATTGCTTTTGCATTTCATATGCTTTGGTATGTGGACACACACATTGACTATATTTTTAGGAAATATTTTGCATGTGCATCTTCAGCTTTTAAGTTAAGAGAACTCACATACTGTAATTATTTGCCTACTTGAGGGAGATCAGACTGAATTATGACTACTGTACTCCCAGAACAAGTGTGTCTTGTGTCAAAGAATAACAATGATGGATTATAATAAGGATCATGTAACAAACCAAATATTTTTTAATTGATTTCGAGATTTCCCCTTAATACACATCTGTATGCCCCGTTTTCATGTTTTAGAAGTCTATACATAATTTAATCTGGTAGTTGTCACAATTAGTTTCACTTTTATGTTTATATTCTTTTCTTACAATTGCTCAATATTTGATGAAATATATATAGTAGTGTATTATGTTTTAAAGTTTCTGAAAATAACGAAATTCCCTTTAAATTATTAGATTGGTGTGGCCTCTCCTGGGGTGTACAGTATTGTCTTAGTAATGAATCATATGTTTAAGAAACTTATAAAGTACTGTATGTGTGGGATTATTCCAGAGTAAATTATCTTAAATCTTTTATTATAATTTTTTATATCTACTGTGCAGGAAGATCATCTTTGGTAAGAAGAATTTGGTCAGATGCTATAACCAAAGTCTTCATGTTTGTGATATTTACGTGACCAAGATGTTTGTGATCAAACTTAGAAGTCATCTAATAAGCAGATTACATGCAATTTATATATAGTCTTAATTAAGATGTATGATCATTATGAGGTAGGTGGTGTTGCTAACATGACAGTTTGGGCATGTACCGTAAAGGTAATTGATTTAAATTACTTTTAAATTACTTCTCGCTCTCTTATGGTAACCTGTTGATGATTAAAGAATTTGTTATTTATGTCATGAAGACAACTGGAGTAACGGCACATTTCAGTTATTTTGGGTTGTAAAACTTATTTTAAGCCAACTCCTTAGAATCTCTCAAAGACGAGGAATGTCATTTTGTAACTTGGTTCTTGCCAACTTTCGTATTCTTTATTTTATAGCGTCATAATCCTGTAACTTAATGAAATTATACTTAAAATCATAATTGTATTGATGCCCTATTATTCATATGGAAGCTATTTAAATTACTGGACTGTACTTGATTTAGCTTAGGACTGGATGATAAAAGGTGAAGGAGCTTTAACTGTTTACAAACAAGATGGGTTATCAGGAAGTGTGTTTAATTTTTTTTGTCTTGGGACCAAGATAAATTTACGGATGGCTCAGCTATTACTGAGGTTATGTATGGCTTTAGTGTAATTCCCTTGTACTTTTGATATTGACTAATTTGGTTTTATTCAGCAGCTACTAGGCTCTTGAGTGCCACATGATAAAGGAATTGTTGATATATGCTTACAGTTGTATTTTCTGTTGGTAAATTTAATTGCAAATTTTTTTCTTTTTTTTTTTAGGGTAGTTTTTATTTCTGTAAACTGTTCATTGAGCATCATAAATATTCTATTATATGTTAACTATCTGTAGCAACTAATTTTTAAACAGTACAAAAACTGTGTTCTGAAGCAATGAATTTAAGAATTATGTTGTGACTGTCAGTGGTTTGTGTTGATGTAATTTTGTCTAGGGTTAGTGAAGTGACTGCAGTAATTAGTACAGTATAATTAGGGTGCAGCCACACTGGTATACATTTCGTCGCCAACATGTGGACGACAAGACGAAATTGGCCACAAGGTTCCGACTGGTAGGGTGCCGCTGCATGCACTTACAGGCGTTCTTCTCGTTGGAGACAGATTATGGTGTTCATAATACACAGCACTTTTTACATAATTCATGCATTATATACTTTCTACTATGTACTTACGTAACCTGTTCTTTGATATAACTTCTGCCTATTGTGACAGATTATATTGTGTTTTTTTTTTACAATCAAAATAATTGCAGGAATAAACCAAAGCTCCCAATCAGCTCTACTAAAGTACATTCGTCTCTTTCCATGAACCATGAACCCCCGAGATTCAGATTCATGAATCCTAAGCATTTACGGACTGAATAATGTATCGGTCTATTGCTTTGGGTTCACAAATCTGAATCTTGGGGGGTTCGTGGTTCAGGGGGAGAGGTGAACGGACTCTAGTAATTGACTGTATCTGCTTAACACTGAATGATTTGTTGGAGTTCTATACTTGTCAATTTTAATACACTTACCGACCAAACTCCAACAGATGCACCAAACCTTATGGAGAAAGTATAGGAGAAATAAAGTTTTTATGAATTCAGTACTGTACATAATATACAGTGAATCCTCCATGTAATGGACTTATCTCTCCATATAATCTATTTGACAGGGGTTCCACATTTAAAGGACCCTTGTTATAACAGACTTTCATAGATGTACAGCTACTGGTAGTTCGTTTCATATCTAACGGACCCTCGATATAATGGATTTTCATCTCCATATACTGTACTGTAGTCTGTCAAGTAGAGGTTTCTCTGTATATATGATGGATTAAGCAGCAGAATACCTGGAGCTGTACATAATTTAGCCCTAGATATTGTTGTAAAATTTTCAGTGGGGCCGTCGTACCGAGAATTAATTTTTAGCTCGTCCAGTTTCTAGGTTGGTAGTGTCACCATTCTGGCATTGTTGTTGTTGTTGTCATGTATGTTTTTGCATTTAGCTCAGTAGCCTTACACACAAGCAAGCACATGCATCTGTCAGCAGTGCTTGTTAAACTATACTGTATAATAATAATAATAATGGCCTGGGTTCTTATGAGTATACCTGAGGAGATATACTTAATGATTGAGTTTATTGTCAACCTTCTGGATGCTGTTAGTTCCATTTGGGTGTTGGGATGAATGACATTATGAGATATGATTAGTTTGTTTTAGTTTTCTGATTAACATCTTCAGTAATTAATTATATATTTTATTGTATAATGTAGGTTTTGATTTAATTACAGAGGATGAAAAATTTACCTCATCTCATCAGCGTGTCATGTGTTAGGATGAAAAAACTAATGATCTCTGGCACATTTAAAACACTTGTGACCTAAAACAATCTTCTCCTTATTGCTTAGGAAAAGGGAAAACAAAATATTAAGGGTTAAAAATAATTTCAAGTTGCAAGAAAATATACAGTATAGTTCTACCTCTTCATTATTCTAAGCTGAAAGAAAAAGCAGATCGTTCTCTTAGTGCATTTATACATATTGAATTTGACCAAGATGAAGCACAATGATTTTCATTTCCATTTCTGCTCTTTCCATGATATTAATCTCTAGTTTGTCAAATTGACATTCCTTGTCCTGTATCTAGCTTCAGGTATATATTTTGAATTATCTTTGTGAGTCAGTGCTTCATTCGATGATTTTTGCCTGATTAGGGTTCAGTTTTAGGGCGGGGTGATGAGGCGACTATTTTTTAAGTGGTACAGTATACTTTACGAAGATGTAAGTTGATGGGAGCCATTTTCTCCTCATAATATTCCTAGTTATGTTGTAATTTGGTGTTCAGAATAAGTTTTAGAAAGAGGTTTAAGTTTTTGGTGGTTCAGTTCTGCCATGACATCACCAAAAAGGTTTGTTTTAGAATTATGAAAAAAAATATACATATCCATAAAGATTAAAATAGTTGAGAAAGTCTATATATACAGTACTGTACAGTATATTATATATGAAGAGTCTGTGATGATGGAATTAATTAATATATACAGTAGCAGCATTAATGTTGATGTGACACTGTTCATTGGCAATACTGTGATAGATCTCCCCAGTTAACTTACAAACTTTGCAACCTTCTGTATCTCTGCAGTTACAAATTTTTGTCACCTTATTGAGAAGTTCATGTCTTATGGTATTTACTACAGTACTACAATATAATACTGTACAAAACTGTGATTTGACATTGAAGATTAGGTAACCCAGCTTATTGCTTCTGAATATTAAGCAACATAACACTAACTTAACCTATGCCCTCCTCCCCCCCTTCAGTAGCTTCAGGGTGCTTAATCTGTAAGTGATCAATATTTTGTTTAAATGATACTTTGAAAAGATTTCAGGTGATGCTAAGAACAGTATTCCCATAGCACCATTTTCTTTATTATATTAACCTATTAAATTACACTGCTGTACTGTACATTACTTCTACTAAGGAACTTTTAAGCTGAAGACAACATATATTAGGATACAATACTTATTCCATAATCTGAACTCAAAAAGGGTTTTGCTTGGGTGTTAAATGATTCGAGTTAATTAATCATTGGTTATCTACTTTTTTTAATAATTGTAATAAATACAAATATTTGTAGAATACAGATTGACCTCACTCATAGTGATCCAAAGGCATTTCTAGTAAAGATTTCCCATGAGGAAGGTTCCGCTTAATGACCAATGGGACCCATTTTCTCATAGGTTCACATGTTAAAAGCTGTGTTACAGCCTGAAAATTTTCAACCCAAAATCCCCATGTTATAAAGTTAGATATGCTCCAGCCTAAAGAATTTTTACCTTAAAACGTAATCAAACAAGATAAAACATTATTTTACTACAGTATTTCACTTACTGTACTGAAGATGGATGTTGCTTGTGTTGGCCGAGCATTGTTGGATGAAGGTGTAGATGGTTAGTGGATGGAGGAACAGAGGCATCTTCCTAAACAATGCTGCACCTAAGTGTGCTAGTACTGTCATAGGTGGGTAATGATTTTTAAATTACAAATTTTAATTTGTCATGGTTACGTACTTTAGTGTGCTTTTTTTCAATAGATAACACAGATGGTCAAGGGTTGGGTGTAAATGGGACTGCCCAGTAGACCCACTGCAGTTTCCTCCATTCTTATGTTCTTATGTAAATATAAAACGAAATACTGTGCAGTACAGTACAGTACAGTATAAGAATTCTGTGAAGTTAATAAACATCAATTTCCATTTTGTACAGGAGTTTAGTTCGCTCACACTTGTAACAGTACAGTAGTGTGAAAGGTTATTCTGTAGGAAAGGACAAAATTGCCTTTGTGAAATCCAATGGTTAATGAATAATGGGTCTTCAGACTTCTTTCTTCTTGTAATGTATAGTACAGTACAGTATACCCTAAATTATGAGTGTCAAATTAACAAGTTACACAGAATGATAGGTGTTTGTGTAGTGACTGCATTATGAAATATGCCGTGTTTGGTACTGATCAAGGATCTATTTCAGGTTATTATCATTGACTGGGTTACTTAACAGTTTTTGTGTCATGTAACAGGTTGTCCTATAATTCATTTTTACTCATGAAATATTTAATGCTTCTGCTGTAAATCATATGTACAGTACGGTACTTAATTTTATATATAAAAAAGAAATTGTAGAATGCTGAATTCCTGTGCACTTGTTTATTTTCAGTGCAAAATACTATAGATTCCTGCCTTTGCTCTGCTTGCTTTTGGTACTCTTATTATATTCTTGTGCTTGAACATTTTAAGACAATGGTTGCAACAAAATTCATATGTTGCAATACATTGATTAGTAGATTCATAATGGTGCAATGTTACCCAAGTTGAGTTTGTGACCCAGATCAAAATTTACCCCAGTGTTATGTTGTGAAATTGTGAATTGCATTTGCATCATTGGCCAGTGTCTTGTCCCAAAAGTGAGTTAAGTTTGTTGCTTCATCATGATTTACATGTGAGTAAAATCAAGTGAGGAGCTCAAGTGGTGTTGCAGTAATTGACTGGATATGTTGGGTCATGTCTGTTGTTAAATTTATATTCTACTTGAGAGTATTATTGAAGTTTTCACTGCAATTAAAAAAGTTGATGGAACATATTCCATTTATAGAATATCTGACAAATAAATTGATTTTGAAATTTTAAAGATTTTTCTACAACCTTGTCATAAACTGTTGTGTACTGTATATGAGCATCATTGATAATAAGGGATTTATATGATTATGTTCAGCGATAAATCTTAACTCAAACCTGGTATTTTTTTTTTACAAGTAGACAACCAACAAACCTAACACAGTAGGTTAGGTTACATTAAGTTACGTTGTTAGGGTAAGTTAGTTTTGGTGCTTTTTGGTAATTGAGCAATGTGTTGCTTAACAAAAAATCCATGGTTGTTCACTTGTAAAAATTTACCTCATAACTTACCAAGTACAGTAATCTTTCAACTATAAAATGATTAACATTTAATTGAGTTGGCATTAGTACTTAAAGAAACAAGAAATGTCAACTAAAGATAAGACTGGACATAAAAGTTGTAATTTTCAGTGGGATAGAAAAAATATTACAAAGAGAAGTTACAAGTCTACTTTAACAATGAGAAGTTGCAAGGGTTACATAACTACTGTATGTAATTGGAGAGGTCCAACAATGATAGGGTAAAAGATTGTCATTGTTTATACCCCTTTAAAATATTTTATCATCCTTTGTCTCAGATCTAACCTAGGAGAAGTAATAAGTATTCTATGTTACTGGGAGTTATGTGGGAAAAGATCATAGGCAATAGCTCTAGAAAGGGTTGAAATTTTATGGGAAAATTCACCGACTAAACATATTAGATACTTGGCAACTCAAAGCCATTAAGTGCATTCATATATAATAACATCAGATCTAATATACGAAAAATCATTCAGTTGAGATTGTTTTATTTTCTGGAATTCTTTATTTATATATTTAAAGAGTTTTTTTTGGTAGAGGATTTTTCTCTTGTAATTTTTTTTTTTTATAAATTTTCGAACTCGGAGCCTTAGGCGGGGACTACTGTGGGGACGCGGTCAAGTGAGGCTTTCTGTACAATTGTGCTTCGACTTTATTACTATCCTTTGCATTCTTTATCCTCTTCGCCACTTGTCAAGCATCGTGGATGTATTCCTGCTGGTGCTGACCTGTAAGGACCTATAAATAGTGAGTAATAACAGCATCCTTACCCACTGTAGTTCCTTGTTGTTTTCTGCTAGCATAGACTATGACTGCAAGTAATACATTCCATCCTTCACATCATGTAAGGAATTAATTTGCTCTCATCTGTGTGAAGTAATTACCATTTTTTGTACAAGGAAAGAAGATTGTTTGAAAATCAATCAAGTAAAGGAGACTCGCAAAGGTACGGATATGGTGAAATTAGTTAAATGTGTCAGTGCCTCGTTCCATTAATGCAATCATTTATTCAGTGTCGCGTCGGTGAAACACAACGGTACATTTTCTGATGACGCCTGGGTTTGAATGCTTCGATTTTGTAATAATGTTTAAGGATGTAACCCGTGTCTTTGGTATATTAACTGCCTTCATCACGTCCTGCTGCTGACCTAAACGATCATGACAGTTATAATGAAGGTTAGTAGTGGTAATTATGCCTCATTGGGCCGTTTTCTTAGCCGGTCACTCGTATCGTTCGCGAACACACCAGCCTGGGAAATGTTTGTCTGCCCATATAGTCATAGACAGTTATAGGGGCACTGGCGCCCATCAGCCTCTGTGTTGATTAAATTGTCATTTATCGTCTGGTCTGTTATTAGTCTATGTATTTTTCTCACCATCACCCCACTCACTTTGTACCCCTTTCTTCCCACGCATACCAACTAACAAAGCAGCACCATCCACCTCCCATACTGCTGACAATGTTGTGAGTGTGTAATCAACACAGAGGCTGATGGGCGCCAGTGCCCCTGTAGCTGTTGGGTGTGTAAATAAATTGCCCGAGTTATACAGGTTCCGAGGGGACAAAAACGTTCATATAGTGATACTTGATAAACATATATACATTTATTCGTTGGCTATTTCTGTACCGCCAACAAGCCATTCGATATTTCTAGTATCAATGAGCGTTTAGCATAAGGCAGGGAAGGTTGGTTTTGGGTGGAAAGTGAGCAGCCATCGACCGTGCCAGACGCCCTCAACACGGAGCAATTCTTTAACTTAACGTGGCTGGCAGTACACACAAAGGCCCCATCGATCCACAGCGCCATCATTTTCTTCGTGAGTTGTGACTTTTTTTTTCATTGACACTGATCCTTTACAAACAGTCTGGATAATCTTTAAACACTGCTCGATCTTTTTATCAGAATTATAGTTTAGTATTTTTAAAGGTGGTGAATCCTATGTTATGTGAGCTTTTGAGGTGTTAGAATGATCTTTAGGATTTCGATTGGTTTTCCTGTCATTGGCATTTTTTGAGCTGCCCGAGTCCTCTTCATATACAAACCTAAACGTCGAACCAATAAACCATCGGTACATACAGTAGTTACCAATGGGTAGTTACGACGCCTACTTAACTCGCTTGGTCATTATGATATGCAAGCAAGGAAGCCGGGTCCGACTAAGTACCCAAATGTAGCCAAATATAGCTGGAATGAAGTCAAATAATGGTCCTAGATGAATAAATCGGACTGCTAATCACTTCTCGACTAGTATTTGGTGTCAGTCACAAAAAATTGGTAAACTTAATTTAATCTGAGTTAATAGATCGAGTGCATGTACCTAACCTAACCTAACCTAACCTAACCTCGACTAGTATTTGGTGTCACGAAGTCAAAAAAAAATTGGTAAACTTAATTTAATCTGAGTTAATAGATCAAGTGTATGTACCTAACCTAATCGAATCTAACCTAACCTAACCTAACACAACACAACTCAGATTAAATTAAGTTTTCCAATTTTTTGTGACTTTCTGACACCAAATACTAGTCGAGAAGTGATTGGCAGTCCGATTATTATTATTATTATTATTATTATTATTATTATTATTATTATTATTATTATTTTGCGAATTATTTCAAATTTTGCCGGATTTCTTTAATTTTTGGATGGTTTATTTATTAAGTGGTTAAGCATAATCCTTGAAGCGAAGGTCTGGCAACACTGTCTCGTGCTGGCTGAGGTTGGTAGACAGTCAAAGGTCGTACCATGATGACTGATGAATAGTACCTTGATGAGTACCATTGATGACCCCAGTAGTCGAGGTAGAAAAAGTAAACTTAAAAAAGTTACGTCACCATTGAATATGTTGGCGCGTACGTACAAAAACTGTACTGCTGTATTAATAAAAACTTAATGCGTTTGAAACATTGTATTTTTAGTACAGTACATCAGCTTTAACAAGGATTAATTTACCTGTCTTCAGTAATACCAGAGAGCAATACAGTATAGACGAGAGCTTTTGTTATACTTATTCTATCGTTTAGTAAAATCAATGTTATTTTTTAAAGGTTTGTTAAAGTATTTATCAAGTGTTGCCAGAGTCAGAAGCTGAGCTCACAATAAATTGGTGCAGTTTTTGTTTGACCTCAGCTCTTGTGAGAGGAAGGGGAAGGATCTCAGGCCAAGGCCGTGATAGTTGGCACAGCGTCCAATATATCAGGAGAGAGCGGCAGAAATGGGTGCCAAGGATTGCTCTTGGCCACGGGCGGGCGGGTCAGTCGTTAGCCTGACTGCAACTCTGCGAGAAGGAAGAGGTGTGATCATCGTCTCCAAAAGTTCACCAAAACATTTATGTGGTTATTTAATTTAATCCGTTCATATTGTTTTAGTAATATTATATAGCAACTCTAAGGTTATACTTTTATAGATATTATTTAATAATGTTTGAAATTCGATGGTGTTGGAGTGAAGATGGTGGAGGCGAGAGGATAATGTAGCCACAACCTACTGCTCGCTCGCTCAGTTTATCCTTGCAGCTTGAGACGCTCTGCCAAGATCAAGCGCTAAAGGCATCATTATTCTTGCTTGGCGTGATATAAACCCTTTCTCACTATATTTTTATATTTAAGTGCATGATTAATTAGGAATTCAAAGTCCATTACATCCACCTCAAGTCTAAGGATTCCTCGCTTAACATTTCACTTCTTAGTCACTAACCACAAGATGGATCGCCAAATTCAGCCGATTTTTTTTTAACTTGGTTGATTCCGTATCCCAGATTCCTGACCGTTGCTTCAGAAAGAAACACTCGCGGGTGGTGATCAGATATATTGGTAGTCTGGCACAGTGTGTAGTTCATCGCACCCCCGGCAACCAAATAACCCAATTTGACCTAACCTCAGCTTGGCCTTTCATCTTACACTTAACTCGCAAATTGACCCCGAGTCTCCCCCTCTATAATGCTTTACTTTATTTTTGTTCTCTCTCTCTCTCTCTCTCTCTCTCTCTCTCTCTCTCTCTCTCCTCCTCCTCCTCCTCCCAGTGGAGGTTACATTCCCACCGCGAATTTTCCTTAATTTAATAAGAATGAACTGAAATACTCACACACAGATAATTTACAATACCTTTATTTCTTTCATTCCCTCCTTCCCTTCTTCCCCACCCACCATCTTTTAGTCTTGGGTTACGAGGCTAAAATACCTCACAAAGAAAAAACACTTTTTATAGAAAGGTAATTAAATAGCCGTACTTGTAACTATAGAATTGTGAATAATGTGAACAAACTGCAAAACTTGTGGGAAGAATAGGCAAAATTTACTTGCAGCCAAAGCAACACGGAAAATGTCGGCCCAGGGAAGAAGAGGACAAACAGACAGGCGATCAGTATAAGCCATTAGCTTGACAAAGAATAATCGTTGCACACACCGCGGGATGGTCTGGCAGCGGACTCTCCCTTCTCTTGCTCTTTCCATCACTGACCGTCGACTTTTCTTTCCCTTTCATTAATTGTTGACTTGCATTTATTCGTTATTTGAAATATCGAATTTTAATGATTTCTTGTTATCTTTCCGTCTTTCATTTATCTCACAAAATATTTATCGCTTTCTCAACAAAATATCTAATACCTTGACATTGTTTTTTAACACGGTAAAATACAGACATATTTAAGTAAGTAAAGCTCTCATTATAAAGTATATATGGAAGTAATTTACATATGACAGTCTCAAAAAGGTGTTGACTCAGCATATAGTACAGTACACGTAGCAGCTATTTTATTTATCTGAGCTGTTAATATGACGTTAGAGATGCCAGCATGAAAGATCTGACCTTTGGGTGGGTGGGTATAGGGTGGGTGTGGAGATAGGTGGATTGTATAGGTGGGGTATGTGTGGGGCTGTGTTCATAAATCATCAGTTTATTATGGAAGCGATTTTTGATGGGGATGGGAACGTTCGATATTCGGCCTCCTCCATTAAGGGCGTATCAGCACGAATTTTTTTAAACCTTTTTTGGAGAACTGCCCAGATTTTTGTGCTGTGTGCGCATCTCTATTGTCGCTTGTGCTTACTGAGTTGTAGTAACACACACACACACACACACACACACACATTTATTCGCTGTGTTGCCTTTCAGAGGCTCGTGTGGGACAGTGGCATAGTTTAGTCATAAAACACCAATAATAACGATTAAGATATAAAAGTCAGAATTTTCCCTGCAGTGCAGAGCCAAGGGCGCTACTCAAAATGGCGCTGGGCTCTCCTGTGTGTGTGTGTGTGTGTGTGTGTGTGTGTGTCCATAAAGGCTGACTGGGAAGTGGAACACCGGCCAGGGTTAACGAGAAGAGTGATAAGACAGGTCTGTGTTAATCTTGGAGTTTATCGTCCGAGCTGAGAGAAAACCCTAATGGTGTACCGGGAGGGATGGTGACTGAGGTGGACCATTCATACTCACTGTGTATTGTTTTGATCAATACCTTAAGGCCAAGTTATGAAACCTTGCTAGAGTTAGAAGGCCAAGCTATGAAACCTTGATAATTTACATGTTATGCTCGTATCTTATAGAAACAGACTTAATCATGTCGTTACCAATTAAAGGATCACCTGAAAATTATACACCCCAGTTTATTTCATCTAAAGATTAACCACTCACACTAACCTAACTTAACCTAACCTAAAGATTAACCACCCTAACACTAACCTAACTTAACCTAACCTAAAGATTAACCACCCTAACACTAATCTAACTTAACCTAACCTAAAGATTAACCACCCTAACACTAACCTAACTTAACCTAACCTAAAGATTAACCACCCTAACACTAACCTAACTTAACCTAACCTAAAGATTAACCACCCTAACACTAACCTAACCTCATCCTCCTCAACTAAACGACTTATTCATAATGTAAAAAATAAAACTAGCCTAATGACCTCTAATACCCTACTGGCTGTGACCCAACTCTTATATCAAGGACCCTCGTAATATACATACCTTAATATGCACAGCTGTTCTGATAAACACACACACACTTTCCCTGGGTTAAGGAAAACTTACTTTAAAATCGCTGAGCTGAACTCCCTATAAAGTTATCTGTGGTTACCCTTATCAGTGAGTCTTAGATAAGCTCAGACTTTCTTATCATATCCGAGGAATAATCTGCGGTTAACCCCTTTTTTTAATACCGCAAGACGACTGGGCTTTTTGTTTTGTTTTTTAAATGTCTTGGGTTTTAAAGGTATCGCTATTGTTTTTGTTGTGTTGCTTTTGTTTACGTTGTGTTGTCTACCTCGCTTTAAGCCTTTTATTTTATGGTGTTATTGGTTTATCGTGTTTTCTCCCTCCTTTTTTTCTACGCTTTCCTTCTCCTATTCCTTCCTACTAATTCTTCGTTCCTCTATTCATTCCTCATTAATTTCTTCATTACCCTCTTCTCCCTTCTTTCACCTTTATTCCTCTTCCCACTCCTCCCTCCCTTCCTCCTTCCTTCCTTTCCTTCACCCTCCCTTCTCCCACCCTACCTATCCCTCACCAAACGCACATTTATCTGTGTGTGTGTGTGTGTTTTATCTCTCTCCATCTCTTGTCCAAATGATCCGCTCGTTTCCTCCCTAGTTGATGCTCGCTATCTCTCTAGCCCTGTTTCCGCCTCTTCTCCAGTTTCCTTCCCTCTCTTTTAATGCCCTCATCTCTCTCTCTCTCTCTGTATCTCTCTCTCCTTCTCTGTCTGTCTCTCTCTCTCGTTTATTTTTCCTTGAACTTTTCCGCTTCGTTGTGGTAACTTTTTCTTCTTACCCCCTCACTTACCCTCGGGCTGTTTGCTTATCGATTTTCAAACACACACATACGCACTTCTCTCTCTCTCCTGCCTCCCCGCCTTCCTCCCCCCTGTCTCCTCCCGACTCTCCCCTGCCTCCTCCCCGCCTCCCTCCCCCGCCTCCTCCCCGCCTCCTCCCCTGCCCCCTCACCCGACTCCTCCCCGCCACTTCTCCCCGCCTCTCCCCCTGCCTCCTCCCCGGCCTCCTCCCTCCGCCTCCTCTCTCCCCGGCCTCCTCTCCCCGGCCTCCTCCCCCGCCTCCTCCCCCTGCCTCCTCGCCCTGCCTCCTACCCCGCCTTCCTCCCACGCCCTCGCCTGCCTCCCCCCTGATTCCTCCCCGCCTCTTCTCCCCTGCCTCCTCCCCTGGCCTCCTCCCCCTCCGGCCTCCTCCCTCCGGCCTCCTCCCCTGCCTTCTCCTCCCCGCCTCCTGCCCAGCCTCCTCCCCACGCCTCCCTCCCCGGCCTCCCTCCCCCGCCTCTTTCCTCTCCCTCCTCCCCGCCTCTTTCCCTCCCTCCTCCCCCACCTCCCCCTGCCTCCCTCCCCTCCTTCCCCTCCTCCCCGCCTCTTCCCCCCGCCTCCCCGTGATCATTATTTCCTTCCTGTCACCATTTCCTGTAGTCTTGTCCTGATTATTATCCTTATGTAGCTGTGCTCACTTAATTGTTATATTTTTATTATTAGTAGTAGTAATAGTAGTTGTAGTAGTAGTGGCTAGTAGTAATAGTTGTAGTACAGTTGTAGTAGTAGTAGGTGTGGCTGGGGAGGCTGGAGGCCACGTTTTAAAAAAAAAAAAAAGTAGTTGTAGTAATAGTAGTAGTAATAGTACCGTATAATAATCAACAATAACAAAAACATATACGGGATAGGAAAATAAAAATAATTGATGCATAAATAAATTAAGAAAATGAGAATTTGTAAACAAAATATAGATTCTATAAACAAACTCAATATTATTTACACCCTACAGGTAAGTGACATAAACAGTTGTTGAAGGAATAGCTGCAGTGTGGTGGGTTAGCTGGGGTTTGGGAGGGTGGGTAGGCCTTCATCTTGACTATAGAGAAAGACCAGTATGTTGTTGGGGGAGGGGGAAGGTCAGTGCTTGGTAGTCAGTGTGAATGGAAGGGCGGTCACTGCTCAGCTCGGCCAAGAAGCTCTCTCACACACACTCTCTTTAAAAAACAAGCCCCAAAACATGACCACAACTCCCTCCTCCCTCCCCACCCCCACATTTAACTATAACCGCGAACAAACTCACTCTGGTCCACTTTTAATACATTTTCCTCTGACTTCATAAATCATTCATCCATTTCTTCTCTCGACTATCTCAGATTCCAAGGGAGAGAGACCAAACCATTTTCCCTCCACCCCCACCCTTTTTCCCCTCCTCGCAAATTTCACCTTTATGTCTCGTGTCTGGAAGGATGGGAATGGTTTTTGTTTCCCCATCTGGATCCGGAGGCAACTGAAATTTTGGCTCTGGATGTCTTAATAACTCACTTATTCATTAATTTACTCACTCATTCGCTCACTAATTCACTAACTATCCCATTAACTATCCCACTAACTAGTCCACTAACTAGTCCACTAACTAGCCCACTAACTAGCCCACTAACTAGCCCACTTACCCACTTACGTGAAAATTAGTACGGGTCCCAAGTGAAGGTGAAATTTCCCGTGTTGATGACTATTAATTTAGAATTCGTAAAAAAATAATATTGGCCTCAATTATCTATTCGTCTGATGTTAAATAGTTTAGTGTTCTTGAATAAAGCAAATGATCTTGTGTTAATGACTATATATACCTAATTCACTAACCTAACCTAACCTCCAACAGTTTAATTAATCCTGTTTGAAATATCTTGGGTGAGTGGATTGGACAACGCAACTTGGCTGGTCACTACATTTTTTATTTTATTTGTTTTAACGAAATCGTACTCACAAGTTTTAGTTTGTGATTAAAACGATAACTTTCATTAATTAATAGACTGTCTCCACTAATACTGTAGACTATCTCCACTAATAGACTATCTCCACTAATAGACTATCTCCACTGTACTTGTTTTTGTTTACTGTATTGTTTTTGTTTACTGTATTTGTCTGTTTATTGTACTTGTTTTTGTTTACTGTATTTGTTTTTATTTCACTCTTTGTGTATTTTGAATTTTATAAAAGATTATCGTTGTTTTTAATCTTTATAGCGTCAATATTTCTTTTACCGGTGAGGAAACACAGTTGCCAGAGCGGCGTCAATTTTCCAACCTCGAAAAATTGTGACAGATGAAAAGGGTTATTGTTGTTGCTTGGTAACGCTGGAGGAGGAGGTAGTGAAGTACACACACACACACACACACACACATACACCGTCCATCACCACCTCTTCCCCCTCTCTCACCATCAACGATATTTCACCCTTCACCACCCGCCGCCATTCCCTCTTCCCTACCCCCCGCCTCCCTTCCATCTTTTTTATCTACAACCTGCCCCATATAACATCCTCCTCCTCCTCCTCCTCCTCCTCCCTCCTCCTCCTCCTCCATTAATGGTTCCATCTCCTCTCCCACTACTGCACCCCCTGCCCCTGTTGGCCTTACTCCCGTCTCCTCACTTAGATTTCGCCCTCCTCCCTCCCCCTCTTTCTGTCTCTTTACACACACACACATATATAAACAAATAAATAACATACACATACCACACCACACCTCCCCATCCCCACTCCCCTGCAACCTCCCACTCCCCACTCCCCGTACCCACTCCCACCCCTGCACCTCCCACTCACTCCCTGCACCACCTTCCCACTCCTGCACCACCCACCCACTCCCCGCACCACCCACCCACTCCCCGCACCTACCCACCCCCGCACCACCTACCCACTCCCCGCACCACCTCCACTCCCTGCACCACCACCACCTCCCCACTCCCTGCACCACCACCTCCCCACTCCCCGCGCCACCTCCCTCCTCCCCCGCACCTCCCCTCTTCCCGCGGAGATCATTCAGAGGGGAGAGAGAAGCGAGGCGAGGCGAGGTGAGGCAGTTTGCTCCAAGACCGCGAGTGGTGAGGGTGGGCTCCCGGGACCTGGCGCCTGTGTCACGCTGTTTGTTATACCACCAGTGTCTGTCTCTGTGTAGGTGTGATTCGTCCTCTGCCGCCCGCGCTGGTAGTGGTGGTGGTGGTGGTTAATAGTGGTGGTGGTTGCTGTGGTGGTGGTTATATAATAGTAGTGGCAGCAGCGGCGGTGGAGAAGAAAGTGGTGGTAGATGATACAAAAGGAAGGTTTAAAGAGAGAGGGTCGCCTTTGCTCTGTATTTAAAAACCTCGATAAATCCCCAGGAAGTGAAAGAAGATAAAGTGTTTGTTTATTATTTATTGTTGTTGGTTGGTTGTGTTCACATCCGCGATATTAAACCTTCCATTACCACCACAACAACAACAACAACGCCACACACAGCCATACAAAACCACAATTGTTATTAATTTACCGTCGTAATTATCGGATATATTCTTTCTCCTCCCTACGCCTCCCTACTCCTCCCTACCGCTTCCTAACGCCCTCCCTACTGCTTCCTAACGCCCTCCTTACGCCTCTCTACCGCCTTCCTACGCCTTCGACAAGGATAAGAACGAACACTTGGGAGAAGGAGGATGGGGTGTACCATGTCAGCAGAGGACAGGGCAGCCCGAGCAAGGAATAAAGAGATAGAGAGGAAGATGAAGGAAGATGCCAACGAAGCAGCTAAGGATGTTAAGCTTCTCCTGCTAGGTAAGACGATGAGATGTTGTTGTTGGTGTAAAGTTTCCACTCGCGCGGGATGTTGTGTTGGGTCATTGATGAGCTACAGAGAGAGAGTAGAGAGAGAGAGAGAGAGAGAGAGAGTAGAGAGGGAGAGAGAGTTGAGAGGGTGTGTGAGAGAGAGAGAGAAGAAAGGACTGAGGATCGTGTAAGAGAGAAAGAAACAAACGAAGACATGGATTTGTGTACTTGAGAGAGAGAGAGAGAGAGAGAGAGAGAGAGAGAGAGAGAGAGAGAGAGAGCCATAATCCTGTGAAAATTGTAGAAAAGTGTATACTCGGATTATCCCATGAAGATAGATGATGGTCGTTACACATGAACTACTACTACTACTACTACTACGGCCGCACCAAAACTTTTACTGTACTGTACATAACACAGGAGTAAAGTTTCTGAAGCATTGTAAGTTTTATCACTGCCTAGGGAGAAACTAGATGTCTTACTCCCCTCTCATCCCTCTCTCTCCCCTCTCCTCCCTCTCTCTCCCCTCTCCTCCCTCCTCATCTCACCTCCCCTCCCTTCTCCTCTCCCTCTGGTCGTACGTGTGCACTGTGTTCTTTGTGATGTTCTTTGTTCATTGTTCCAGTTCCATTTGTTATCGTTTCTCGTGACCGAAAATCAGTTGTGGTGGTGATGGTGGTGAAAAACTCTCTCTCTCTCTCTCTCTCTCTCTCTCTCTCTCTCTCTCTCTCTCTCTCTCTCCTGTGTTGTTTATAATCCATATTCTCTTATCTTCTTATATATTTCCTTTAATTTTCGTTCGTAACACTGAAAATTATCCATTTATTTTATTTTATTTTTTATTTTTCTAATTTTTTCGCCCTTTCCTGTTTCCTGTGTTTCTACCTTTCCTTCCTCCTTTCTTCTATTGTAATTTCTTTCCCGTTTTTCCTTCCTGATTTCGTATCCTATTCTCACTTTAATTTCCTTCCTTCCCTCCTTCCTTTTCTCTTTTAAGGAAATATTCCCCTCCCCACCCCCCCATCTCTCCCCGACATCCCTCCTCTCCCCTCCCTCCTTTATTTACTTCCACCGCCCTTGCTCTCTCTCATCCCCATCTCCCTTACCCTCCCCGTCCCTGCTTTCTTTATTCACCATAGTCCCTTCTCCCTGCCACGCGCTTACCCCTGTTGGTGACGCGGCTGACATTAGCCCCCAGTAAACCGAGGTCCACCACCGCCAGGGGAGCCGCCATCTGCTAGCCCCTAGGTGGGTCTGGTCCGCACTGCAGCAGCTACTACACCCCGGTCCTGACCTGACCTGACCTGACCTGACCTGACCTGACCTAACCTAACCTAACCCAACCCAACCACACGGTGTAATTCAGGAAGCTACATCTCCCTTTAATATAACTCTTGTAGTCTTTAATTGTTGATGTAGAGGTTGTGCATCAGGGTGTGGACTACGCACTTAAAGTTTACCGTATACCACAGTTGTAGTTTAGTACTGAAACCTCTGTTTAACGGACTATATGAAGTTGAAAGTCCGTTATATCGAGCGAGGGTCTGTTTGAGTGTCTTAATATTACTTGATGTCAATATTAATTCGATTTAATTTTTACGTAGTTGGTTAGGTTAAGTTAGGTTAGGTTAGTGACATGGTTTACAGTTCTTTATGAAATGTGATCTCTCTCTCTCTCTCTCTCTCTCTCTCTCTCTCTCTCTCTCTCTGATTCCACCTCCTTCACCGCCTTCTCCAGCCTTATAACCTCCTCCAGTCTCAGGGGTTTTAAAGTTATCCATCAGTTATCTATTTTATCACCACCAGCGATATTTTTGTTCGGGTTTTTGAGTTTTTGGTGATGGCGTGTAGAGGGGGACGTTTGCAGGTTGTCGCTGTGAGGGGTCGTTTGTCTCTTTGTCTGTACTGTATATCATAGGTTTGGTTAGGTTAAGTTTGGATAGGTTAAGTTAGGTTGTGGGTGTTCCTGATAGGTTTTTTAGGAGTGTATTTTTTTTTTTAACTACTACTATTGATGCTACAAAGATCACGAACGAACGGGAGGAAGGAAGAAAAATCCACCACCCTCTACTACTCACCCCACCCTCTCCCCCTTCCTCCCCTACACACACACACACGTCCAACTTTTGTCCTCCTTGTTTCACTGGTTTCCGGCCGCTCTTTGAGAGCTCTGTAGGTGAAGGTATGAAAGAGTAACCGAGTTGCGCTTTGGTGCTATAATGAGGTAGGCGGTGGAGGAGGAGGGTAATGGGGAGGGAGGAGAACGAGGGGGGGTGTGAAAAGGAGGGAGAGGGAAAAAGATGGTTTTAGTGGGGAGGGAGGAGGAGGGAAGGTTGTGGGTAGGGAGGGAGGGAAGGTTTTGGTGAGAGAAGGGGAAGATAGTTTTGGTGGGGGAGGGAAGGAGGAGGATGGTTACGGTGAGGGAAGGGGAGGGGATGATGGTTACGGTGGGGAGGAAGGGCAAGGCGTGGGGGGCGTGGGAGAAAGGTTAAGGCGTGGGGGGCTTGGGAGAAAGGTTAGGCGTGGAAGCAATGTAAGGCGTTGGGGGGCGTGGGGTAAGACATAAAACCAAACATTACGCAACATTCAACGCGGCAGTGTAGACATAACTAGAGAGAGAGAGAGAGAGGATAAAGGTTTTTAGAAGAGGGTAAAGAAAGGAAGTGTGTGTGTGTGTGTGTGTGTAGAGAGAGAGAGGGGGGTGGGAGTAGCAAAATAAAAGCTCTTTGTGGACGAGTAAATTTGAAGTCTTGGAACGTAAACAAAGTCGCCATCTTGAGAGTAGAGATGAAACAAAAACAAAATATAAAGAGGGAGGAAGCAAAGGCAAGAAGGAAGTGAAAGACAGGGTGTGAATGAAGAGGGTAAGAGAAGGAGGCATCAGAAAGAAGGAAGATGTGAAAGAAGTGTGAATGAAGGGGGAAGGAGGGAGGAAGGAGTACTAAAGGAGGAGAAATCATGGGGCCTGGATGAGGAGGCCAAGAGGTGGAGGCATTAGGAAGAAGGAAGAGGTGAAAGAAGTGTGAATGAAGGAGGAAGGGGTACTAGAAGAAGAGAAATCATGGGGCGTGAATGAAGAGGGTAAGTGGAAGAGACATCAGGAAGAAGGAAGAGAGATGATAAAAGCTTGATGAATGAAGGGGAGGGAAGGAGAGGCATGTGGCGTGAAGGAAGAAGGAAGGGGGTGGGGTTTGGTTGGTGGCTTGGTTTAGAGGAACTATCATGGGCCGTGTTGACAGTCTGTATGTTTTATGAAAATTTGACAAAGGCGGCGAGGCAAATGATAAACAAACACGACTAGTCGGCTCGGCTCGCGTCGGGTCGGGTCGGGTCGGGTCAGGTCGCTTTCCATCGCCTCGCCCGCCTGGCAATGAAGTCTCCGGGTGTCTTCTTAGTGTTTGCGGCTTCTTAGTTTGAAGGAATTTGCTTGAGCCGTTTCTAAGATCTCTGTTTTTCCCCTTAAACTTCTGTCGCCCAGTCACTATCTATTCATGACTGGCATTTAAGAACGCTTATGTGACGTGACATTTGATACTTCCAGCCTGTACTCGTCTTACTAGAAAGGTTATACATACACACATACATAATATAATATAATATAATATAATATAATAATAGTAATGGTTGCCCTTCGTGTAACGAGGATGGCCGGGCCAAGGGCCACCTAGGCGTGAATTTGTTTAAGGTGTAGAAGCTGTCGCTAACACAACAACCACACCCTAAGTTAACGAGCTGCATGACCCAGTGTCAAGGAATAGTCCGAGAAGACCGGACAACTCGCCAACTGCACTGGCAAACCATTACCCCGGAACACGATCCGCAAATCGATTAACATCCAGGTTCCCAATTACTGCTGGGTAGACAGAGGCAAATGGCGTAAAGAAACTTGCCCATAGTTTCACCCTGCCCGGGGATCGAACCCCGGTCCGCTGGGTTGCGAGGGCCTCATGCTGACCACAAGTCGCCACATTCATACATACATACAAACTTACATACACACTCACATACATACATACATACGTACATACATACACCTACGTCACAATTGGCCGTTGAAGAGACGAATGGAAGCTTAATAATGCGTTGGTTCTGTTTTTAACAAATAGTAGAGAAAAATACCACCAAACACTGCCTCGCTGACAATGGTTAATCTTAGTGACGGGAGGGGAAAAAAGATGGTTTAGTTTATATTGGAAAAGAATTTATATATATATTGACAAGAGCAAAAAAAATATTTATATATCTAATTGACACTACAAAATACCCAACTCGTTTCCAAAAAAATTTCTTTATCCCAACACGGCGCTATTGTGGGGTTTTGTTCTGGTAGTGATGATGATGTTGATGATGATGTTGATGATGATGATATAATAGTAATGACGATAATAAGATAATAATGATGATGGCAATAAATAATTATAATAATCACAATAAGAAAATAATACAAATAAGAATAATAATGACGATACTACTACTATTACTACTACTACTACTACTAATAATAATAATAATAATAAAATACTACTACTGCTGCCACTAACAATAAAATTAATAATAAAAATAATATAATTATTATTTAGTATGTACAGTATAGTATAGTATAGCATAGCATGACAGAGCATAGTATATAGTGCAGCGTGTATATAGTGTCCAGCGGGCAAGGTTGTTTACACGCACGGCACTACGACTCACCATACTGTGTTATATAAGTGCACATACTCTGTTTAATCTATATATTAAACTGTATAACAAAACTCTACATATTAATACGTTATTAATTGAGGTTTTTAGCAAGATGGTTAATTTGTGTTACGGGGGGTGAGTGTAGGTGGTGTGTGTGGGGGGGAGTATGTCCTGTAGTCTATGTGGTATACACGTAAAGGTGTGGGGAAGGGGGGCGGGCAGCTCTTACACAATGTAGAAGAATGAGGATTTAGGCTGTAGCTAACTGTCTTGTAGGCGTAGGGTGACCTGTTTTGATGTTTGGGGGTTGACTGTTGTAACACGTAAAGGAGTGTTGAACAAACAGACAGATCCTGGGTGGGTAGTAAGGACTGTACTAACACGTAAAGCGGACTACCTGGAGACAAATAAAAACAGCCACGGTAATTAGTCACACAGCGCCCTCTGGCAGACGGCTGTGGCACGTCTAACATGTGAACAGCAGAGAGAGAGAGAGAGATTTGTTCGTCATTAGGCTCCCCCCTCGCTTCCTCCCGCCCGAATCCACCCCAACACGCGAGACTCCTATCACCCCTTACACCTGCCTTCCTACTGCTCCTCCTTCACCCCCAAATACTTCCTGCTGGGGTGGGACCTCAGGAGGGATTGAGAGGGAGAGAGAGTTCTAGCCTTCGTTGTTTTAATTGTTCATGAACTTGTGTCATGACTTAATTTTCTTAACGTCGTTTTAAATAGTTTATAGTTGTTGAAGCGCTGTGATGTATATTATAAACATCAGTGTGTATAGCTATTGTGATAATATTAATAATAGTAGTCGTAGTAGTAGTAGTAGTAACAGTAATTGTAGTAGTAGAAGTGGTAGCTAGTGGTAGCAGTTGAAATAAAATGGTAAGAATATTAGAAAACTACCATATATTGTGCCATAAATAATAATAATAATAATAATAATAATAATAATAATAATAATAATAATAATAATAATAATAATTCTGGAAATAAATAATAATAAACTGGTAATATCGGTTTTTATAATGATCGTGGTAGTGGTGGTGGTGGTAGCGGGCACTGATGATGGTGGTTGCTATATGTAATTCGGGCTAACACACACACACACACACACACCGTGCTATAATTCACCCACTATCACCATAAATCATACCACAAACTACCACAACAATTATGGACACCACTACCAGCGCTACTACCCCGCCCTCCCTCCCTCTGCTACCACTACCTCTCTCTCTTCCAGCTCCCTCCCTCCCTCCCTCCCTCCCTCTGCTACCACTACCTCTCTCTCTTCCAGCTCCCTCCCTCCCTCCCTCCCTCCCTCTCTCCCTCTCTCTGCTACCACTACCTCTCTCTCTTCCAGCTCCTCCCTCCCTCTCTCCCTCTCTCCCTCTCTCTCTCTGCTACCACTACCTCTCTTCCAGCTCTCTCCCTCCCTCCCTCCCTCTGCTACCACTACCTCGCTCTCATCCATCCCTCTCCTTCCCTCTGTGCTTCCCCACTCATAAACAATTTGGCTATGATTATGTATGTATGTATGTATGTATGTATGTATGTATGTACGTATGTATGTCTCAAAGTATTTACCAGCGCCATATCGATTCGTGTGTGGCGGGCGGGCGTGTTTATTGATCGTTCGCCGTCAGTTCTCATACATATCCGATCCACCTTCCGTTCGTCTAATTATGACGTCATTATTGAATTACCGACTCGCGCTTGATTAAAGTTAGACAAGTGAGATTAATTATTTTTTTATCCCTACTTGTGTAAATTGATACCTAACCTTTATTATTTATTTGTAATTATTAATATCTTAAACAAATTATAAATTTTTTTTTTCTAAGTGCCGGTTGTAGTTGTTGTTGTTTATTTTATATAATTTTATGTCGTGTTGATGGTTAGGTTAGGTTGGGTTAGGTTAAACAAATACTAAATTAAGGTGTTTTAAGCGAGATTATTCTATAGGTTTTGTAAATATATCAGATAATGATTTAAAGCTTCAGAAAGATTAATCACTCTCGTCCTTGTGTGTGTTTGTGTGTGTGTGTGTGTGTGTGTGTGTGTGTGTGTGTGTGTGTACTGGAGCAACAATGAATCATCATTATGTGTTGTGAATGGCTCTTGGCTGACTCCTAATTTATGGCCTTGGCGATAACAGGCATAATAACAACACAGTCTCACCCAAACATCCCCAGTCACTCACACACACACACACACACACACACACACACACACACACACAGAGTTTGGTAAATGCTTGGTAAGTAATCATAGAGCCTACAGAAAAAAATCTATTTAGTAACCCTAGCCATAAAGCCTAGTCCTACACCCACCTGTATTGACGGTGTCCCAGAACTCCGTCAGGCAGCTCCTGGGAGGGCACCGTCGACCCCGCCAGCGTACAATACGTATTGGTATGGACGGTTGACGCTTTTGATGTCAACCATGCATGAGGGAGATTAATTTAAGAAAAGACTTTCATCTTTTTGGAGAATGTGAGAGATATATATTTTTCCTCAAGCCTTTTCCTCCTCTTTCCTCGCTGTGTTCCCCTCCCCCCCCCCCCTCCTTTTACCTCCTCCTGGCTAGCCTCAACCGTTACCCCTCCCGCTATCACCGCCCGCCTGCCTAATATTACCCACATGAAAAATAAAAGAAAATACGAACACATTCTTCTAAAATGTAGAGGTATGAGTGGTGAAGGTAAGATTCAAGAAGCGATTGTTCCTCAAAAGGGTATTTGATATTGTGACAGTCGAGGTGAATTTTTGTTTTATTTTATATCGTTGATTATTATTGTGTGTGTGTGTGTGTGTGTGTGTGTGTGTGTGTGTGTACAAAACTACACTGGGATTGAAATCCCGTATAAGTCTTTCCATTCCATTGAAATTATGAAGTATGATATGTTGAAGTTCAGTGGTAAAAAAAATTGCGTGGTACTGTGTACATTTTGGGTCCGTAAACACACACATACATACATACATACATACATACATACATACATACATACATACATACACACACACACACACACACACACACACACACACACACACATACATACATACATTATTCTCTCCTTCCTACTCCACATATCAGAAGCGCTCAACACACTGACCCTTTCGACTCTCACTGACCATCACCGACCTCATCTGCAAATTTGGTAAAGCTTCTACACCATCCTCGACACCGGCTCCTACTACCACCTGAGATCCCCTAGTCCGAGAATTGCTGTTCGACACCACAACCGCATCCAGCCCATACGTGCACGAACTGATCGCTATAAGAACAGCCCAGTCCCAACCATTGTAAAAATTATCAATAACATAATAAACCAGTGTATTCACTCCCAGTAAACACTGCTCCTTGCACTGTCACTATGTTGAAACGAACTGTAGCAGGCTTTTCCCCATCTAGTTATTATATGTCTTATTTGTGTCACTTATATTTACTTGTATATTATTTGTAATTCGAAACCCATTCCCCAAATATGTAACTGTATATTTTCAGCCTTCTGGCTGCCAAGCTCTTTCAATAAACCGTTAATTATTATTATTATTATTATTATTATTATTATTATTATATTATTACACACACACACACACACACACACACACACACACACACACACACACACACACATAGTATCATAACAACTCAACCATTTAATTGACTCATAAAGTTGTATTATTTTATTAGTTTTAACCCCATCTAACCTAACATTATCCTCCCCTGTACTAAAAATGGTTAACGTTACGATATCGAAACAGCATGGCGCCGGCGATAAGGGTGTTGTTGAAATACCTGGACATATCATCGTGGTCTCTCTCTCTCTCTCTCTCTCTCTCTCTCTCTCTCTCTCTCTCCTGTCGGTCTATCTGTCTCTCGTTCCCAATCCGTTCCCTAGTCACCCCGGCCACACCGTCACCCTGGCCACACCGTCACCCCGGCCACACCATTAGTTGACTACTCTCGTGGAAACTTGCCGTCTGATCTTCACCTAGTTAGAACACCCTACAAGGGAAACACCGTCGTTTCTGGAGCCATCTTAAACATTACCATTGATTTTTTCCCTCATTTATTTCCCTCATTTTTCCCCTCTACGTTAGGCAGCTTTTTATGACCGACTGACTGACTGATGAAAGTTTTTTTTTCCGTGTGAGAGTTTATTGTCACAGATGTGTTCCCTGCCAGACGCACGATCACTTTGTTTATTTACTTTAGGATCCCGGACGAACGTTACAACACACACACACACACACACACACACATACACACACACACACACACACACACACACACACACACACACACACACACACACACACACACCTCTTTCCCCGTGTTGAAGTCTTTAACCCATCTTGATACTGTACCACGATCAGTCATTTTTTATCTCCTAGTTCAGTGTTATTTGGGGAACCATAGAGCCGTGTTGGGTTGTGTCTCAGTGGATACCCAACACTCCTCATATCTGTCCCCGGAGCCAGGACTTGAACCCAGGACATGATTGTGAGAGATACACGCGTTATTACTGTACTCTAACACTATTACGTCTTAGTGGATACCAAACACCTATCATATCTGCCCCCGGAGTATTGATGGAAGGTTTGCTGCCATCCATCACAATCCACTGTTTTCCTCACTGCACTAAGCAACAGACTCTCTCTCTCTCTGATAAAACTTGCTGGTCTGCCACTCTGCCCCAGTAGTAAGACGGCAGATGAGCGGGGCAGTAACCATGTCAGCGGGTGTTCCCGGAATATTCATGGACAGGACACAAAAAGAGCGAGAGTTGGCGCCAGTGGTGGGTGGAGCGGCGCCGGCGTGCTCCTGGAGCCAACAACTGGACGGGCAGAGGCAAAGATGGGATGTTATTCTGACGATTCTCTTTCTGGTCGCTTTTCACCTCCATCCCCCTCCCCCCCCACCCCCCCCTTCTCTCTCTCTCTCTCTCTCCTCATTACTCTCCACGCTCTCCTCAGTTCCCCTCACTCTCTCCATGCTCTCATCAGCTCCCCTCACTTCTCTCACTCTCCCCTCCATCGCCCTCAACCTAGGAAACAGTGGACTGTGATGGATGGCAGCAAAGCCTCCATCAATACCGTTGACTACTTCTTCTTCTTCTTCTTCTTCTTTTTCTTCTTCTTCTTCTTCTTCTTCTTCTTCTTCTTCTTCCTCGCCACGGTTCCCCTCACAGTGTTCCAGGACAAACTCACCCAGGCCTCTTCTTAATATCACACAGTAACTCCCGTAAACCACACGGCTGCGACACACCTTTCCCTCAGTCACCCTTCCCTCTCACCCCTCACTCACCCTCACTCACCCCTCCCTCACCCCCTCCCCACTCACCCTCACTCGCCCTCCGTCTTCTCCCTCACTCACCCTCACTCACCCCTCCGTCTTCTCCCTCCTCACCCCTCCCCTCGCCCCTCCGTCTTCTCCCTCACTCACCCTCACTCTCCCTCACTACTTCTCCCTCTTTCCCTCACTTTAAGTCACCCCTCCCTCCCTCCTTCCCTACCTCCCTCACAATCTTCACTACTTCCCCCTTACAATCTTTACTACTTCCCTCACAATCTTCACTACTTCCCCCTTCCAATCTTTACTACTTCCCTCACAATCTTTACTACTTCCCCCTTACAATCTTTACTACTTCCCTCACAATCTTTACTACTTCCCTCACAATTTTCACTACTTCCCCCTTCCAATCTTTACTACTTCCCTCACAATCTTTACTACTTCCCCCTTACAATCTTTACTACTTCCCTCACAATCTTTACTACTTCCTCACAATTTTTCACTACTTCCCCTTCCTTCCTCACAATCTTTACTACTTCCTCTCTTTACTACTTCCTCACAATCTTCACTATTTCCCTCTGTCTTTACTCTCCTTACAATCTTTACTTCCCTCACAATCTACTACTTCCTCTCTTCCCTCTGATCTTTACTACTTCCCTCACAATCTTCACTACTTCCCCTTACAATCTTTACCTGCTTCCTCACAATCTTTACTACTTCCCTTACAATCTTCACTACTTCCCTCACAATCTTTACTACTTCCCTCACAATCTTCACTACTTCCCCCCCTCACAATCTTTACTACTTCCCTCACAATCTTCACTACTTCCCCCTTACAATCTTTACTACTTCCTCACAATCTTTACTACTTCCCTTTACATCTTCACTACTTTCACAATCTTACTTCCCTTACAATCTTCACTACTTCCCTCACAATCTTTACTACTACAATCTTCACTACTTCCCCTCACAATCTTTACTACTTCCCTCACAATCTCCTACTCTTTACTACTTCCCTTACACTTCACTACTCCCTCACAATCTTTACTACTTCCCTCACAATCTTCACTACTTCCCCCCTCACAATCTTTACTACTTCCCTCACAATCTCTATTACTTCCCCTCACAAGCTTTACTACCTCCCACACTGCCCTCCTTACTTCACTTCACTGTCTTCACTACTTCCCCTTATAATTACCTCACAGTCACCACCACCACTTCTCTCTTATAATCACCCTGACACGCACACACACACACACACACACACACACACACACACACAATTGATATACAAAAGTGGCAATTTTAACTCGAAGGAAAAGCACAAAAACACAGCAATACTGAGTGTGGCTGGACCTGACCTAACCTGACCTGACCTCACGGCTTCACCTGACCTAACCTGAAGGATGGAGCACACCTGCATTGCCCCAAGCTACTGTCCTGGCCATGTGGCCACACCCGCCCAACCCGCTCCAGCCCAAACGAGCACGAACTGATTGCTACAAGAACAGCACAGTCCCAACCATTGTAAAAATTATCAACACCTAATTATTATATATCATATTTGTATCACTTATGTTACTTGTACATCATTTGTAAATCAAGAGACCCATTCCCCAATTATATAATTGTATATTTTCAGCCTTCCGGCTGCCATGCTTTTTCAATAAACCGTTAATTATTATTATTATTATTATTATTGTAAAAATTATCAATAACTTGTAATAAACCAGTGTATTCACTCCCTCCAGTCAACCTTACTTTTTGCACTGTCACTATGTTGGAATGCCCTGTAGTTTGAGCTTTCCCCCACCTAGTTATTATATAACTTATTTGTATCACTTATGTTACCTTTATATTATTTGTAAATCAAGAGACCCATTCCCCAATTATGTAACTGCATATTTTCAGTCTTCCGGCTGCCATGCTCTTTCAATAAACCGTTAATTATTATTATTATTACATATCTCCATCAAACCGTCTGTTGTCTTATTTCTCTCTCTCTAACCTAATTCAACCTAATCTAACCTTTTCCAACGTAACGTAACCTGACCTAATCTAACCTAACCTAACCTAACCTGACGAAGGAAGAGCCGCCGCCCTGACCACATTACACAAGACGAGTGCTCCGGGAAGAGGCACGGCGGGACTTACTCTTGGGCGGGAAGACGAAGGAGGGAGGGAGGAACTTAAGGAAATCAGAGAGGGACGAGAAGACTTGTCCTCCTTCCCTCCCCCTCCCCTTCCTTCCCTTCCCTCCACTCCTTCCTTTCCCCTCTTTCCCTTTTCTCCTTCTTCCTCTCCCCTCCTTCCCCTCAGCAGCGTAAAAAGTCTGTTTAGCTGACCCTCGATATATCGGAATTCTCTCTCCATATAATCCGTTATGGGATTTTCACATCTAACGAACCCTCTATATAACGGACATCCAGCTTTATATAATCCGTTATATGGGGGTTTCACATCTAACAGACCCTTCATATAGTCCGTTAAATAGAGGTGTTTCACTGTGCCTTTACTCCCCGCTGCGTCGTGTGTGGCGAGAGCAGGACGCCCGTCATGTTATTAGCGCCGAGTCTTGCTATTACTAAAAACTTGTAGGTCTGTTGTCGCTGAATTTGAATTTATCGTCTATTCACGCAACGGAGACGGTAACCCATAACTATACTGACGTGGGCTGTGAGCTGGTCTGTGATGACGTGGGTTGTGGACTGGATGACGTGGGTTGTGGGCTGGATGACGTGGGTTGTGGGCTGGGATGACGTGGGTTGTGGGTTGAATAACTCTTCATGTCACTGTTATTCACCCACATGTATAAGGTCGTGTTGTCGCGATACATCTGTTATTTTATTTTTGTCCGTTCACTAAAATTATTTTCCTTCTCTTTCACTGCCTCCTCTTTTTCTACTTTTGCCTCCTCCTCCTCCTCCTGCCGCCGCCGCCGCCCCTTGCTCGTGTTGGTCTTCATAAATCTCCATGAACTGGGCTTCCGGTTGAGCAGTAAATGATTCTTTGTTATCGCATCGTCCCTCTCCCCACCGTTGCCCCCCTTATCCCCCTTAATGGTGGCACCGCTGTCCCCCTTATCCCCCTTAATGGTGGCACCGTTGCCCCCTTATCCCCCTTAATGGTGGCACCGTTGCCCCCTTATCCCCCTTAATGGTGGCACCGTTGCCCCCTTAATGGTGGCACTGTTGTCTCCTCCCCTTAATACTAACTACTAGAAAGATATAAAATATAATGAAGAAGACACAATACACCTGATGGGAAACAGTAGTGCTGGGGAGATCACTGTGAGGGTCTTGGCATCAGTTCCACTCTCTGGGAAGGGGCAGGGGGGAGGTATGGGTAGGGAAGGGGTTGGAGAGGTAGGGGTCATCGTGTCAGGGGGCTAAGTGGTAATTAGTCGCCGCTGGATAAATGGCCTCTAGTCCACTGGTCCACCTCCGAGCAGCTAAAGTAATCTAACTAATTCTGGTTTTTGCGGGTGGGCGGGGCGGGGGCAGGGCAGGGGGCTGGGCGGTGGGGTGAGGGGGCAGGGCCGGGGCAGGGCAGGGCTGGGCGGTGGGGTGAGGGGGCGGGGGTGAGGGTCTTCCCACACTTACCACCGTGTGTGGGAGTAGAATGTGTCTTGGAGTCTCTAGTCGATTGAAAAAAAAATGGTAGAAATAAGTGTCGTGAAAGATGACTCTGGGTCCCTGTGTCGTCTGTCGGGTGAAAATGACTCTGGGTCCCTTGGCTGTCGTGAAAATGACTCTGGGTCCCCTGGCTGTCGTGAAAATGACTTAGTATACTTGGCTGTCGTGAAAGTGAGCGTTTGGTCCTCTGGCTGTTGTGAAAGTGAGCGTTGGATCCACTGGTCACTGTGAAAATGATTATTGGGTTCTCTGGTGGCTGTGAAAGTGACTCCGTATCCTTGGCTGTTGTGAAAGTGACTCTGGGTCCTCTGATCTATATGAAAGATATTAATGAAAGTGACTCGTGGGGTGTTCGGGGTTTCAAATTGATGGGGAAGATATTAAGGCTGATTGAGGAGCATGAAAAGGGGCGCTGAGATGAAGAGAAAGATCGCTAATCACCTCAACGTTAATAAAAGGAGAGATATACGGGAGGGGGGAGTGGAACGGATGGAAGAGTGAAGAGGAGGGGAAAAAACAGTGGAATGGGGAAATGAAACAAATCTGAAGGATAAACACACCGATGGAACGAGAGAACGAGGAAAGGTCTCAGGTTGGGTTGGAATCGACTCGACAGCCAACTCGTCAAATATACAACTGGTATTTACAAACAATCCTGGGAGGTCCCATCCGTCGTCAGTCCCTCGTGACTCTAGCAACAACAACCTCCCCATCTCTCTCGTCTCTCCTCCCCATCTCCCCTTCCCCCCTTTCCCATCTCCCCCCTCCTTCCCGTCCTCACTACCCTGATCCGTCTCACCCAATACCACTAATACTACTACCACTACTTCTACAACAACAATAACTACTACTACTAATACTACTACTACTACTACTACAACAACAATAACTACTACAACAACAACAACAACCTTCCCTACATCGCTATCCTCTACTACTGCCCCTTGCACATCAATACTTTACTCTCTACCCTCACACTACGCATTTGACTCTCTCTCTCTCTCTCTCTCTCTCTCTCTCTCTCTCTCTCTCTCTCTCTCTCTCTCTCTCTCTCTCTCTCTCTCTCTCTCTCTCTCTCTTCTCTTCTCTTGATGGCAACATTGTATTGTAGAGCCGGCCATTTGCGCTATAGTACTGTACTGTTTAAAAAGCTAAGGTCAACATAAGTTAGGTTATGTTACTTCCGGGTTGTGGGGTTCACTAGAAGGTCATTCCGGGTCAAGAACTTAGCGTCAGGTTCATCAGAGGTCACGAGGTCCCGCAGAGATCAAAGGAAGCTGGGTGTTTTTTTAAGCCATAATAAGTAAATCGTAAACCATCTCTCGGGGTGATGCAAGGAAGGAGTCACAGTGATGCCTCTTCCTTCCTCCTCTCTTCTTCCTCCTCCTCCTTGTCCTATCCCCCTTCTTCCTCCTCTCTTCTTCCTCCTCCTTGTCCCATCCCCTTTTTCTCACCCCTCCCTCCTCCTTTTCCCCTCTTTTTCCTCCTCCTCCTCCTCCTCTTCTCTTCTCTTCCTTTCCCTTCTTGTCCCTTCCCCATCTCTTCCCACTCCTCCTCTTCCCCCTTCCTGTCCCTTAACCCTCCCTCCTTCTCTTTCCCACTCCCCCCTCTCCCCTCCCCCCATCCCTCTTCCCCTCCCCTCATCCCCCTTCTTCCCCTCCCCTCATCCCCCTTCCCCTCACCCCAACAAGTCTAGTAGCAGAAATTTAAGCCTCCTATTCCAGAGTGAGAATCTCAAATATTTACACAGTTTTGCCAAGTATATTGTTGTAACTTAAATAACTTTTTGACAGCACCCTGACTAGAGGGAAGGGGAGGTAAGGGGTAAAGGGGAAGGGAGGAGGGTGAAGAGAAAGGGGGAAGAAGGAATAGGAAGGGAAGGGAGGAGAATGGGAAGGGAAGAGGAGAGGAAGGAAAATGAAGGGAAGGACAGGGAAGGGGTGGTAGTGGAACCCTTTTCTATACCATGGACGAGTTATTATAGTTTTTAGCTCATTTATTATGGTAAAAGTTTGAAGGTTGAATGTTATCGTTTTGTGTAATAGTTGTCAGGGCAAGTGGAGGAGTTATGTTTCTCTCTCTCTCTCTCTCTCTCTCTCTCTCTCTCTCTCTCTCTCTCTCTCTCTCTCTCTCTCTCTCTCTCTCTCTCTCTCATTCATCTATCACACTCGTCTTGTCTCTCACTCCCACATATCCTAACCGGTAACTCGGCTGGGTCCCTCCCCCCAGAACAGAGAGACTTGCATAACATAACATAACATAACATACATACAATACATACATACATACATACATACACACACACTAATCGGCTATTATTTTTTTATTATTTCAACCAGGTTCTTTCTTTGTATAAAACTCATTGGTTTAGTCCTGGAAACTCACTGGTTTAGTCCTGGAAACTCACTGGTTTAGTCCTAGAAACTCATTGGTTTAGTCCTGGAAACTCACTGGTTTAGTCCTAGAAACTCATTGGTTTAGTCCTGGAAACTCACTGGTTTAGTCCTGGAAACTCACTGGTTTAGTCCTGGAAACTCACTGGTTTAGTCCTAGAAACTCACTGGTTTAGTCCTGGAAACTCACTGGTTTAGTCTTTGGATTTTTATAAGCCAGTTTTAATTTATGACGACCAACTTCTCTCGGGTAGAAGCAGTAGGAGGAAAGAGATCTCTGAGACACTAGACTCGGTCAAGTCGTGCGAGTGAAGAGAGTCGCAGCTTGTGTCAGAATCAAGAAAATTGCTCTGGTGGTGACGTCCTGTGGTGTATACTAGGAGGTAATATCCCTGTGCGTGTGTGATATAGTGGATGGGTCTGGTGGTCTAAGGTGAGTCGATAATGTTCAAACGATCACTACTAAATGACTCGCTGTTACAAAAGGTGTTACAAAAGGTGACTAGTGGACTATATCATCAGATGAATAAAAGGAATAAAAATTACTTTGGTAGTGATGAAATACTTGGCGATTTTATACACCCTCACCAACACCTGTTTCCCCAACACCCACAACCAGTACCCCCAACACCCCCCCCCCCTTGCTACCACTACCACCACCAGCTCCCCCTCCTCGCTACCACTCCCACCAGCATCCCCTCTTCGCTGCTACCACCACCCGCATCAGGATCAGCAGCTGCACCAGAAAGATACACTACACTACCTTCCTGCTGTGTAGTGTCCTCTCCACCCCCCCCTCATTACCCCCTCCCCTGGTCCACTTCTCCCCCCTCATTACCCCCTCCCCTGGTCCACCTCTCCCCTCTCTTTACCCCGTTTCCTGGTCACCTTCCTACTCTTTGCTTCCCTACCTGGTCCCATCCCCCTCTCTTTGCGCTCCCCTGGTCTACCTCTATCCTCTTCCTCTCTCTCTCTTTACTCTCTCTCTCTCTCTCTCTCTCTCTCTCTCTCTCTCTCTCTCTCTCTCTCTCTCTCTCTCTCTCCTCTCTCTCTCTCTCTCTCTCTCTCTCTCTCTCTCTCTCTCTCTCTCTCTCTCTCTCTCTCTCTCTCTCTCTCTCTCTCTCTCTCTCTCTCTCTCTCTCTCTCTCTCTCCGTGGGTGTGCATGACGCGGCAGTACCTCTCCGGACTTGTATATCGTTATCTAGGTATTTCCTCCTTCTCTTCCTCCTTAAGTCGAGACAGTTAAGAGTCTGTGTCCTGCCAGGCTTACAGTATATACATACATACATACATACATACATACATACATACATACATACATACATACATACATACATACACACACGAGTACCCCTTCCGCCACTCCTTCCCCCTCTCCCCTCTCTACTCTTCCCCTCCACCTCCCCAACTCTCCATACCCTCCCCCCTCCTCTTCTCCCCCCACTTCCCCCCCCTCCTCCATGGTGATAGGTGGAGTAGTTAGAGGAGAAGGAGGAGGAGGACACACCATCATCCTAGGACGGGAGGAGATCCAAGTAACGATCTCGGTCTCCCGCGTCGCTGGCCGGGAAGACAGATCCTTCTGCACCACTACCACCACGTCCTCCTCTGCAGCCTTGTGTGTGTGTGCGCGCGTGTGTGTGCGTGCGTGTTTGTGTGTGTGTGTGCGTTCGTGCGTGTGTGTGCGTGCGTGCGTGTGCGTGCGTGTATGTGTGTGCGTACCTGCGTGTGTGTGTGTGCGTGTGTGCATGCGTGTGTGTGTGTGTGGGGGGAGGATAAGAGGATGCGTCGCTTATTTAAATTTCAGTCATTTATCAAAGACCCACAATAACCATCTCTCCTATAACCTAACCTAACCTAACCTAACCTAACCTAACCATTATAAAAATCTTAAAATTGTATTATTTTAATATACATTAATTTTTACCAATATTCTCAATTGTTTTTATGGTAATTGTCAAACTTTTATTAGGCTCTTAAGTCTATTATTTAACTCCTTATCACACTTCTAACTTGGTTTCTTTTCTTTCAGGTAAGTGGTTGAGGTGTCGTGTGTCTGTCTGTCTCTCAGCAGGTGCGTCGTCCACCAGGTAAGACAACAACAACAACAGACTCTATTACAGGTAAGGAAAGTCTGCTATATGTCTCGCCCACCTCCCCCAACGTCCCCTCCCTCCCTCCCTCCCTCCCTCCCTCCCTCCCTCCCTCCTTCCTTCCTTCCTTCCTTCCTTCCTTCCTTCCTTCCTTCCTTCCTTCCTTCCTTCCTTCCTTCCCTCCTTCCTTCCTTCCTTCCTTCCTTCCTTCCTTCCTTATCCTTTCTCGTGATCGGTCCTTCGTAACGGTGTCAGTTAAAGCACCAAAACACACCAGCAAAGAAGCAAATAAACACACTCAGTTAAAGCACCTCAAAGAAGTGTCAACAAAGCCTAAAAACGACACAGTATACTCGAGGCCCTCAAACACACACACTCGTGGCGTCATCTCTGGTAGTGTGTGTGTGTGTGTGTGTGTGTGTGTGTGTGTGTGTGTGTGTGTGTGTGTTCACTATAGGAATCGTTTAACAAAAGTGAAAACGTATTTTTCACGTATAACCAAATTTAGTTTAGTCTCTCCTAGTATTCATGATAGAAAATGGGTAAGATCAAGGGCATAGAAACTGCGAACTCAACTTACCGAGAATCATAGGATACACTTCGTTATTTTAAAGGGCGCGGGAAAGTAATATTACCACTCATATTTCAACATTTTTTCTATTTGATCTGAGCCCTTCAACAAATTATTAGTTTCAATTGACCTGACCTAACCTAACCCCCACAGGTAGCATTGGGATGTCTAATCTTAAGGTAAAATAAACTGGGGTGCTTAATCTTCATCTAATCCATACAGTATCTATATCTTTTCTGTGGTGTGTCTTGCTGTAGCCTGATCTGAGGTTGGCACATGAATACATCACAATCTCGTATAAAGTATTTTCGCTGTGGTGCCAAAAATGAGTTTGTTTTATTTCACTATTTGTACGTATTATTATTATTATTATTATTATTATTATTATTATTATTATTAGTAGTAGTAGTAGTAGTAGTAGTAGTAGTAGTAGTAGTAGTAGTAGTACCAGCGTCACTCATTTAGACAAGTACCCCTCTGAGCCATAATAGAAATCGAGCTTGAAGAAAACGTAAATTTTTTTCGTCATAATGACGGGGGACTTACTTAAGAATGTATATCTCGCTACCAGGTATAACTCATAGTAGTATCGCCAGTTTTAATGCCGAAAATATTCCAAGAAAGCTTATAGTTAAAATGATTTCTTCAATATAAACAGTATAATATTTTCCCGTGTATTAGCCTGTGATGAAGGTGATGTTTGTTGTTAGTCTAATAGTCTCTTAAGATGTAAATATACAAATTACTGTTTTAATAGTTCAGGTTTCAGTGTAATTGGTCATTGTGGTCGTCTCTTGTTAGTTCAGTATCCCTAATCATTTCCTCCCCTCCCTCCCCCCTTCTTCCCACCTTCAACTTCCCCCCCCCCCCTCCGTCATCACCTCACCCCTTCAGGGGCGGATGCAGGAATGTCGAAAGGTGGGGTCCAAGAAGTTGTGGGTGGGGTAACATGGCGAGCGCAGCGAGCTGGGGCGGGGGGAGGGGGGGGCGATGGGGCGCTGTCAGCCCCCTAGGTTATTATTATTATTTTTTTTAATCTGACCAATATCATGGGCATTTTGAGGCCATGCGCTCTTGATATTAGGAGATATTCTGGTCAATAGTAAATACCTCAGCACAATACTGCATTAAAGAAAAAGTATTGGAATTTTCAGGTGAAGGGGGGGGGTCTAGATCCCCAGGACCTCCCCTGGATCCGCCCTTGCTCCCCCCCCCACCCCTCCCTCCCTGCCTCCAGCCATTAGAGTGTCATTTGGTCATTATTTCAAGACGCTGGGGCTCGTTAGGGAGCAGTTTGTCGGTGCCACAGTCCGCTGCCCTCCCTCACCGCCCTGTCCTGTCTTCTACCACCCACTTGCATCCTTCACCGCCCACATCCCCAACCGCCCACTACTATCTATCTATTCTATACAGTCTTTCCTCCACCATTCCTCAGTATTTACTCCTCCTTCCTACTCTTTCCCCCTTCCCCCTCCCCTCTTTCCCTCTTCCCCACTTTTGCACTGTCCTCCTCACCCTCCCTCCCCATCTTCCTACCACCTTTCCTTCCCCCACCCCTCTTTCTTCCCCCCACATCCCCGGCTTCTCCCTACCCCCCCCCTTTCCCCAGTTTCTCCCCCTACTCCCTTCCCCCCCACTCTTTCCTTACACCTCCACTCTTTCATCCCCCAAACCCTCTCCAGTTTTTCCCCATCCCTACTCAGTTTCTCCTTTACCCTCCCCCTAGTTCCCTCTTTCCCCAGGTTCTCCCCACCCACTCACTGTTCTGCATGACACTTCCATCATAGCATCAAAGGTCCCCCCCCTCTCTCTCTCTCTTTCTCTCTTCTATGTATGTATGTACCTCCCACGACGCCTTCTGCAGTAGTTCACAATGGTGTTGGTACGGTAGTCTGCTTCTGTAGGGTGTTCGGTTATGCTGTGGTTAGGTTAGGTCAGGTCTGTCTGTCTGTGGCTGTCTATCTTTTTCACTCTTTATCTCTCTCTCCCTCACTTTCACTCCCTTTCTCCCTCTCCCTTTTCCTCTCACTCTTTTCTCTCCCATTCTCAATCTTCTTCCCTCAACTTCACTCACTCTCTGACCCTCCCTTTCTCCCTCTCACTCTCACCCTCCCTATCACTTTCACCCTCCCTCTCACTCACTCTCTCACCCTCCCTCTCACTCTCCCTCACCCTCCCTTTGCCTCCCCATCTGCGGTGCTGAAGGCTGTGATAGAGTCCTGCCGCTTGAGAACATGTCTATACTGAAGGGAACTACAAGCATCGATTGATAACCACAGCATGGCACCGACCCCTCGTGATACCGAACTGTACCAGAGACCCTTGTTGGCCTGGCTCCTCCCTCCTACCCACGAGATTCTATAATAAAAGTGTGAAAATACGGTTTATATAATACACCTAAGGAGAATAAGTTGTATGTATTTAAGTTAAGAAAAAACTGTAATGCTATAGTGTACTGTAGAGGGAGTGTGTGTGTGTTTGTGTGTTTGTGTGTGGTTGTCTGCACATCGATCGGGGAGAGGGAGGACGGGAACCATAGCAACGGGTGACGCGCGCAGGTCCAGCCAGTCATCATCGGGAGGGAGGACTCAGGACAGACACACCACCACTCGTTCAGTTACCGGTAGATACACACATTGAGAGGATGTTGACTTTCATCCCCGTCGTCTTTATCAGATGACTTTGATGACATGTATGATGACTAATGAGCAGAGTACAGAGTGTTAGTGTGTGTGTGTGTGTGTGTGTGTGTGTGTGTGTGTGTGTGTGTGTGTGTGTGTGTGTGTGTGTGTAGACCAGGTAATAGGTTTAGTTAGAGTGAGATAATTTTTTTTTGTTTTTTAACAAGGTTGTCGCCATGGACTGATCGAGAGGTTATGTGTGTCAAAAACCATACACACACACACAGGGTCAGTATTGTCCTCTTTCCCTGCAACATCCACACACACACACAAACACAACAAATAACAAAAACATAGATTAGACTTTTTTTCAGATTAAAACTTAATAATTTTGCCCTCCGGATAGATCGTGTGCACAAGAGAGCACGGAGACACTAGCGGTGTTTCTGTGACGTGAATTCAATCGGCAGTGACTTCGATGGGCGGTGCACTGTTGATGGCTTGTGCTGGACTGAAATGGCTTGGCTTGGCTCCTAAGGGTGTGTGGTGGGTATGGTGATGGAATATGGGAATAGCATTATGCTTTCTGTTTGTGTTTATTTCTCTGTTTCTTCACACTTTATATAATTATTTTAAGCTCGTAAGTCATTTCATTTTATAGATTAATTATATAAAGAGTAAGTAAGAGGTATTATGAGAGATTTACCATACGAATTGACGATGGATCAAGTGTGTGTGTGTGTGTGAAATCAGTTATAGAATGATAGGAAAGAGGATTGTAAGACGCTTGGTTTAAGGCCAGGGTAGTTAGAACCTAACCTAACCTCTACACCAACGCTTCCAGCCTCATGAGATGAATTGGTAGTTCGTCTTGAAAGCATTGCGACTTACTGACAGCTTCCTGGTATTTTACTTAAGAGAAAATACATGACATACAATAACCTCTTATAGTGTAGTGTGTGTGTGTGTGTGTGTGTGTGTGTGTGTGTGTTTGTGATTTATAGATATTTACAGACAAAAAATCTATAATGAAAAACATGAACACACACACACACAGGAGGACACTAGTATCCAGTCTGAGAGGTCCTCCCTGCACACAGTTTACCTTGCTTGTTCCGCGTTTAATTGATGTTGGTAGTAGGCGGTAACTCAGTATGTGTTGCCAGCCTCAACGGGGTTTACTGAGAAGTGAGAGGAGGAAGAAAGGAGAGGAGAACCACTGTCCTATGTGGCAGTGAACAGAGATAGCACCCTCAGTGTCAAGACCTGACTGAATTACTCACAATAGGCAAACTGTACTCCAAGCTTTGGCAATAAATTTGTTAACTGTTAACCGTTACAAGGACCTCAGTTGGGTGATGGGATACTGTATTGTAGATCACTTGAAGATTACACACCCAACCCAACCCAATTCAACCCATCTCTAACCTAACCCAAACCAACCCAACCCAAACCAACCTAACCCAACCCAACCCAACCCAACCCAACCCAACCCAAACCAACCCATCCCAACCCAACCCAAACCAAACCAACCCAACCCAACCCAAACCTAACCTAACCCTATCTAAATACTAAGGTAAACATAGAAGTGTAAATATAACAAGAGTCCGTTATCTATGCAGTGATTGACGGAATAATGAAAAAAAAAATCCGGTTGATGAAAAATTATACACAGTTGCATGATAACTACTTATTTCTATCTACAGTACATAGAGCAGTAATGATGAATGAATGGCGGTGAATGAAGGGAGAGGAGTAAGAATGGATGAATGGCAATGAATGCTTCTTATGACTGGGTTCTGTAATACTGTTCTTGTATCCCTCTGGTGGCAACAAGATTAATAAATGTCACCAATTATATTAAGCAATTGTGATTGGTCAAAAAATGAATATTGTCACAGTATATAAGCATTTGTGATTGGTTTAAACTTTCTGAAGGATTTTGTCTCAACTCGTCTCTTCCCACGGGTGAATTATTTATCTCTGAATTATAGGAAACGAAGGTGTATTTATTTGTTTGTTTACCGAGTCCGCGTGGTGTGGCTGGGTGGAGAGTCGAACGTTCCTCAAACACACATAAACATTGTATTCAACTCACAAACAAACAGAATTTATCATATGACTGGTCTTTTAACTTAACCTAAACTAACGTAAACATAACTTAACCTAACGTAAACCTAACCTAATCTAACGTAACGTAACCTAACCTAACTTAACCACAGAAGGGCCTCATGCACTCACGTTCTAGTTCCTCTCTGATCACTGTTCTACACACTTCCCGTTCTCTATTGCTTCACTGTCTCTCCCGGCACCGTTCTGATGCTATAGTGAGTTGGGTGTCAGACTGTTAACACCACCAACAAATAAATAGTGGGTTCAGGCTAGGTCTGGGGGGGGGGGGAGGTCATGGGTCAATAAGGACCATTGACTCCTTGAGATTTCACCCAAGCTAACTTTATCAAACTAATTTAATCTAATCTAATCTTACCTACCTAACGTAATCTAACCTTACCTTATGTAACGTAACATAACCTTACCTAATCGAGCGTCGAATATTTGTACGAAGGAAGAACAGCGTGATAATTAAGTGCTGTGTTTCAGTGATGACGAGGCTAAAGCAGGCGCACCTGACCTAACCTGACCTTGCTCCTTAGACACAACATAACGTGTGGTTCGAGGGCTGACTGTTAGCATGTCGCCGAGTGAGTGATGTTTTCCTACCACTGCCTGTCTGTTCATATGTTTTTACCAACAGATGCTAATTTCTGATGGGTGGACGGATTGACGTTCCACCCAGATCGTGACGTCATTTAAACAATCGGAACTTCGTGTTTTCTTTTTCCTTGTGGTTATCAGCACATACACACACACACACACACACACACACACACACACACACACACACACATATATATATATATATATATATATATATATATATATATATATATATATATATATATATATATATATATATATATATGTTTGAAATAGCGTAAATATAATAATAATAATTGTATCACAAAAGGTTTAATCCATCACATTATGTAATTTATATTTTGAAGACTTTATTTAAAACTTTTAAAAAAGAATTTGAATTGTATATCTTGGGTGCTACTATAGCGTGTGACGTACAAGATATTTAGGTTAGGTTAGACTTTAGTGAAAGGAGAGGTGTAATGTGACTTAGTACAGTATATAAATTTCCGTAATTAAATCGTAAACGGATGACAGTAACCAGCTGGGTGACGTAGAGTGACAGACAGCAGGACGGTGGCTGGTGGTCGTCACATTCGCCAGCAACATGTTCACTCACTTGCTGTCACCGGTGTTATCTCCCACCAGCCAGGAAGTGTTTACACTGGATATGAAATTTAAAAAAAAATAATAATTAAAGTTATATTTTGTCATCGAATTTTAAAAAAATTCTATAAAATATCTCTGTGTGTTGTAGGTAAAATAGATGGTTAATATTAATGTGAGTGAGGGTTTAGTTGTTATGGTGTGTTGTCTAAAATAGTTTGAGACAGCTGGCCGGAGCCCAAGAGTTGTAAGCAACCAACCGCTCTAGTCGTCAGTGTTAGCGGCGGCGCGCGTCACGTTAGTGGCCGCTGGTACAGAGCTACACGTTACCCCAGTACACGCACACGTCATCATCATGGATATATCGTAGCCTGTGTCATCCTGTGATAAAGTGATGGCTGTGTGTACCCGTAGTTAAACAAGGTGGAGGCTAAGGAGTGAGTGTTGGACCGGGCTCAGTGAAGACTAGTGGTAGACTTATCCGGCAAGACTCTGCTGTACACCCATTTGTGGTAGTGTTGGAAGGTGATGAGTGATGGCCGTGTATTAAGTCACGTAGTAACAACAAACTGAAAAAATATGATAATGTTTGTGTTGTAATGTTATAAGATACAGTGACGCGTTTATAGTGTTGATAGTGAGGGAGGTTCCGAGTAGCCCAGAGGTGTGGTGGTGGTGGCGGCCCGGATGATGACAGTAGAGTCTATAATTATTAAATTATAAATACTCGCCCCAGGGATCGTTTTCTTCTGTTTTTATTTATTTATTATTTTTGTATTGGGAGGACGGGGGTTATAATGGTGTTTGTTTAAGGTCTAGTGGTACATCTATCGCAAATATAAAGACATCCTGTGCAGCTCCCCCGTGTGTATGTGTTGATAAGACACGTGCACAGTCTGTGGCCGATCAAACGTCAGGTATCACGGAAAATTATACCAACTGACAGAAACTAATTGATAGTTTCGCCCCCAAAAATAAAATCATAAGGAAACTTTTTAAACTTTTCATACTTTTTTTAAACTGTTTTGTAATGGCCTCACATGCTACCTTGGGAGGGAATTTCCGGAGACACGATGCTACTTGAAGCAGTCTCCTCGGATTGGCTAAACAGATATCTTTAGTGTGTGTGTGTGTGTGTGTGTGTATTAGCACTGTATTATGCTGTTTAGATGTGAGTTAAGAGCATCGTGTTAACCTTTATCATGAGACAAAATTACGACACTTCTGTAGTTTGAAATTTTGTCTCTTCGTCATTAGGTTTTCCGTAGAGATTAAGGGATGTGTTTTGCATCCTTTTACCTGGAGTCTGAGGGAAATAATGAAGAATTACAAAACTAGTAACTCAGAAAGTACCCTTCCCTTCCCTTCCCTACCCTACCCTACCCTTCCCTTCCCTACCCTACCCTACCCTACCCTACCCTTCCCTTCCCTTCCCTACCCTACCCTACCCTACCCTACCCTACCCTACCCTACCCTACCCTACCCTAACTTAACAGAACCTACTCAAAGCTAACCTGACCTAAGCTACCTTACCCTACCTATCCTCCCCCCCCCCAGGTAGTATTATAGTGTTTAAAATACCCAGATAAAATATTCTGTGGCGGGGAGGAGAGAGAGGGTAATGGCGGGGAGAGAGAGGGAAGAAGGGGGAGGAGTCCATCTTCCCACCCTACACCTCTCCTCCCGCCCTATTCCTCTCCTGCCCCCTCCAATAGATGGGATTTCATGTTAACTTTACCCCCCAAAAAACAATTAAACTTAAGAGGCCTTATACTAAACATCTATAGTTGAGGGATAAAATTCTTGTACTCTGTTGGCTAAGATTTCAGGGAGAGGAATAATGCCGTCGTGTTATGGTATTTGTGAAGCTGTGAAAATGTGTTGGGGATTAGAATTAGTTTACGGTATTAATATGGTGTAAATACTCGGGATTAAAGGATTAAACTTAGGATTAACGATCTCTAACTGTTGGACATTTACAAAACAGGATTTACTGTAGATTTGACACCCCATACAACAGGAAAAGTCACATGGTGTGTTTTGGTTTTGTTTTATTAATGGAAGCAACACAGTCGAGGTGGTACGGGACACTACTCACTGTCATGAAAATTCGTGAAAAAAGATAAAAAAAAAAAACGACAAAAATATTAGAATCATATGTAGATTCTTATGGAAGGAGAAAGAAACTGCTTTTACCAAGGAGGACCATTAGTGTTTATAGAAGAGCTAGTTTAAGCCTTTGGAATACACAATATAGACCGGACCTAGTGAAAAGCTTTTATCAATAAATGCAATAACATATTCTAGGAGGAAAACCTCGAGTGTGATACTAGACATAAGTGTGTATGTGTCACTTGGCGTAGTTGGAGGTGAGGTGACGCGTGACGGCTCTGTGCGTCATCATCATCCAGGCGTGTAGTGGGTGAGGTGACGGCTGGCTCTGTGCGTCATCATCATCCAGGCGTGTAGTGGGTGAGGTGACGGCTGGCTCTGTGCGTCATCATCATCCAGGCGTGTAGTGGGTGAGGTGACGGCTGGCTCTGTGCGTCATCATCCAGGCGTGTAGTGGGTGAGGTGACGGCTGGCTCTGTGCGTCATCATCCAGGCGTGTAGTGGGTGAGGTGACGGCTGGCTCTGTGCGTCATCATCATCCAGGCGTGTAGTGGGTGAGGTGACGGCTGGCTCTGTGCGTCATCATCATCCACGCGTGTAGCTAGAGCCGAGATGGGCTGCACGATGTCCATGGAGGAGAAGGCGGCTATGGCCAAGAGTCGGGAGATCGACCGTGACTTGTTCTTCGCGGCCGAGAGCGCTGCCAGGGACGTAAAGCTCCTCCTCTTGGGTAAGTTGTAGTGAGTGAGTGTTTGTCCTGCCCCCAAAACAACGCATCAGGATACAGTTCCACAAGTGTCCTGTACTGTTGCTGTAAGTTCAGGTTTTGATGACGTTTATAAATTTTGTAGTGTTTTGTGCTGTAACCTGACCACTTAACTGTAGTTGTTGTTAATACACTTTACGGAGGTTTGACATCTAACGGACCCTCGATATAATGGATTTTCTTTTCTATATTGTCCGTTAAATAGAGGTTTTAGTGTACAGAGGAATTGGAACATTATGGAGTTATCTCAGGTTTAGTGTGTGTGTGTGTGTGTGTGTGTGTGTGTGTGTGTGTGTGTGTGTGTGTGTGTGTGTGTGTGTGTGTGTGTGTGTGTGATTCACTGCACGATGCGGATATATTAAAAGGTTCTCACGCCTTTAGAATATCCCGCCCGGCCGCTGATGCTGTCTAACACTGCACTCAATGGGTCCACTTAGGCTAAAAACGTAAAATTTGGCGCCATTAAACTTCAAAATAGCCCAAAATTATGGTAGAAAGGGTTGGTATATTTTTTATCTACCTCTGAGTATACTTTATCTACCTCTGAGTATACTTTATCTACCTCTGAGTATACTTTATCTACCTCTGAGTATACTTTATCTACCTCTGAGTATACTTTATCTACCTCTGAGTATACTTTATCTACCTCTGAGTATACTTTATCTACCACTGAGTATACTTTATCTACCTCTGAGTATACTTTATCTACCTCTGAGTATACTTTATCTACCTCTGAGTATACTTTATCTACCTCTGAGTATACTTTATCTACCTCTGAGTATACTTTATCTACCACTGAGTATACTTTATCTACCTCTGAGTATACTTTATCTACCTCTGAGTATACTTTATCTACCTCTGAGTATACTTTATCTACCTCTGAGTATACTTTATCTACCTTTTGTCTCCTACCTGAAGAATCTGCAGGCAAGGTTAGGTTAGGTTACGTTACGTTACGTTAGGTTATTTGTGTTCTTAATCTGTGTTACTGAGGAGGAGAGGGCTGGTTGGTTGGTTGGAGGGAAAGAGAGATGGAGGGTTGGTTAATTGAGGAGAGAGAGGGAGAGTTAGTTGGAGAAAAGGTGGGATAGTTGGAGGGTTGGAGACAGAAAGGGAGGGGGTTTAGTTGGAGGAAGGGAAGGAAGGAGGGTAGTAGGAGAGAGGGAGAGGTAGGAGGAGGGTGGTAGGAGGGAGGGAGAGAGGAATGTGTTGGTACAGTGTTATGAGTGTTTCCTCTGTGTGGCGGGTCTCTCCCTGTTAGTTCACGGGGAGGAGTGCTGGTGATTGATCCTGCTACTGGCTTACAACAGGCTCCTATAACTCATTCACACACACACACACACAGGAATTTACACACAGGCACACACATACATACAGGCGCACACACACACAGACATTCACACACAAGCTGTTACTACTACTACTTTGCTGTCACTCGGAATCGAGTATGACGATTATCCAGCTATGATACAATGAAGTGGGTTATTAAGGATGTCACCTTGGTTGGTGAGTTTTGAGGTGACTAAAGAGGCCGATACGGGACCGATATAGTTGTTCACAGATGTTGCACATGTGGAGGGCTGCATCTAGTGCGGGAGGGGCGGCGGCAGCGTCTTTTCGGCGCTGCCGCTTGTCTGCCTCGGTTTGCAGTCGGGCTAGGCATTCACACATAACACACACACAAACACACACACACACACACACACACACACACACATACACACAGGCATTCACACACAGGGACACTCATTCACACACACAAACACACACACACACATATTCCTTCAATCTCTCTTTCTCTCTCTCTGGTCTAATTGCTCATGATCGCTTGAGTTGCCTCTTATTTTCAGCCGTGGAGGAACATTCTTGGCATCCAGCATTGTGTACAGAAGGTGGGTGTCCTCTCTCTCTCTCTCTCTCTCTCTCTCTCTCTCTCTCTCTCTCTCTCTCTCTCCACAGGGCACAGTGTAGAGCCTGTGCTAATTATGCAAGCCTGGGTGTTACCGAGTGTTGAAGACGGTGTTGGTGTGTGGGGGTAGTGAGGGTGTAAGAGGGGGTGGTGAGGATATTGGGGGAGGTGTTGCTGAGTGTTGGAGGAGGTGTTAGTGTGTGGGAGAGAGTAGTTGGGTCTAGTAGGGGGTGTTGGAGAAGGTGTTGGGGGTGTTGTAAAAGGTGTTGAAGCGTTGGAGGAGGTGTTGCTGAGTGTTGGAGGAGTTGGAGAGGGTGTCGCTGGTGTCACAGTCTCCAAGTGTCGTTTATTGTAATTGAGTTGAGTTGAGTCACTGAAATGTGCTGAAGCTGTTTTTAGTACAGTCCCCCCCCCTTCCCCCCACTCTCCCGATCTCCCCACTTCTCGTCCTCTCTCTCCCTCTCTTCTCCCCTCCTTCATCTTCTATCCCTCTTCCCTTCCCCCCTCCTCCCCTCTCCTCTCCCCATCCCCCCTCCTCTCCTCTTTCTCTCCCTTTCCTCTCCCTCTCCTCCTTCTTCCTTGAGTTCGGATAGGCTCCAGGGAGAAGCAACACCAGCTAGCTAATCCCACCAGGACGGTTCCAAGGTGTGTGCCCATTAAACAAACTAATTGGCACTCTGGATTACAACACCTCCCTTCCCTTCCCACCCGGATTACTACCCTTCCTCTCTCCTTCCATTTCTTTATTCCCTCCCTAGCTTCCCTCCCTACCCTCTCTAGATTCCCTCCCTACCCTCTCTAGATTCCCTCCCTACCCTCCCTAGATTCCCTCCCTACCCTCTCTAGATTCCCTCCCTACTCCCTCCCCTACCCTCCTCTCAAACCTACACCTTCCTTCCTCCCTCCCCGCTGGCCAATAACGACGACTGTCAACTTGTTGTTCCAAGAAAGCCGAGTTGTGATTGGCTTAGCTTGTTGTTTCCAAGGAGAGAGAGAGAGAGAGAGAGAGAGAGAGAGAGAGAGAGAGAGAGAGAGAGAGAGAGAGTGTTACGTTGGTTGGATACAAAGAGAGAGTGAGACACAATGTTGGTTAGATACACAGAGAGGGGGGGGAGAGAGAGGAAGGAAGGAAGAGAGAGAGAGAGGGGGGACGAAGAGAAAGAGAAAGGGAGAGAGGAAGGAAGGGAGATAAAGAGAGAGAGAGAGAGATTTAAAGTCAAGCCTCGGGTATATATGTCAAAGGTGCCGAAGTATTAAGTTAATTATAAATCTCCAGCAGTTACCCCGGAAATTCTAGAATGTCTCTCGCGTCACTGTGTGTGTGTGTGTGTGTCTGTGTGTGTGTGTCTGTGTGTCTGTGTGTGTGTGTGTGTGTGTGTGTGTGTGTGTGTGTGTGTGTGTGTGTGTGTGTGTGTGTGTGTGTGTGTGTGTGTGTGTGTGTGAAGGTTCAGACGGGTATAACCATCCTGGGGATAACCACCACAGTTATCTCCCCGGCTTCTTACACACCCTTCCTGCCCCTTTAAACACCTTTCTCCCTTCTCTGGCGTAGTCTGGTGTGTACTGTATGTATGTATGTATGTATGTATGCAAGTGTTCTATTTTAGTGAAGAAATATATAATGTTAATCTAAATCCTTTCGTAATGGAATTTTGGAGAGAGAGAGAGAGAGAGAGAGAGAGAGAGAGAGAGAGAGAGAGAGAGAGAGAGAGAGAGAGAGAGAGAGGTTCTTATCACGTATTTATATAAAGTTACTTCGAGTGTGACTGTTTGTAGCAATAGGGTTAGGTTAGGTTTGTTTAGGTCAGGTTAGGTTTACCTGTAGTGGTGGAGTTATTATGTAATGCCTCACCTGAGTTACCTCCTTCTAGGTTAATTAGTTTAGGGTTTTTTCTCATAAAAATTCTTTGTGTGTACTCCACCTACAATGCTGCTGTTGGGGATGGTGGTGGTTGTGGTAGTAGTGGTGGTTGTGGTGGTAGTGGTAGTAGTAGTAGTAGTAGGTAATAAAATGGCGGCGAAGGTGTGGCTATAGAGGGAGGATGGAGGCTACGTATAAAAAAAAAAGTAGTAGTAGTAGCAGTAGTAGTATTGATCATTGCACACGGCATTGCTGAACGCGTGAGGAGGAAGGTATACTACTGCTGGTGATGATGTCGTTTGGTAGTCAACACACACACACACACACACACAGATGGTCAAGGGTGATGCTGGCACGTGTGGTCTTGTGTCATCCCGTAAGATCGAGTTTGGTGTTGTTGAGAAGCTGTAATTTACGACATATATAATTGGGCTTGAATCAACGGCATACAGACAGTTGTGTGTGTGTGTGTGTGTGTGTGTGTGTGTGTGTGTGTGTGTGTGTTTTGGGAGGCATTTATCTTGTTCTTATCTCAACACAGGAGGAGGGGGCACGTGTCTGTAGTCCTTTTCATCACCCGGTCGGTCGGTCGGTCGGTCGGTCGGTCGGGCAGGCAGACGCTGAAGCCCTGTAGGTCTGGCAGCAGGCGACGTGTGGTGGGGACAATAGGAGTAATGTCTTGGTGTGTGTGTGTGTGTGTAGATGACAGTGGCAGCAAACTCTTATTGTTACCCCCTCAAGGAGCCATGATCCGACCTAGTCTCTCTCCCTCATCCCTATTCCCACTCATCTTGCCTGCTTCACTAACCTTCCTTACTCTCCCTCGCCGCCCCGCCCCGCCTCTCTACCTAATCCCCAACCTATAGCCTTACCTCCCCCACCTAATCCATAACCTCACCACCACCCCAATCCCCACCACCACCACCCAATCCCCATTCAACCTCGCCGCCCCCACCCAATATCCGGCCTTTAACCAACACCACACAGTCTTTCCATCCGTATAACACAGCTTCGGTGAAAATGGATAGGAGTTTTAAGGTCTCTCTCTCTCTCTCTCTCTCTCTCGTCCACTGAGCAGTAAACAGAAACCTTGGGAAAAAACCCTTAAAGAACATTTTATTTTCTTCTCATACGTTTTTTAAGACTTTCTATGTTCGTAGTTTAAACAAGAAAGCGTAATGTTACGTTAAGTAGTAAAGGTAATAGTGTAATTAAGTGAGTTTCATTACCGTGGAGTAGTCACAGGTGTTGATGGTGATAATGATTTGTTTGGTTTTTATATGAAGACAACTACCTTTCTTTACCCTCCTTCCTTCCTTCCTTCCTTCCTTCCTTCCTTCCTTCCTTCCTTCCTTCCTTCCTTCCTTCCTTCCTTCCTTCCTTCCTTCCTTCCTTTCTTCCTTTCTTCCTTTCTTCCTTCCTTCCTTCCTTCCTCTTCCATCTGGTCCTTTTTCTTCTTCCTTCTGCTCTTCTTCCTCCTCCTCTTCATCCACCTTCTCTTCCTCTTCCTTCTGGTTCTTGTTGCTGTTCTTCTTCGTCGTCTTCATCTTCTTCCTCCTCCTCCTCCTCCTTCTACAGGCATTAATCATGACACTCCCAGATATGTCAGGCATAAGGAGTGTTGGGTCTTTGATATCCACGAGTTGGCAAGACCTGTCACTGAATATCTCTGGCATGACAGCTTGAGGTGTTGACACATCTGACACGTCGATACCCGGTGTGACACAACTTAAAGGGGGGCTTGACACGTTCCTTCGATGTGACACAAATGCTGCCATATATTTTGACACATACTCACACTTTGCATAATTTGATACTCACTCGTAATTTGACACACACACACACACACACACACACACACATGTCAATCACAACTTGACACTTGACACAAACTCCCAGACATCATACACACACACACACACACACACACACACACACACACACACACACACACACACACACACAGTCTCTGACACTTGACACAACCCAGACATCACACACACACACACACACACACACACACACAATGAGACTCAGGGGCGGAAGAGAGTGAAAATCCGAAACCGCTGGAGGTGTCATATTTTATTCATGGAGCAGCCGCCCAGTCTCTTGTTGCGGCCCTCCACCCACTACCACCCTCCACCCACTCCTACCCTCTACTACTACTACTCCACCACTCCTCACCACTCTTACCCTTCATCTACCCATCAACACTCCACCCACTACCACCCTCCACTCATTACCACCCTCCACCTACTTATTCCTACCCTCCACCCACGTTACTCTTCCTCCTCCTCCTCTTATTCTCCCTCCTTTTCATCCTCCTCCTTCTCTCCCTCCTCCTTCTCCTCCCCCCACGTCCTGTTGTCAGCTGAACTCTTAAATCTTTCCCCGTGATCCGTGCGTGTTGGTGCTTCCTGGCGATTTCCTCTGTGTGCTGGTCATTGGTTGAGTGTGTGTGTGGTCCTTGTTTGTGATTGGTTGAGTGTGTGTGGTCCTTGTTCGTGATTGGTTGAGTGTGTGTGGGTCTCCTTCGTGATTGGTTTGAGTGTGTGTGTGTATGTGTAGTCCTTGTTCCTATTTGGTTGAATGTAATAGTGCTTGTTCCTAATTGGTTGTCTGTGTTTGGTCTTTGATCGTGATTGGTGGGATGTGTTAGTGGCTCTATAATAGTTAAGTTATACAACCTATTGTCGTGTCGTGAACCAAGCCGACCCTAGCAGTACACTAGCAGATGTGTTGTAACCTAACCTAACCCAAGCATATGAAGAAATGATCTCTCTCTCTCTCTCTCTCTCTCTCTCTCTCAACTGCTGCATGAGAATAGTGTTGTTATTTGTTTTTGTTGTTGTTTTTTGTTATTATTTTGTTAATTTTGTTATTTTTTATTGTTGCGTTTTTTGTTTATTTGTTGTTTTTGTTATTAATTGTTGTTTTGTTGTTACTGTTGTTTTTGTTTGTAGTTGTTGTTGTTTGTTGTTAATGTTAGTTTTTTGTACTACTGTTTTTGTTTGTTGTTGTAAGGTTATTCATGGTGGCTGGTGAAGTATTTTAAATCATTCGTGAATTTTTTTGTTTGGGGGGGGGGTTACGGGAAACTTAGTTATTGATAGCGAGTGGTAGTGGTGGTGTTGTGGTATTAGTGTGATTGGTGGTGTGGTAGTGGTAGTAGTGGTGGTGTAGTAGTAGTAGTAGTAGTGGTGTGGTAGTAGTGGTGGTGTAGTGGTAGTAGTAGTAGTGGTGTGGTAGTAGTGGTGGTGTTGTGGTATTAGTGTGATGTGGTGGTGTGGTAGTAGTGGTGGTGTAGTGGTAGTAGTAGTAGTGGTGTGGTGGTAGTGGTGGTGTTGTGGTATTAGTGTGATGTGGTGGTGTGGTAGTAGTGGTGGTGTAGTGGTAGTAGTAGTAGTGGTGTGGTGGTAGTGGTGGTGTTGTGGTATTAGTGTGATGTGGTGGTGTGGTAGTGGTAGTAGTGGTGTGGTGTTAGTGGTGGTAGTAGTAGTGGTGTGGTAGTGGTAGTAGTAGTAGTGGTGTGGTGGTAATAGTGGTAGTAATAGTAGTGGTAGTAGTGGTAATGAAGGTGGTAGTAGTGGTGATATGCAAACAGATATATGTAAATTAGTGTCTGTAAATGAATAAATTAAAAAAGATACTGTATATGTAAATAATTATCCCGTATGTAAAATATTATCTGCTAATTAGTCTATGTAAATGAATGTTATTGAATATATGTAAAAAAAGACATGTGAAACAGCGTATGTAACTCAATATATATAAACGAATATATGTAAACCCTAGTGTATATAGACAAGTATATATATATAAATTAGTGTGTTCATGAATATATATCAATAGATAGACAAAATTACCCTAAAACACACACAGTAACATAGTGAGTATTGAGAGTGAATTTGAAGGGCGTGTAGTGATAGACAGAGCCAGCAGGGTAGAGGCGGTGAGTGTGTGTGTGGGGGGAGGGTGGTATGTGTGTGTGTGTGGGGGGGTGGTATGTGTGTGGGGGGTGGTATATGTGTGTGTGGGGGTGGTATGTGTGTGTGTGTGGGGGGGGGTGGTATGTGTGTGTGGGGGGTGGTATGTGTGTGTGTGGGGGGTGGTATGTGTGTGTGGGGGGTGGTATGTGTGTGTGTGGGGGTGGTATGTGTGTGTGGGGGTGGTATGTGTGTGTGTGGGGGTGGTATGTGTGTGTGGGGGGGTGGTATGTGTGTGTGTGGGGGGTGGTATGTGTGTGTGTGTGGGGGGATGGTATGTGTGTGTGTGGGGGTGGTATGTGTGTGTGGGGGTGGTATGTGTGTGTGGGGGGTGGGTAAGTGTGTGTGTGTGGGGGTGGTATGTGTGTGTGTGGGGGTGTGGGGGGGTGTATGTGTTACTAAAAACGAGTGGAATGAAAACAGTGTGGGTGGTGGGTTAGTGAGTGGGTGGTGTGGGTTAGTGAGGGGTGGTGTTGGTTAGTGAGTGGTGTGCTGTGGGTTAGTTAGGGTGTGGTGTGGGTTAGTGAGTGGGTGGTGTGGGTTAGTGTGGGGTGGTGTGGGTTAGTGAGGGGTGGTGTTGGTTAGTGAGTGGTGTGCTGTGGGTGAGTGGGATGGTGTGGGTTAGTGAGTGGGGTGGTGTGGGTTAGTGTGGGGTGGTGTGGGTTAGTGAATGGGGTGGTGTGGGTTAGGGAGCGTTGGTGAGTGAATTAAATTTAGAATTTTGCCGCGAACAGCCAGTTTATTGTGCACCCCATACTAACCAAAGCTAATCCATTGTATTATCCAGGGTCTGAGTATGGCCCCTGACTCACTATAATAATGAGGGTCGTGGGGCCATTAGTGACCCATTGTATTATCCAGGGTCTGAGTATGGCCCCTCACTAATATATCAGGGTCGAGGGGTGACATTAGTGGCCCAGCATGACTGTTTAGGAGTCTTACTTGTTTCATCAGGTTCCAGGGACCATAACACAGGTTCCAGTAATAAATCACATAGGATCTCCCGGCCACCTAACCTGTAACGTGTTCAATGTGTCAGCGTGAAGGAGCCGCCGCCCTTGATCATAATACCTGCTGTAGCTACCTGAGGGCTGAGGAGGAGGGAGGGTTTTACCTGTGGGAGGGGATGAAGGCGGGAGAGAGTGGGGGGTAGGGGTAGTTGGTTGGATATCATGTTAGTTGGGCTTCATGAACGAGGGACACTCAGTCACTGAGAGATGAATATTATGTTAGTAAATGTGTTTAAACCACACTGTTCAGTATTGGTGGTAACACTCGTGCGCTGCCCTGCCCGGCCAGGTGCAGCTTATAGATTTTGTAGCGATTTTTACGAGGGCGTGGACGGTGTTGCTGGTCTTGGGGTTTTACATATGTCAATAATAGATCTGACTCATTTTATTATTATTAAAACTTTTAGGTAATACAAACTGCAAGTTAGGGAAATATTGAGGTGAGGAAGGTGTGTTTGGTGACACTGTTGCGCGTGGTGGCCAGTGCGCGTGCGCCCTGGTCGACAGAGGAGAGACGGGCAGCCAAGCGTAGGATAATCTCACTTAAACTAGGGTGTATCACTCAGCAGAGGTCCTGATGACGTGTGATACACAGTCGTTAGTGTTGGTGTGCTAGGGTTGTTACGTGAGAGTAGCGGGTTAAGGCCGAGAGACGCCACAAGTGTGATAATAAACCTCGGCGTGGGTCGTGGTGGTGGTGGTCGCTGGGGCTACTCACCGCCAACCACCTCAGTGTGCAGTGCGCTAGGCTTAGTTGCGGAACCTCGCTGCCGTTCTTCCGTGCCGTGTGTGTGTGAGTGTGGTGTAGTGTGGTACAGTTGTGGCGCTGCCACTGTGGTGTGTGGTGGAGGTCGGCAGGACCGTATAGCGTGGTCGGTGAGGAGTGGTAGCCGACACCGCAACCATGGGCTGTGCCATGTCTGCGGAGGAGCGCGCCGCGCAGGCCCGCAGCAAACAGATTGAGAAGAACTTGAAGGAGGATGGCATTCAGGCAGCGAAAGACATCAAACTACTGCTGTTGGGTAAGTATTTTGGTGGGTAGGGGGGGCGGGGGCGTGGCTGGCTGGCATAGTGGGGCTACTGTGGCCGCGGGGACTGACTGGAGGTGGGTGGGCGGCGGGCAGGGTGCACAAGGTGCCCGGGCAGTGGGGCTGCCCCAGGCTGGACGCCCATCTGAAGGGCGCCGGCACAGCGGGCGTGGCACAACTGTGCGCAACTCGTCCATATGGGCGTGGCACCGCTGCTCCCTCACTAACCTTCCTCCTGTGTAGACAAATCTATTTGGTTAAGTTATCAGCGGGGAAGGTGCGGCGGGGAGCAGTAAACACGACGAATGAGTCCAAGATTAACTTTGTCAAGGTGTTAATTCACTGCCGACTTTCCGAAGAGGGCGGCGGGGGTAGTGCCACCTAGCGGCTGTCGGGAGAACCTGCCGGGTGGCCAGCTGACCCGTGTGGCACCCACCCACCCACCGTGCCACCCTCACTTTTACGGACGGACGTGTGGTGTTATGCCTTCCCCACCACAACCATCACTCATTATCACCACAACCACCATTCATTATCACCACAGCCACCATCCACTCAACACAACCACAATCCATCACTACCCACAAGAACCACCCACCCACAACAACCACCCACCAACCACCCACAACAACCACCCACCTACACAACCATCCATTCACTCCTATCACCTCATACAAGATCAACGACACAGCTATGACAATCTAAAGTTACAAGACCATAATGATGATAATAATAATGATGATAATGACGATGGTGGTGAAGGCGGAGCTGGTGACATTCCCTAATGGCACTCCCGTACTTCTGTAATGATGGCACTCCTTACTGCCTCTACCAATACCTGCACCTCTGCTCCCACCCCCACCACCTCCCCTGTCAGTCCCCCCACCTCCCTGTGGCCCCCATATCCTCCACTTACCCACCCCACCCCACCCACGCACATACTATCAATCTCACCCACATTATATTGATAACTGGTCTTACCCACGTTCCTTCCCAGTTCAGTCATTATCACTTCTACCACTGGCCAGTCTGTTCATGGGGGGGGTAACTGGGATATTTTTAACGGGAAGTGTCCTAAAGCCCGGCACCTGACTGGTTTATTTTTAAATATATCACCAGTTAGTTTTTATCTATCGCCCAGTCAGTTCTGTTTGAGTCTATTTACAGGCAGTCATTATTGTTGTTAGTGTGATGTTTAGTTATCTATCGCCCAATCAGATTTATCTATCGGCCAGTCAGTTTTATCTATCGCCCAGTCAGTTTTATCTATCGCCCAGTCAGTTTTATCTGTCGCCCAGTCAACCATTGTTATAACTGTTGGGAATATTTTGTTTTTATTAATTATTACCAGTTAATTTTTTTTTGTCTAGCTGTCGTTGTTAAGTTTACTTGTTATGTTAAAATTTGGTCTAATTGTCTTTGTCTTCTAAAGTTGTGGAAGAAAGCTGTTGTTGTTGTGGTTGTTGCGTTGCTTTTGTTGTTATTGCTGTGGTTGTTTTCGTTGTTGTGGTTGTGTTAAAGTGTCAGGGTTTGTGACATACAGGCGGACGGAACCCTAAGTCCAGCCTAGAAGGAAATGACGATTAATTTAATTTCTCAATGAAGGAAATTTCGACGTTTTGGGGAAATTTGTCGTGTGTGAATTTTTTCCTAGTTTCCCTCTTTAATTTATAAGGGGTTCCGTTTTCTGTGAGCTGAGAATTTTTTACCCGTTTTCTGTGAGTAGAATTATAACTCGTTTTCTGTGAGTAGAATTATAACTCGTTTTCTGTGAGTAGAATTATAACTCGTTTTCTGTGAGTAGAATTATAACTCGTTTTCTGTGAGTAGAATTATAACTCGTTTTCTGTGAGTAGAATTATAACTCGTTTTCTGTGAGTAGAATTATAACTCGTTTTCTGTGAGTAGAATTATAACTCGTTTTCTGTGAGTAGAATTATAACTCGTTGTCTGTGAGGAGAATTATAACTCGTTTTCTGTGAGTAGAATTATAACTCGTTTTCTGTGAGTAGAATTATAACTCGTTTTCTGTGAGTAGAATTATAACTCGTTTTCTGTGAGGAGAATTATAACTCGTTTTCTGTCAGTGAAATTGTTTAGCTAATTAATTTTTTGTGCCAATTTTAATTATCATTTTATTATACACTTGCGCATGCCTTGTTGTTTATTTATTATCTGAGGTGCGCATGCGTTTAACTTACTCACCGATTGGAGACCTGCGCGCGCGCTCGCACACACACACACACACACTTAACTCTTACTTAAGTGATAACTAAGTTTGAATGGGTTGCCCACCTGTGTTCAGTAAATTAACTCCTCAGCAACGCCTGGTGGTTCAGATCGTTAACACTCCCCCCTCTCTCTCTCTCTCTCTCTCTCTCTCTCTCTCTCTCTCTCTCTCTCTCTCTCTCCCTTTCTCTTTCCTTTCTCATTTTCTCTCCTCTCTCTGCCATCGACCAGTTAGTCCACACTTAACTAACTCCCCCACCACCAGCCTCACGCCACCTGGTAAGTGGCAGTAGCAGCACCAACACCAGCAGCCCCCTCCCCTCCCCTACCAGCTCTCGACCAGTTTTGCACTTGCTGGTGACTTCCTCCCTCCTCCCTCTCCCCCTCCTCCCTTCCCTCCTTCCTCCTCCTCCTACCTCCTCAACCCCTCTCTTCCCTCCCTCTCCCCTTCCCCCCCTCCCACCCTCCTCCTTCCCCTCCCGCCCCTCCCCTTCTCCTCCCTTCCCCTCCTTCCCCTCTCTCCCCTTCTCCATTCCCTTCACGCCCTCCTCCTCCCTCCCCTCCAGCCCCTTCTTGCCCTCCCCTCCTTCCCCTCCTTCCCCTCCCCATTGCAAAACCAGATTTAAATTGACTGGTTGCAATTTCTCGAGGCTGGAGGCTTTTTTCCCTCTTCATAAACAGCCCAGCAGTGGAACTAATTTTAGCGCACTTGATTGGTTCTCACAGCCTTGACGTCACTTCATCACGCCAAACGCAGCCAATTAGGTCAGGTGTTGGCGGCGGCTGGCGGGCTGGGAGGGGAAAGACGAAATATGACGTCATGCTGTCGAGAACCAATCACGGTGCAGGAAATTATAGGCTTCATAATAAAACGTTAGACAAGAAGGAATTAATAGGCGATTTGGGGGGATTAATGGGCGATTTGGGGGAATTAATGGGCGATTTTTTAGGATTAATGAGTGATTTTTTGAGGATTAATGAGCGATTTGGGGGGAATTAATGGGTGAATTTTTTTACGATTAATTAATAGTGGCGATTTATCGACCAACTTATTCTCGTAGGAAGTTCTTAAGGTGCACATATTCTGTATTCTTCAGTGACGTCACAAGTGAGAACAAGTGACGTCACGAACTTAGGACAGGTGACATTTGATAAAGTGTGTTGCCGGGACAGCTGTGGACTCGATATGTTGTTGACCCACTGATGAAGGCGGAGTAAGGGATCTGGAGGAGTAGGTGGTGGTGGTGGTGTGGGTTGAGTGGGACTTAAGAGTGGGCGGCGTTGGTGGTTCAAGTGGGACTCAGGGAGGGGGAGGGTATATATCGTTAGATGACGTGGGGAATTAGAGGTGGGAGTGAATGAGGGAGAGGATAGATGAGGGTAGCCTTGACTTAAGTGGGTGGTGGAAAGGTGGGGTGGGGTGGACAGAGAAAGTGGTGTAAGGAAAGGGGGAGAGGTAGGGAGGTAGGAAAGGGGAGGGGAGGTAGGAAGGGGGAGGAGGGAGGGAGGGGAAGGAAGGGGAGACAGGGGGAGGTAAGAAAGGAGGAGGGAGAGTATGCAAGGAAGAGAAAGGAAGTAAAATGTGGTTACTGGTTGATTAAGAAGATCAATAGGCTCTTGGATAGTTTAATAGGCCTTAGATAGTCTTAATAGGCCTTAGATAATCTTAATAGGCCTTAGATAGTCTTAATAGGCCTTAAATAGTCTCAGTAGGCTCTTGGATAGTCTCAATAGGCTCTTGGGGTACGGATAGGGTTAAGATGGTATTCATGGGTACTAATGTGTTTGAGGAGGGGGAAGAGGAGGTAGGAGGGGGAGGAGGAGGAAGAGGAGGTTGAAGGAGGAGGAGGAGGTACTGTGCTAGGAATGAGGGTTTCGAGGGTAAGTGGTTGAGGTAAAGATGGAGAGAGAGAGAAGAGAGATTCATTCCAGTAAAGGTTGGACTGGTGTGTGTGTGTGTGTGTGTGTGTGTGTGTGTGTGTGTGTGTGTGTGTGTGTGTGTGTGTGTTAGAAACACTTTCGATGAAGCTAAATAACGTCATATCCATTTATTCACTAGAGACAAAGCCTGGCTCTCTCTCTCTCTCTCTCACTCCTGTCCTGAGATAACTAATTAGCTAACTAACTAATCCATCCAGTGATAGAGTTAATGAGGAGGATTACTTGTTGGAACTCTTAATTCAGTCAGTTTACACTTTTTTTATAAGTTAAGAAATAAATCGAAATCAAGTTTGTTAGTCCTTTATTATTTTTGTTCTTATTTGTGTTGGTTTGTTTTTTTATTTTATTTTTAATCAGTTTCTGTCGCTATTTTTTTCTTTTGTCTCTTTGATAACTCGTGGAGGTGAGGGAGGAAGATGAGGAGGAATTAGGAAAGTGTTGAGGTAATTAGGGGGGTAGGGAGGGAAGGGGGGGGGGCTGGTGTTTACATTGATTCTTTGTATGTGGTGAGAGTGTGTTTATTCCCCCTCCTTCACCATTCCCCCCCCAACCTTACATTTAGGGGAGTGTGTGTAAGAGTCAGGAGTACTGTAGAAGTGTTACCTGAGGACACACACACACACCCTAAGAGAACTCTCATTACCCCCCCCCACACATCTATAGGTTCTTCACCAAACTGTCTGACGAAGTGGTGTGTAAATGAAGAAATTGTATTAATGAATTGGCAACTCAACTACAACGAGGGCTGCCGCAAAACTCTCAGATAATTTTTTTCTAATTACTTAAGCAAATACACGAACATTTGCAAACTTCTCTTGATCTTAAATAACAATGAGTAGTTTATTATTTTAAACATTCTACCTTTGGTTTGTTTAATATTTATCCTGACAGTAATGCAGCCAAAAACAGATCCACCAATCACAATCACCTTTTTATACAGCGTACTACCAAGTAGGTATTGCCAAGTAAAATTGCCAGTACGAGACCCAGGGTGGGGTCAGTGCATCTTTGGCTGACTGTACATTATATAATTGATTTAGGTTTTCAGAGGGAGTTCACACACACACACACACACACACTTTCAGACTGGCCTCCATAGTGTGTGTGTGTGTGTTGACAGACTGAATTGTTGGTTGCGTGGCTCACACTTCAGGGGTTGAAAGACTTAGGGAGGGTAATGCCTCTGTTGACTGACTGACAGACAGACATGTTTTCGTTGACAGACTTATAGATTATCCGTCATTTTAACACTCGGATGGACAGGAGACGGGATGGTGACTGATAATGTTGTTAGATTACGCCGGAGGGAGACGGAAAGCCGGTCGAAGGCTTTGTTGAGGGTAGAGGTGGTGATGGTGACGTGACTCACATTATAACATCTCATATTTTCATGAGAATTTAAGTATCTTTAAGTTTCAAGCTTTTGTTTTTTATGAGAATTTTGTATCTTTAAGTATCAAGCTTTTGTTTTTATGAGAATTAAGTATCAAGCTTTTGTTTTTATGAGAACTAAGTACCAAGCTTTTGTTTTATGAGAATTAAGTATCAAGCTTTTGTTTTGTGAGAATTAAGTAACTTTTAAGTATAAGGAGCAGTATCGTTGTGGATACGAGGCAGGATGTCCGGTATTAAGTTAAGAACGGGCATCCCCAGTCTAGTTTAGATACACCCTCACACCACTCGCCCTTCCTCTTGCCTGTCTCCACTGCTTAAAACGTCTGTCTGTCTGTCTTGGTTCCCAGGGATCATAGATGTCATGGTAATGTGTGCGTGTGTGTTAGCGTGACTGTGTGTGTGTGTTAGCGTGACTGTGTGTATGTGTGGGCGTGACTGTGTGTGTGTGTGTGCTCGACTTGTCCGTGACATGTCTTGCCCTTGTCCTGTCTCTACAAGGTCACCCGTATTAATGTATCGTTGGATTTTGAGACAGATTGATTTTTTTTTGTGAGAGAGATAAACGGATTGGACTTTTTGAGAGAGACAGATTGGACTTTTTGGGAGACAGGTTGGTTTTGGGAGAGACGGATTGAACTTTTTGGGAGAGATTGGACTTTTTGGGAGACCGGTTGGACTTTTTGGGAGAGACGCATTGGCCTTTTTGAGAAAGACGGATTGGACTTTTTGGGAGAGACAGAGTGGACTTTTTGGGAGACAGATTGGACTTTTTTGTGTATGTAGAGGTAGGCGGGTGTTGTGTGCTGGTGGGATGTGGTGTGGCATGGCACTGTGAGAATGTGGTGTGTAACGAGGCGTTGTATGGTGTGGCGGTGGAATATGGTGTGGTGTAGCGCGGCATTGAGGGTGTGGTGTGGTATGGTGTGGTGTAGCGTGGCACTGAGAGGTGTAGTGTGGTGTAATATGGTGGTATGGTGTAGTAGTGTCGGGCTGTTGTGATAAAAAGCTTCCTGGCCAGACTAAAGCTATTAGTGAAACCTCTATTTAACGGACTATAGGGAAAGGAAAGTCCGTTATATCAAAGGTCCGTTATATGTAAAACCTCTATTTAACGGACTGTGGAGAAACAGGTCTGTTATATGTGAAATCCCTATTTAATGGACTATATGGGGAGGAAACTGTTATCGAGGGTGCGTTATCTGTAAAACCTCGATAAAACACATCGTTCTATGGTACCATGAACCATCTTATTCACTAACCTAACCAATATCATCCTATCAAGCATAAAATTACAAGGTTATATTTACCCTGAGTTTATTACGGTACTTAAAGTCACGAATAATTATATTTTCATAAATGTTTTTACTAAGTTATGAAGGGTTACTGGTTAGCCCACCCAACCTAACCTAACCCAATGGAGAGCTAAATAGTAAAACTGGCGGATTAGTATTTTACGAGAGAGGATTGGATCTGATAGCATAACCTGTGTGTGAAACATGCCTGCCTTACAGAGTGTGTGTGGGGGGAGAAGGTTTGTGTGTGTTTGAGAGAAACAGTGTGTGAGTGAGAGAGAATGTGGTGTGTAAGTACAGTGCTGTATGTATGCCTGCGTGTCTCTCCCCCCCCCTCCCTCCATGTTGTGGTATATAGCTGGACTAGCAAAGAGATCACGTCGACCTCATGTTAAATAAAGACCCGTAACGAATGTGAAGCCACTGTCTGGTGGAACACATCGCAGCCCACTATTATCCTGTTAATTCACCGCCGCCGCCAGTGTTGTGTTGTATCACATCCTCCCAGAGACATGGAGACGTGTTGATCCTGGGTTTCAAGTTCACTAATTGTACCCAGAGGTGCTTGAAAGGGAATCGTTGGTTGTTACTGAGTTACACTTAATTCACATCGAGTATGGGAGGGTAACGAACGTATTTTGTTTCACACTCGGTAGACGTGTGTGTGTGTTCTAGCTGGTAAGAGATATGCCATATTAGGCATTCTTTTGTTTTAAACCAGATTTTCTAGTAATTATTCTCTCATTAATACTGTATTCTATGAAGAATTATATGTTGTAGTATTATGAATGAGTTGATTAAGATGTGGTAGCTCTGCAGGTAGGGGGTATAGAGATGTCCCTGACGTTAGCTCTGGCAACACTGGCTGGCTGGGAGAGGGACCGCGCGGGAAAAATCGATTTGGTCGGGACTTAACATCTGTCCCAGTGTAGATGTGGCACCACCGCCTGAAGCTCAAACTGTGGTGGCCCCTCAGCTCTCTTTAATTACGTATAGTTCTTGGTTAAGTTGATTGAAAAAAAATATTGGGGGTTTCCTTTGATAAAATATATGTTCTTTAATGGTGAACAGGGGGAATTAAATAATGTACGGGTCGGTTGTACAATTTTAAGCCGCTGGTCTCTTCCCGGGTGGAGTGGAGGAGGGCTTCAGTCTCCATTACAGAGAGGGGATCGATGGTGTGGGTGAGAAGGAACTTGAGTGCAGCTGCCCACATACTCCGCCAACTGATAATAATGACGGGAGAATGTGATGATGATGATGATGATAATGGTGGTTGTGGTGGTGATGTGGCAACGTTTTAAAGAGATGACACGGGCTGCGATTGGAGGAAGAAGGAAGTCTGCTTCAAAAATATTCATAAAATTCCTAACGTGTTTAGCCCTTTTGCTTTATGCTTTAATTATCCTAACTATTATAAGTTCCTTTTGCTCTATAATTTGGGGCATTATAGTAACAGTTTGGGAGCATTGGAAGGGGGGTGTTATGGCTATTTACAGTATATATATACAGTATATATATATATATATATATATATATATATATAATATATATATATATATATGTGTGTGTGTGTATGTATGTGTATGTGTGTGTGTGTGTGTGTGTGTGTGTGTGTGTATGTATGTATGTATGTATGTATGTATGTATGTATGTATGTATGTATGTATGTTTATACCTGGGAGGCTTATGGTCACTGTCTGTTTGGCTATGTTTACAGGTATATATTATGTGTGTGTGTGTGTGTGTGTGTTCTGTTTAGATAATGATGAATTCTCTCCGTTCATCCGTGTGGTGGGTTGGGTTAGGTTAGGCTAGGTTTGGCTTGGCTTGGCTAGGTGGTCTAGTAGGCCTGGGATTCGTATGTGAGACTCCAGATCATGGGGGCGTGGCTGGCGTCTATGGTGTGGGGGGGTGAGAATGACCTTGCTGTGTGTGTGTGTGTGTGTGTGTGTGTGTGTGTGTGTGTTATGGTATGTATGTATGTAACAACTATACGACCTTGTTGAAAGGAATTGAGGTGGGGGAGACTCGTACTGTAACCCATGTATACCTTCCCTTACCTTACATAAACTAACCTTACCTTATAAACTAACCTAACCTTACCTTGCCGTACATAAACCAACCTTACCTTACATAAACTAACCTAACCTAACCTAACCTAACCTAACCTAACCTTACCTTACATAAACTAACCTTACCTACATAAACTAACCTAACCTTACCTTGCCGTACATAAACTAACCTTACCTTACATAAACTAACCTAACCTTACCTTACCTACATAAACTAACCTTACCTTACATAAACTAACCTAACCTTACCTTACATGAACTAACCTTACCTTACATAAACTAACCTAACCTTACCTTACATGAACTAACCTTACCTTACATAAACTAACCTAACCTACCTTACCTTACATGAACTAACCTTACCTTACCTTGCCGTACATAAACTAACCTTACCTTACCTTACAGAACTAACCTTACCTTACCTTACATGAACAACTCTAACCTTACCTTACATAAACTAACCTAACCTTACCTTACCTTACCTTACATGAACTAACCTTACCTTACATAAACTAACCTAACCTACCTTACATGAACTAACCTTACCTTACCTTACATGAACTAACCTACTACATAAACTAACCTAACCTTACCTTACCTTACCTTACATGAACTAACCTTACCTTACATAAACTAACCTAACTTACCTTACCTTACATAAACTAACCTTACCTTACCTTACATGAACTAACCTTACCTTACCTTACATGAACTAACCTAACCTTACCTTACATGAACTAACCTTACCTTACATAAACTAACCTTACCTTACCTTACATGAACTAACCTTACCTTATTCCCTCAGATTCAGGCAAATGCGATTAACTCCAGAACAAAGGAAATCAAAATTGTATGAAATCTAGTGAGAAATCAGAATTGCATAAGACACGTGCCCATCAGAATACCGCACCAATGAGAGCGTACAGGCGACCTTGACCTTTGACCTCTGTTCGTCGCTCACTACACCTCCATCCCCACTGGCCTAGTTGCGGTTTCACTATTTAGGATTGTGGTGATAGTGGTGAAGTGATGGTGATGAAGTTAGTGTTATGGTGTTGGTGGTGGTGTAGTGTAGGTGATGTGTGATGGTGATGATGTGATAGTGATGATGTAATGGTGGTTTTTGGAGGTACGACAGGGCGTGTGTGGTCATATTTATTTCATTTTTGTATATACATATGTGTCTGTGTGTGGAGGGGGGGGGGGCATTGTAAGTTACTCTTGTGCACAGTCATGTCAGTTTTTCTCTGGTGTGACCGAATCGAAAAACTGAAACTGCATTCTTCTTCTTTTTCTTCTTTTTGTTCTTTTCTTCTTTTTCTTCTTCTTTCTTTCTTCTTCTTCTTCTTCTTCTTCTTCTTTCTTCTTCTTTTCTTTTTCTTTTTCAGCTATGCAAGGCTAACCTGACCCACCAACCATCATCATCATCGTGGAGGTGTAGTGAAGATGACTTAGCAAATTTTCTGGAGGTAATGAAGGTGAACGTGACCCAAGGGACGATGGATGCAATCTCTGACTGACTTAAGCTCACACGCCCCCTGACAGTCACTGACACACGCCTCCTGACATCTGCTGACGTTCCTCTTGTTCTTATGACGCCCACTGACCCCCCTCACCTCTGTAATTACTCCTGATATCTGTTTGGACTATGGCTCTGTGACATCACGATGGTCCCCTGACGTCACGATGGTTATATGACGTCAAGATGAGTCAGTCCTTTACATTAATATACGGATGACGCCTCACCTGGATACTATAATACTTAATAACTGCCTAATTCATTTACCTGGGTCATTATCCTACTGATGTAATTATTCATATTTTATCGTCCAATTATTTTATTTATCTATTATTTAGTTTATTATTTTATTTTTTATTTTTGATATATGATTATTTTTATTTGTTAATTTTATTTATATTTTTTTAATTTATTTTATTTTTATTTTTGTTTATTTAATTTAGTCCTGTAGTTATTTCATGTTAGTTTTCGATATTTTGTGTTGGTGTGTTATGTTAATTCTGATAACTTTCTTTCTTCTTCCTTTCTTCTTGCTTTCTTTCAGTGAGAAGTGTGTGGAGAGAAGACTGGGAGTGAGAGGTATGGTTGTGGCCTGAGAGCACTCCACCTCCACCTCCTCCCCTCCCTCCCTCCCTCCTCCCTCCCTCCCTCCCTCCCTCCCTCCCTCCCCCTCCTCCTCCCTCCCTCCCTCTCCCTCCTCCCTCCTCACCTCTCCCTATCCCTCTCCGTCCATACCTCTCCTCACCTTCCTTCATCACATTTTCCTCCCTCCCCTCCTCCAGTTCCTCTCCCCTCCTCAGTTCCCCCGTCCCTCAGTTCCCTCCTCCTTATGGTCCCGTACTTGGGTGACGGACCCTACCTGCAGGCCACGCTGGGAGGGTAGGTTAGGAGGAAGGGAAGGAAGGAAGATGAGGAGGAGAATCCATATGACGTCACGGGTCTCACACTGTAACTGTCATGCCCACCGGAATTGGTGGACGTCACGGAACTCAAATGCCCCCTCTCCCTCCCTCCTTTCCTATCCTCCCTCCTCTCCCTATCCCTCCCCCTCTCCAATCCTCCTCTCCCCAACACTCCCTCCTCTCCCCCTACCCCTGACCAACACCCTCCTCCCTACCCCTTACTCATCCTCCCCTCCACACCCCTCTCCAACAGTAGGTTATCCTGGCAGTATTTTTATCCTTTATGTATACAATAATACAATTGAAGCATTAATAGTCTCTCATTAAAACATATCCTCACCCTCCCCACCTCCCTCCTCAAAATCTCACACCTCACCACCCATTCCTCACCCCACCAACCCATGCCTCCCCCCCCCACCTTTAGAATTTGTCCATAAGCTGAGGTTGGTCAGGTCACGTGAAGTATAGGCACCCCAGCTTATTTCACCTAATGTTTCCTATGGGGGGGTTAGGTTAAGTTAGGTTAACGGTAGGTTGCTAGGTTAGATTAGCGTTTAGTTAGATTAGGTCTTGGTTCGGTTAAGTTAGGATTATAGTTTTTGCTAGGTTAATGTTTAGGGTGTTCAATCAGCAGGTATAAGCTGGGGTGCCTAATCTTCACGTGATCCGATTAGTTACTGTGTACAGGTAAAAAACACTCACCTGCCTGAAGCCTCACAACACTGGCCAGCTGAGATAACTCTTGTAATCACCTCGTTCACCACACACTCTTATCTCTTCCTCCTTCTCTTCCTCCTCCTTTTTTCTTCCTCTTCTTCCTTCTTCCTATACTTGTTACCTGGCCTGTGTTGGACGATCTCCTCCTCCTCCTTCCTCCTCCTCCTCCTCCTCCTCCTCCTCCTCCTCCTCCTCCTCCTCCTCCTCCTCCTCCTCCTCCTCCTCCCCCTCCTCCTCCCTGCACACCTCCCCCAGGCCCTACTCACCTTTACACCACACCCCACACACACCCACACCTCCCTCACCTGTTATCACCCCCCACACACCTGTCATCACCTCTACACATCTCCACACACCCCCCACACACACCCCAACACACCTGTCATCACCTCCACACACACTCCTACACACCTCCACACACACACCCCCCACACACACACAAACCTCCTCACTGTCTCACCCCCCACACCCCTCCCTCACCTGTGGACGCCCTCTATGGCTTCAGGTTAAGTGTTTGATGCGGATAATATTTATTGTTTAAGCCGGATAGAAGCGATGTTGGTCTTCTTGAGGCCGTGTTGAGTATTAGTGGTGGGGGTTGGTGGGGTGGTTGGTTGGGGTGGTGATGGTGGTGGTAATGGTACACCAGGTACAGTATACCCTCTCAATAACAGATTTCTCAATAGCGGATTTTCTCAATAATGGACAGGACTTGTAAGCATTAGTCTAATATTGGGACGGGGTACTCTCTCTCTCTCTCTCTCTCTCTCTCTCTCTCTCTCTCCATGGCCTCTGACCCCCATTACTCACCTCACTTTCATCTGTTGTTTCACCATTCCGCCCACTCATTACGCCCCACTCACGCCCCTTAGTCTTGATGTATCTTACCCCCCTATTTTTCCCCCCCTCCCACTCACTGCCAATCCCACCTATCCATAACATGTCACAGCTCTCACTTAACCTAGCCTAACCCACCAATTACATGTGACGTCATGTAATCTCTTCCCTCTCTCCCCACCTTTTGCCCGTCCCTCTGCTTCTTTCCCTCCTTCTCCCTCTTCTCCTTTCTCTCCCCCTTCCCCTTCTTCTTCCCTCCTTCCCTCCTCTGCCTTTCTTCCCTTATCCCTCTTTCCTCCTGTCCCTGCTCCCCTTCATCCTCCTCATCTTCCTTCCTACCCCTCCTCCTCCTCCCTCCTCCTCCGCCCCATGTCTGGTGTTGGTCAGGGAGTGTGTGGTTGGACTTGGCGTTAATGGCTACACACACGTCCATGTGTACACGGACCTGGCTTGTCCGTAGGTATGCTAAGGTGTACAGTACATGTATTATATATGTGTGTGAATAATATATATGTATATGTCTGCGAGTGGTGTAATGGTAACTATGCTCGCTGCCTCGCAAGCGAGAGGATCTGGGTTCGATCCCAGCAGGGTCAAACTATGGCAGTTTTTTACGCCATTTGCCTCTGTTAACCAGCAGTATTGGGAACCTGGATGTTGATCGATTTGCGGATCGTGTTCTGGGGTAATGGTTAGCCAGTGCAGTTGGCGAGTTGTCCGGCTCTCGGATATTCCTTGACACTGATTCATGCTGCCTGTTAACTTAGGTGTGGTTGTTGTGTTTACACAGCCACACCTTAAACAAACTCCTCATAGGTGCCCTTTGTGCCGGCCATCCTCTCACACGAGGGGCAAATCACTATTATGTATGTATAAAAGAGTGTGTTAGTATGTGTATGTTAATGTGTGTGTGTGTGTGTGTGTGTGTGTGTGTGTGTGTGTGTGTGTGTGTGTGTGTGGTGACGTAAGAGCCAGCAGGTAAACACAGTATGTGTTCACCTGTGTGTTGTCACCTCACTTGGTCTGGTCCTGGTGGCCTTGTGTGTTGTTGTTATATTATTGTCTTTATTGTTATTGTTGTGATTATTATTCTCGTTATTATTATTATTATTATTATTATTATTAATATTATTATTATTGTCGTTGTTTTTGCTGTTGTTATTATTGTTGTTTAATGATTATTACTCCTATACCTATTATTATTGTTATTCTTTCGTTATTATTGCTATTTGTTGAAGTTACTATTATTATTATTATTATTATTATTATTATTATTATTATTATTGTTGTTGTTTTGCGTTCTTATTCGCATTACTATAATTGTTGTTATCGTTATTATTATTACTATTATTTTTATTATTATTATCATTATTATCATCATAATGGGAGCAGTACTCTTATGTAAGATACTGACTGACTGTGGTAAGCTCAGGAGATGTTGAGAGGGTGACTCTGCCTGCTCAATGTAGTGGGGTTAACTAAGGGCTGAAACTAGGGGGCTGTGGGGGTAACTAGAGTGCTGTGGTAACTAGGGGGCGGTGGGGGAAACTGAGAGGGCTGTGTGGTAACTAGGAGGGTCTGGTAACTATGGGGGCTGCATGTCATTAATGAAGGGAGGAGGAGGGGAGAGAATGAAGGAAGGGAGGGAGGGGGGAAGATAGAGAGAGAGAGAGAGGGGGGGTGATTCAAAATCAATGTGTGTGTGTGGAGGAAGCAGGAGAGAGAGTGAGTAAGGGAAGTAGATGATCCCTCTGTGTAAGAGAGAGAGAGAGATGGAATGGGGGACAAAAACAACAGACGTAGCAAACAGTTAGAGAACAGAATCTATGGTTTGGGAAGGTAAAAGGGAGTCACTGATGCAGAGGCTTGCCGGTAGAGGTCAGGAGCGTTGCTATCATATGTAAACAAACATTAGAGGTGTTAAGACAGTTAGTTACCTGTGGAGAGGAGACCGAAGTGGCTCCCCTAATTATCATTCAATGAAGTACTTTCTACCTTCGCTGAGACGATGATCAAAAGCCAAGACAAAGAATAACCTTCAGGAGAGAAAGTTGCTGAAAGTTGTTGATTGAAAGTTTGAGGACAAAGAGAGCTGTATAGAAAGTTGTAATGGAAAAGGTAAAAACAGGTCCAAGTTGAAAGTCGTCATTGAAAGTTGGTCAGGGTAGGTTAGGGTAGAGCTACAGACAGCATAGCACAGCATTACCCAACAGTGCAAAACTAGGCGACAGAAGCAATGCAGCACCACACACAATGCAAGGTCTCGTAGCTTGTGGGGTGTGAAGCGTGTGTGTGGTTTGTGCTTCCCATCAGCTGCAGCAGCACCCAGGCAGGACTCGACAACACCAGGTGCGGTCATAGCTGAGTGTTTATGTGGAGGGCTGAGGTGGGGAAGATAGATGTTGCCCATGAGGGAGCTGGAGGTGAGGAGGAGTAGTCGATTGGTTTGATTGAGGGGAGATAGGAGGTGGGGAGAGGGTATATTGTTTGGGGAGGGAGGGTGGGTGTTTGGGGAAGGAATGGGAGGGGAGGTGGTGGGTGTTTGGGGAGAAACAAGGTAGGTGTTTTGGGAAGGTTAAGGGGATGGGTGGGAAGGAGTGGGGTGTCTGAGGAGATGGAAGGGAAGGAGAATGGGAGAGATGGGTGTTTGGGGATGAATGGGAGGGCGTTTACATAATTATTTAGGGGAAATACTCTTTGTATGTTGAAGAAGAGATGGAGGGGGAGGAAGGAAGGGAGAGGGAGGTATTCGATTAATGGCTGGAACGGAAGGAGTAGGAAGGAAGGTGTAGTGTCAAGTTGGATGTTGGTGAGGATATAGAGGTGCTGGACATACCCTGTATGTGTGTCCGATTAGTTAGGTTAGCTTAGGTTAGGTTGCTAGTGTTAGGTTAATTAGATTAGTGTTAGGTTAGCTTAGTGTTAGGTTGGTTAGTGCTAGGTTAATTAGATTATGTTAGGTTAGCTTAGTGTTAGGTTGCCATGTTAGTTAATTAGATTAGTGTTATGTTGTATGTTAGGTTAATTAGATTAATGTTAGGTTGCTCAGTTCGGTTAATTAGATTAGTGTTAGGTTAAGTTCGTGTTAGGTTTGGTATTTAGTGTTAGGTTAACTTACATTAGTGTTAGGTTAGATTAATGTTAGGTTAAGTTAGATTATAGGGGAAGGGCAAAGACACCTTCCCAAGATGGAGTAAGATTAAGGAGAGATAAAAAAAAAATGCATCGTAGAGCCAGACGTTTGAGGTCCAGTCAGTCATTGAGTCAGTCAGAGATTCATTCAAGGCGGAGACTGAGACTGAGTGTGACTGAGGAGGGCTTACGCCAATTCCAACAACATGTCTGCTGTCACTTTATTATCTACGCGTGCCTTTTAGATAACTCCTCTCGTTAACTGATAAAGAAGTGAGATAAGAGGGAAACTGAATTATATGGCACCATTTTTAATGTTTGGGTCAACACATTATCTTACGGTACGAGTTTTGAGGCGACGTGCTGCCAGACGGTAGCCTTCCGCCGCCATCAGTGTATTGACGTTGTTGTGTGACGTCAATACAGAGTTGCCTACAGGTGTTTAACTAGCGGCCTCGGTGACGTCAGGTAGAGTTGGTAACGAGTGTATTAGAGTGTTACTGATGACGAGAGATAAGCAAGGCAGCTATCATCATGTCGCATCTGTTGTTTTATCGTAGTGTGTGGGTTACCTGTAGCCTGCCACATTAATTAGTAGCTGTACAGGTACACGTAGGTAAATCGATCATATAAACCACTAACCTGCATCGTCCGGTTTGCTAACTATGGAAATTTGGTTCAGACGAATATTTCATCATTAATACTCCTGAATACCAACCGGAGTTTATATACGAAAATATATATAAAATTTATTTCTCAATATACTGTATATAAACTGATGCAAATTAATATATTGAACTTATTTTTATACAGGAATATTTTATTTAGATGATTTAAGAATTGTTGAAATGTCTGTAGTGTGAAGTATTATTGTACAGGTGTTTATTTCGTGTTATTTCCGGGTCAGGTGAGGATTAGACACCCTAGCTTATTTCACCTGATGATTAAAACACCTTAATCCTACCTGTGGAGGAGGGGGGGTAAGGTTTGGTTAGATTAGGTTAAGTTAGGTCAGGTTAGGTGAAGCTATAGAGGAATGGTAAAGATGGTGGAAGGTTATGGAGTGGGACTGAGAGCAGAAGAAGAGGTGGAGGGAGAGGAAAAGAGGGAAGGGGTGGAGGAGAGAAAGGAGGGTGAGAGAAGGAGAGGAAAAATGAGGGAGGGAGAAAGGAGAAACGGGGAAGGAGAAAGAGACAGAAAGAGTTGAGGGGAGAACAAGGGAAAGAAGAGAGAGGGGAGGCAACATGACAGGTGGGTAGGTGTCACGCGTGCCTAATCATTCAGCAGGAAGATTAGCGAATCTCTCTTTACTGTCAAGCCTTCAATGACCAGCCCAGCCCAGTCCAGTCCAGCCCTCTCCTAACTTGTCCTCATGTAGCTAGGTGAGAAAACCCCCACACATTTGAGGCTCCGGAGTTTGAGGGGTAGAGAAGGTGAGGGGATTGAGGGGCGAGGTGAGGGATTGAGGAAGGAGGAGGGGATTGAGGGGCGAGGTGAGGGGCGAGGTTAGGGATTGAGAGGGACGAGGTGAGGGGATTGAGGGGGAGGGAGGGGATTGAGAGGGCGAGGAGGGATTGAGAGGGCGAGGTGAGTGGTGATGGCATATGAAGCAGCGTTGTGAGGAACTGTTTATTGAAACAAGGGGTCTCAGAGCTGCCCCCTGCTCCTATATATAGCCTGGCCTTCACGGTGACGTCTGCCTCAACCTTCCCCCTTCCCTTTCCTCCCCTCCCTTACCTCCCTTTCTTTTCCCCCTCACCTTCTTCCTTTTCCTTCCCCTTTCTTTCCTTCCTTCTCTCCTTCCCTTCCCTTCCCCTTCCTTCCCTTTCCCTTCCCTTCCCCTACCCATCTCTTTTTTTCTCCCTTCCTCCTTCTTTCCCCTAGTTATACTCCGTTCCCATCCTTCCCTCCCCTCACTATCCTGCCCCTCTCTCCCCTTATTTAACCCTCATGCTCTTCCCTATTTCTTGACTTTCTGTTCCTTTTTTAGATAGAGGGAGGAATGATGGAGTCCCCTCTCTTCCCTCTCCCTCCCTGTCAATTGTGCCGCACTGCGTAATGTTGCTGTGGTGGTGTGGTAGTGGGGGTAGTGGTTGTGATGGTGGTGGTGTTGGGGATGGGGATCGTGGTAGTGATGGTGGTAATGACAGTAAATTGTGGTAGCTGTAGTGGTGGAAATTTTGGTACTAGTGGTGATGGTGGTAGTAACATCTCAAACACTTACTATCACCATCTTCACTATATTTCATCAATACGTATATTTCACCCACAAAAAAAAGAGTTTTATGTGTAAGTCAATTCTGTGTGTGTGTGTGTGTGTGTGTGTGTACGGGATGATGTGTCGATTTAGTATTCTGGGTATGAGAGAATGTTTTTTTTTTTGTATTGTACTGTAAGCGTTTTGAAATCTTTGTAACCCACCTTTATGTTTTGTGTACCTGTATTGGTGACTGCTGGGGAGGAGGAAGTGGTTTTGTTTCTACCAATGACTGTACTGTATGTGTGTCTGTATTATCTTTGTATTCTTACCTGTATCTGTGTTTTGTATCTTAATTAGATTGTATTGGTGCTTCTGATACCTGTACTTGTGTATCTGTACTTGGCTGTACCTGTACTTGGCTTTTTACCTGTACTTGGCTTTACCTGTACTTGGCTGTACCTGTACTTGGCATTACCTGTACTTGGCTTTACCTGTACTTGGATGTACCTGTACTTGGCTGTACCTGGCTGTATCAGTGTCAACAGTGAATTGCTGAAATAACACGTGATCAGCCTTACAAGTGGTTGTCGAAATCTTACCTGACGCCCTGGTTCCTGCTGACGATCTGCCTGCTGATGCCCTCCCTGCTGACGCTCTGCTTGCTGACGCTCTGCTTACTGACGCTCTGCTCGCAGACGCCTGCCTGCTTGCTGAGAGAATGTCATAGTTGTGTAATAGTGAAGGTGGTTGAAGGTGGGTGGAAGGGGGAGAATTGAGGATGTAGATAGGAGGGGGGAGGGTAGGAAGCTGAAGTAGAAACCGGAGGGAGGTGTTGGGGGGAGGGGGTGGACAGCTGGAGTCAATCAGAGAAGGTGAGAACTGACCGGGATTAGTGACTTGTCCTCTCGAAAACCCCCTCCTTTTCCTCCCTCTCCTCTTCTTCCTCCTCCCCCACCCTCTCCCTTCTTCCCTCCTCATCCCCTCCCTCTCCCGCCTCTTCACTTCCTAGTATTTAATAACCTCTGTGTTAAGTCACGTAAGATGAGTGTTTGTCAAGGTCATTGTGTGTTTAAATACACACACACACACCACCATGTCCCACACCCAGAGTACACGAAGCAACTCAACACTCTGTTTCCTCCCTCTCTCCCCCACACCCCACTACTCCACACTCTCACCCCATTTCCTCCCCAGTAAACCCGTTGTTGTTACACTTATAAACTGTTTACTTCCTTCTTCCCCTCCACTCCCAGCTTCTCCCCCACCAGTCTTCCTCTCTCCTGCCTGGTGTAAATATTGGTTCAGTAACAACAGGGGCGTGTAGGACACCAATGCAAGGTCTAGTACCGACTCTGAAAGATGTTGTATCTCCTCCTTATCCTCCTCCTACCTCTTTACCCTCCCACAACCTCCCTTGTCCCTATCCTCTTCCTCATCTCCTCCTTCACATCTTCCTCCTCCTCGTCCTCCTCTTCCTCCCTCCTCCTCCTCCTCCTCCTCTTCCTCCTCCTCCTCCTCCTCCTCCTCCTCCTCCTCCTCCTTCTCCTTTCTCTTCCCTCCTCCCTCCTCCCCTACTCCCTCCTCCTTCCTCCTACTCCTACCCTCCTCCCTCCTACTCCTTACTCCTCCTCCCTCCTCCTCCTCCTCCTCCTCCTCCTCCTCCTCCTCCTCTTCCTCTTCCTCCTCCTCTTCCTCCCTCCTGTTTTTGGTAATACATTATTGCGGGAGAGGAAGACGAATGGATGATTACTTTACCTCTTATTAATTGTCGTCACTTTTTACACACAAGTTATCGTTTTCTTTTTGTTTTCTTATAATCATCCTCGTGTTTTACCTATTTATACCCTTTATCCTTCCTCTCACAAAAGAATCAACCCTTTATTTAACTCCTTCAGTACCTCACCTTCCTCTCCTTCAGTACCTCACCTCCTTCACTTCCACACCACCTTCCTCTCCCTTCAGCACTGCCTTCCTCTCCCAGTACTCCGCCTTCCTCTCCTTCAGTACCTCGCCTTCCCTCCTTCAGCACCACCCTCTCTCCTCTCCAGCACCTCACCTTCTCTCCTCTCAGCACCACCTTCCTCTCCCTTCAGCACCCCACCCTCCTCCTCTGGCACTCCTCCTCTCAGCACCGCCTCCCTCTCCTTTCAGCACCCTCACCCTCCCTCTCCTTCAGCACCTCAGCCTCCCTTCAGCACACCCCACCCTTCCTCTCCTTCAGCACTCTCGCCTCCTCCTTCAGCACCTCACCTCCTCTCCCTTCCAGTACCCTCGCCTTCCTCTCCTTCAGTACCCCACACCTTCCTCCTTCCTCCAGCACCTCACCTTCTCTCAGCACTACCTCCTCCTTCCTCTAGCACCACCTCCTCCTTCTGGTACCCCACCTCCTCTCCTTCAGCACTTCACCTTCCTCCCTTCAGTACCTCACCTCCTTCCTCAGCAATTCCCCACCTCCTCCTCAGCACCTCACCTCCTCAGCACCTCACCCTCCTCCAGCACCCCACCTTCCTCCTTCCAGCACCCACCCTCTCCTCAGCACCCCACCCTCCTCAGCACCCCTCCCTTCAGCACCCCCACCTCCCTCCTCCAGCACCCCACCCTCCTCCTTCCAGCACCCACCCTTCCTCTCCTTCCAGCACCACCTTCCAGCACCCCACCTCCTCCCAGCACCACCTCCTCCTTCCAGCACCACCCTTCCTCCTCCAGCACCTCACCTCCTTCAGCACCCCACCCTCCTCTCAGCAACCTCACCTCCTCAGCACCTCACCTCCTTCAGCACCTCACCTCCAGCACCTCGCCTCCTCTCCTTCCAGCAACCTCACCTTCCTCTCCTTCAGTACCCTCACCTTCCCTCTCCTTCAGCACCCACCTCTCCTCTCCTTCAGCACCACCTTCCTCTCCTTCAGCACCTCGCCTTCCTCTCACACAGCTCACCTCCTCCTCTTCAGCACCCTCACCTTCCTCTCCTCAGCACCTCGCCTTCCTCCTCAGTACCCCGCCTCTCCTTCAGCACCTCACCTCCTCCAGTACTCCGCCTCTCCTTCAGCACCTCACCTTCCTCGTATGGTACATTTGGGGAGCGAGGGCATGATATTTAGCAGTAAGACGCTGACATTTTAGGAATAAGACGGGCTGACATCTCAAGCGTGTTGATGTGTTTATCGACTGTCAGCACTTTGATGTTTGTTGGTGAAATTAAAATGGCCGCTGTATGTTTGTTGGAGGTAAATATAAGGAGAATGTGGTGGTAGTGGTGATGGTGGTGGTAGTGGTGATGGTGGTGGTAGTGGTGATGGTGGTGATGGTAGTGGTGATGGTAGGGTAGTGGTGGTAGTGTAGTGATGGTAGTGGTGATGGTGGTAGTGGTGATGGTAGTGGTGATGGTAGTGGTGATGGTGGTGGTAGTGGTGATGGTGGTGGTGGTGGTGATGGTGGTGGGATGGTAGTAATGGTGATGGGAGTGGTGGTGGGGTGGTGGTGGTGATGGTAGGTAATGGTGATGGAGTGGTGGTGGGGTGGTGGTATCTTCCCCTCCATTCCTCACTCTCTCCCCCACTCTCCTTCCCCTCACGCCCTTCCTCTCTCACCCTCACCCAGCTTGAGGTAGATCACTGTGGCAGCTTCCTAGTGGGGGTCACCTGATCCACCACACTGTTACTGCTCTCCTTCAACCACCTCTCACTCACTCACTCACTCACTCACTCACTCGCATATACATTCATCCACGCACTCGCTCACACACATTCATGCACGCACGCTCATTCACTCTCATTCACATTCACGCACTAACTCAATCACTAAGATACTGAAATATATTTACACACACACACACACACACACACACACACACACACACCCACACCCACACACACACACACACACTGAAATACCTAATCGTACATACGCAAACAACCACACACCCATCTCTTGTGTTGCGAGAGAGAGAGAGAGAGAGAGAGAGAGAGAGAGAGATTCCACAGGCTATGAAAACAAAACCCCTATTAAAAATCCTCTTTATTTATGAGACAGATAAGGAATATATGTGCTCCTGTTGTGGTGGAGGAGGTGGGGGGTGGAGGGGGGGATGGAGGAGGGGTGATGGAAGAGGCAGGGTGATGGCGTAGGGGAGGAGGGAGGGAATCGGTGAGGAGAAGGGTGGATCGGATCGAACCAGTGTCATCAGATGACAGGAACGCGATTCATAACACCGTCAGTCACAGGCGACGGGGGTGGAGGAGGAGAGGGTGGGTAAGGTGGGTGTATCTGTGGTTAAGTTCACGAGTTTTGACAAGTGATAGTGTGTGTGTGTGTCAAGAATAATGTAAATATTATCCCTACATTTAAATCACGTCTTCTGCACCTAACCTAACCTAACCTAACCATAGCTTAAACTTGGCTTAAAATAGGCTTTAGAGAGAGGAGGAGGAGGAGGAGGGTGGGAGGAGGAGGCAGAGGTGTATTCCATTGCAGCGTTTTTTATTTATTTTATTTTTCACCTCTTAGCTTTAGCGGATTTTCCCAGATGTTTGTTTGTTTTTTTCTGCTGCTGTTGTGGGTAATCGGATAGTTGTGTCATTGTTGTCGTGTGTGTGTGTGTGTGTGTGTGTGTGTGTGTGTGTGTGTGTGTGTGTGTGTTTATAAGCCTTATATATGGCGTTGACCTGACTCAGTATGAAACATTTATTTTATTTTTTGATGAAGGGGAGGGGTGTGGGTGGTGAAGGGTAGTGGGTGGGTGGGGTGGGTCCTTGATGTTATGGAACGTTATAAACATTTGTCTGTTTGTTAGTCATAGGGAGGGAGGGGCAGTAGAGAGTGAGGGAGGGGAGGCATGGTAGAGAGGAGGAGGGGAGGCATAGAGGAGGAGGGCAGGTAGAGAGAGGGAGAGGGAGGGCATGGTAGAGAGTGAGGAGAGGGAGGGCATGGTAGAGAGGAGGGAGGGAGGGGCATGTAGAGAGGAGGAGAGGGGCATGGTAGAGAGGAGGAGAGGGGAGGCAGAGAGGAGAGAGGGGAGGGGCATGGTAGAGAGGAGAGAGGGGAGGCATGGTAGAGAGGAGGAGAGGAGGCATGGTAGAGAGTGAGGGGAGGGAGAGTGGTGATGAGGAAAAATATGATGATGATAATGAAACGAATTCCCATTTTATTTTTTATTTTGAGGAAGATGACGTCATAGGAATTTTCGCTCAAACTTTTAATATAATTTTTTTGCTCAAAGTTGATGAAATGGAACTTTTTTTCGCTTTTGAATTTATTGTCCTAAAAAAGTAGTTGAGTGGCGATAGTATCAAATTATTATTATTGTTGTTATTATTATTAAATGGTTGTTAATATTTTGTGAAGGAATATTTTAATTGGTAAATATTAGAAAAATAATACTAAACATATTGGAAGAGTTTTACGGTGATTAAACAACGATGGCAATTTGACATGACAAGGATGACAACTTGACATGACAACGATGGCAACTTGACATGACAAGGATGACAACTTGACATGACAAGGATGACAACTTGACATGACAACGATGGCAACTTGACATGACAACGATGGCAACTTGACATGACAACGATGGCAACTTGACATGACAAGGATGACAACTTGGCATGACAACGATGGCAACTTGGCATGATGTATTAATTTTTCTTGTATAATTAAAGGAAGGAGATGGGAGGTTAGAAGGGAGGTGGATATGGTAGAGTCGGGGTGAGGGGAGAGAGAAGGAAGTGAGAGAAATGAGGCAGACGCATGAAGGAGAGAGGAGGAGAGAGACATGGTAGAGAGTGAAGGATAAAACAAGGTACCGGTAGGGAGGTGTGTATGATACAGGAAGGCGGCAAGTAGCTGTGTGTCAAGGAGGATGTTGTGTGTGTGTGTGTGTGTGTGTGTGTGTGTGTGTGTGTGTGTGTGTGTGTGTGTGTGTGTGTCCTCCAGAGACACTCCTTTGCTGTCTTCTTCTCTCCATACACCTCCTCTTCCTTTGCCTCCATACACCTCTCAGCCTCCTCCTCCTCCTTCCCTTCTTCCCCCTGCCTCCCTCTTCCCCATACATCTCTCCTCCTTCTCTACTCACCAGTTACCGCCAGTAACACATTCCGTTGTCCTGTGGGTGTTGTGACGTAGGTAGATTTCCTTCACGTGTGGTTTCTTTCTCCCCGCGTCAGGACTTGTGGGGGGTGGAGAAATAGGAGGGCGGTGTGGTATCTGAGTGGAGCATGGGGGCGTGGGATGGGAAGGGTGGAAGTGGATGGGAATAGGCTGAGGAGAGGGAGTTGTAATGGTGAGAGAATGTGGAAGGGAGGGCGTGGGGAGGAGGTGGGGTTGTGCAAGGGCGTGGAGGAGGATGAGGAGTAGTTGTTGGGGGCGTGGGAGGAGGGTTGTTGCAAGAGAGGGCGTGAGGAGGAGGAGGTTGTTGCAAGAGAGGGCGTGGGGAGGAGGGGTTGTTGCAAGAGAGGGCGTGGGGAGGAGGGGTTGTTTCAAGGGAGGGCGCAGTAGTTCAGGTATTTAGTAATGAAAATACGTCTCATCTTTGAATGTAAACAAAAAACAGCTGATTTAAGTCCTACACCTAACGTCCATCAGGTGACAGGTAACGCATACTTCTCTGACACACCTTTTGTCTGTCTGTCTGTCTGTCTATTTCATTTTGTCATTGTTATTAATTTTCTTCATTAATTGTATTTCTTTATGATTTACTTATTTATGAATTAGTTTTCATTTGATTTATTCGTTTTATTATTATTATTATTATTATTATTATTATTATTACTATTATTATTATTATCATTGTTATTATTATTATTTTATTATTATTTTCATTATGTTGTGGCTATAATTAAGAGATCTTGAATATATCCCTGAAGTAAATATTGTAGACTCAGGTTATAGTGAAGATATGTTGATAAATTTGTTTGTGGACTAAATATTGGCTTTGGATATTAATGTAGGTGGTAGGGTTGTGGGTGGTGGGGTGGTGGGTGGGGTTACACATAGCCTAAAATATCTATTTTTTCTTTTCTCTTCCTTCCTTTTCCCTCCCTTTTTCTCTTCTCCGCCATCATTATCTCCCCTCACCATTCCCTTACCTCCCCCCCCTCACTATCCTTCTTTCTCCTCCTCTTCGTCTTCTTCCTCCCCTCTTCCTCTTTTCTTCTCCTTTCCTCCTCCCTCTCTAGCACCTCCTCCTCCTCTTCCACCTCCTCCTCCATCTCCTCCCCTCCTCCTCTACCTCACCCTCCTCCTCCTCCACCTTTCCCTCCCTCCCCTCCTCACCCCCAGCAGCACCTCACCATGGTCGTAAATATAATATTGATGTTGTTATCTAGCGGTGCAGCAGCTTCCACGGCCGGGTATTAACGACGTGTAGGATGAAGGATGGTGGAAGGACGTGTGGGATGATGGACGAGTAGGAACGTTAGGATGGAGGATGGTTTGGGGACGTAGGGATGATGGACCAGATTGGGAACGTTGGGATGGAGGATGGTTTGGGGACGTGGGATGGTAGGAGGAAGGACGTTTAACTCACCTTGTCGTCTTCACCAGGTGAGGTGTTAAGCCCTTCACTCTGGCGGTCGTCACTTTAAACACATATTTACCTTAGTGATTTAATTCACCTCAGAGGAACCCCATCTTTTCTTGTCTACTTCTGCATCCTGTTTCGTTATTTTCCTTTCCTTTCTTTTTCCTTTCCATTTCTTTCCTCTTCTCTTCATCCCGTTCGTTCCTACCTTCCTGTGTTAATCTTCCTTTCTCCTCATCCCTTTTCACCTCTACACCTATTCACTACCCCTCCTCCCACTCCTCCCCTCTCTTACACCACCCCTACTCCTCTTCCTTCACCCCCCAACTGGTGGAGTTTGGGAGGGACACGTGGAAGAAGGGAAGAGGGGGAGAATAGTGGACCTGAACCCAGACACAAGCAGCCGCAGACAGCAGGAGGCAGCTCAATGGTTGGTCTGTGTTCTGACTAAACACGTGGTGGCTTACGTTTGGTGGCTGGCAGCTCTCTCTCTCTCTCCCTCTCCTTATTATCGTCGTTCCTTTCTCCTGTTTCCTCCCTATGTGGAGTGCCTGCCTTTAAAGCCTAATTAGTGGCACTGTTACCTCACTCTTACTTCACTTGTGGCACTTCCTCACCTCCTTCCACCCTTCGCTTTCCTTACGTCAATATCTCCCCTACGTCATTATTCTCCCTACGTCACCATCTCTCCTTGCACTCCCTACGTATAGCATGGGTGACTGTTTGACGTCACGTCATAGATAACTTTGAGGGGCGCAACATGACCTAAGCCATGACAATTCTGTGACGTGTTTTTCCTGTACTAACTGTGACGATGTAACAAAGAACATGAAAGTAATGTGTGTGTGTGTGTGTGTGTGTGTGTGTGTGTGTGTGTGTGTGTGTGTGTGTGTGTGTGTGTGTGTACTGGAGTCACACGTCCATGCCTGCCTGCTTCCCTTTCTTCTTCGTCTTCTTACCCCGATGATAGCATCCCCATTCACAAGATAGACCTCTCTTTTAGTTTGTCCCATATTTCAGTCCAACCCCATTGATACCACCCTACTATCCCCGTCACCCAACCTACCTAGCTCCGTTGATTCCGGCTTATGATTCGGTTTATTGTTTGTGTCGAATCCGGTTTTATTGTTTGTGTTTATCCTGTTTTACTGTTAACTGATAGAGCAGGATATTTTAACTGGTCTGACTGACGCGTTTATGACTGTCATTCGCTAACAGGATGAACAGGCTATTAAAATGTGTTGGTTCGCCAGTGGTGGGTGGCTGGGCCAGGGGTTGGTAAGTGGGTGGGTGCTGGGCCAGAGTGGCTGGAGTCGAGGTGGGTGGATGGGTGGGTGAGTGAAATGGTGGGTGGGTCAGGGGTGGATGGGTGGGTGGGTCAGGGTAAGGGTGGTGGGTGGGTCAGGGGTTGGTTAGTGAGTGGGTGGCTGGGTCAGGGGTTGGTAAGGTAGATGGGTGGGTCAGGGTTGGTAAGGAGAGTAGTGGGTTAATTGGATGGTCAGGAGGTTGGTAAGTGGGTGGGTAAATTCGAGTTGGTAAGTGGGTGGGTTAGGTAGGTGGGTGGGTGGGTGGAGGGATGGTAAGTGGTGACACCCCTTCTCCTCCTTGTCGACACTCCGCCATCTTATCTTTTACATTCACCTCTATGACATTCCACCCCACAGTCGACTCTCCTATCGACAATCCTCTCCACCCCCTGTCGACACCCTCACAGTCGACCTTCATTCCCCTTGTGACGGCCACTCGACGCCCTGTGAAGACTCCAGTATGTTGGTGCTGCCCTCTACATTGCCTCCTTGTGATCCCAGCGCCTTCTTCCTTACTGCCTGGTTAGGTAATGGAGGGAGGAGGAGGAGAAGAAGTGGTGATTTTAGATGAGAATTTAAATAAAGAGGATGAAGAAGAAGGAGGCAGAAGAGAAGGAAGAAGAAGAAGGAGGAAGAGGAGGAAGAAGAAGAAGGAGGAAGAGGAGGAAGAAGAGAAGTTGCTTTAGAGGAGAATATGATGGAGGAAGAGGAGTACAACGTTGGTGTGTGTGTGTGTGTGTGTGTGTGTGTGTGTGTGTGTGTTGATGAATGGGATTGGTAGGGTGTATGATCTGTCCACTTCACTTGGCTGGCTGGCTGACATTAAGATGGTCTATATGAAGATGGAGCACCCCCCACTACATGAGTTGAACTCTCCCCCACTACATGAAAAACACCCACAGGATTAGACACCCCCACTACATGAGATTAGACACCCCCACTACATGAGATTAGACACCCCCACTACATGAGGATTAAGACACCCCCCACATGAGGATTAGACACACTACATGAGGATTAGACACCCCCACTACATGAGGATTAGACACCCCCACCATAGGATTAGACACCCCACTACATGAGATTAGACACCCACCACCCAAATGAGGTCCGATTGGGTGTTTAAGAATCGTTTCTCCTGTCTTTTCCTCCTCTCCCTCTCTTTCCTCCCTCTCCTCTTTTCCTCCTCTCCCTCTCTTTTCCTCCTCTCCTCTCCTTCTCTTCTCTTTCTCATTCTTTCTCAACCTCCTCGCTTACCTCCTCCTCCTCCCTCCAGCACCTCACTACCTCCCCTCCCCACACATGCGCGCGCAGGTTTAGAAAATGGACAGCTGGACTCTATACACTACTATAGAGATTCAGTTACCGTGTACAGCAAGCAAAAGGCAACACAATAAAACAAGGACAAGACTTATTAAAACACGAACAAGTTATTAAAACAAAAGAATAAAACAAATTAAAACACTGAAAACACGGGTTTATCGGTCGAACCAGACCCCGTGTGTGTACATATGGAAACCTGTGTGTGCTGTGCGCTTGTATCTGTCCACAGGTGATACACACACACACACACACACGCTCACACACACACACACACACGCTCTCACACACACGCTCACACACACACGCTCACACACACGCCTGGTTGGTTCCTCACTCATTTCTCACCCGTAAAGTGGCTTAGAGATAGTTGACCTCTGCCCCCACCCCCCTACCCCCACACCCCCACCTCTTCCTCTACCTCCCACACCCCTTCCACCTTTCACACCACCTCAACCCTCACTCACCCCACCCACACCCCCCACCTCCACACCCCCACCTCCACACCCCCACTCCACACACCCCCACCTCCACACCCCCACCTCCACACCTCACCTCCACACCCCCACTTCCACTCCCCACCTCCCCCCGCCATATCGCTGTGGTATATGGGCAGGAAGAGAGGTTATCGTACTGTTAGCTGCTAGTTCAGTGTTCCTGGTTCGATCTTCCTGATGTGGTGGCGTGTTTGGTATCCGTGTGTGTGTGTCGTGTAAAAGTTTAGCATAGAGCTTACCTCATACTGTAAGAGAGAGAGAGAGAGAGAGAGAGAGAGAGAGAGAGAGAAACACACCTTACTCATCACCTGAATAAGCGAGACTGGACGCCAGGTAAGTGATGTAAGTTTGACCCTGAGCTGAGTCTCTTGAATCAAAGGAAGAGGAGATACGTGTGGTAGAGTTCTCATGTCTCCAAGGGCCAGAACTGTCACTAGGAGGACGATATTGGGGGTCAGGAGGGAGGGGGGGGTGTTGTAGTTAGGGAGTAGAAGGAGAGAAGAAGACTTAATTATGAGAAAGGTGTTTTAATTAGTTCACGTACAGGTGTGGTTAAGAACGACTCTAGTGGTTTGTCTTATTAGCAACTTCGTCTTCCATCTGCTCTTGTTATTGTTCTTGGTGTTCTTGTGTTATCTTACAGCGTGTTACTTCACTGTCACTTGTGCGGTTATCGGGGTTAATGATAACGATTTTATTGTTATTGTTATGATTGTTAGTATTGTTATTTTATTAATATTATTATTGCTATTGTTGTTAGCATAGTATTATTGTTATTTATTATTACAATTAATATTATTGTTGTTATTTTATTGTTATTGTTTTATTTAATTTATTATTATAATGATTATTATTATATTATTATTATATATTATTAATATATTATTATTTATTTATTATTATTATTATTATTATTATTATTATTATTATTACTATTACTATTACTATTATTATTATTATTATTATTATTATTATTATTATTATTATTATTATTATTCTTAGTAGTAGTAGTAGTATCATCATTAATCTTATCTCATGTAAGTATATAGTTCTGTGTACTAAATCAGTATTCTCTTGTTCCAACAGGCGCGGGCGAGTCCGGCAAGAGTACTATCGTAAAACAAATGAAGTGAGTACCAGTGAGAGTACCATCCAGAGTACCAGTCCTCCTTGTTGTAGTAAGGGTTCTGAACCTTTTGTAGTACTTCTAAATGGGTTCTAAACCTGTTAAGCACAGGGTACGTCTAAAGTGGTTCTGAACCTATTGTAGTACGTCTAAAGGGGTTCTAAACCTATTGAAGTACAGGGTACGTCTAAAGTGGTTCTATACGTCTAAGGTTCCAAACCTTTTATAGTACGTCTAAGTGGGCCCAGGATTCTAAACCAATTCTTTTGCTATTTTGAGTAAATTATATGTTAAAGAATATGTAGTTTGTGATATTAGTCACCAATGTGTTTGGGGATATTACTAGTAAACTCAAGCCACGACTTCTATGGCAGGTGTGCCCTTAAAACACCGTTGAATACTTAAATACAGTGTATATTTAATCGGGTCATGGACTTAGGGGAAGATGGAAGGTTAGGTTAAGTTATGCTATGTTAGGTTAGGCATGAATAAAGTCATTAGGCGTTTATATTTATAATAAAAAAGACTGAATTAAGTGGGAAAGGTGTGTGTGTGTGTGTGTGTGTGTGTGTGTGTGTGTGTGTGTGTATACTAATGAGATTACATAGTGTACTTGTGCACACATTTGTCTCCTCAACATTATAAAATAACTTATCAAAAGACTCACTCATCCGGTCACTTACTCACTGACTGATAATGTAGACGGAGAGAGAGAGAGAGAGAGAGAGAGAGAGAGAGAGAGAGAGAGAGAGAGAGAGGTGGCGGGCGTGAATCATTGGCCAGTTAGAGTATTGATCGGTGGTGACTTTAGCCTTCCCACAGCACCCATTTGGTCCTCCCTCACGCCCATAACCTTGTTCCTTATACCCTGGAAGATGAAGAAGAAGACCCTGTTGTATTTATTCTAGTTTATATTACACCTTTATGGTGGTAGTGGTGTTAATGGAGGGAGATTCTGGCGAATGGTGTTCTCTCTCTCTCTCTTCTTTATTTCTTGTTGTGTGTGTGTTTTTAGTGAAGATGATTAAGCTCATTAAGTTCAAATACCAAATGGATCTCAAGACTCTCTCACCTGGTTCAGCTCGTAGTGTTTGTACAGCGTCTGGGCAGCATCACCTTACCGTTGGGTTAAGTATAAGTCTTAAGTGTAATAGAGATATCAGGTGTCACCACAACGTACTCAGGGAAAAGTGAAGGCTACTTATAATGTGGGTTGAGTTACTTATAATGATTATAATGTGGGTTGAGTTAATGTGGGTTGAGTTACTTATAATGTGGGTTGAGTTACTTATAATGTGGGTTGACATTATAATGTGGGTTGAGTTACTTATAATGTGGGTTGAGTTACTTATAAGATGGGTTGAGTTACTGCTGAGTTAATGGGTTGAGTTATCATGATGGGGTTGAGTTGCTGATGATGGGGTTGAGTTGTGTCTTGATAGTTACAACGCAATGGGGTAAAGGTGTGTTGTTTATCATTTACGAGGTAAATAACAAGAATTTAAAACAACAAAATGACCAAGTAAGAGGTCAGGGTCAGGGGGTGAACGGGTCCAAGTGAGGGGTAAGGGGTGAGGGGGTGTGACAGGGTTAAATCATCGACCACAAAGGGTTAAAACCATCGTCCTCAAAGGGCTAAAACCATCGTTCACAAAGGGCTAAAACCATCGTTCACAAAGGGCTAAAACCATCGTCCACAAAGGTTTTAAACCGTCCACAAAGGGCTAAAACCATCGTCCACAAAGGGTTAAAACCATCGTCCACAAAGGGTTAAAACCATCGTCCACAAAGGGATAAAATATAATTGAAGTGTGAATTAATGCCGTAGATATTTCTGTAAAAATAAATTCGTATTTAGATCTCTAGAATTAAAGTACTCTTGAGTATATAAATATTAGTCATATATCACACATTCTATATATTAACTAGAGCATTATATATCCTTTTAACATTGAGTCTGACCTTAACACCATTGCTGAATATATAGTTTTTGCCTTCCTCCGTTCATATAGTGGTATATTTAAATAAGATTATATATATTCAGTGTATGGAAATTTTAATATATAGCAGTAATTTGGTTGATATAATTAATGTTTATGTGAGGTTAATAGCGTATGTGTGTGGAGTGATTTTGTAGCGAGTGGGTGTATTTAAAGGGGCGTGTGGAATATGATAAGGTGTTATATTAAGTAGTATAGCTAATATAATTATAATACTGGTAATATATAATAACAAATGGTGGTGTTTGTTATATATTGCAAGTATATGCAGAACTTATACTGGAAATCTAACTTAACTTAACCTAAACTAACCTAATTTAACTTAACCTAAACTAACCTAATTTAACTTAAACTTAGCTAATTTAATTTAACCCTACTTAACTTAGCCTTACCTCCGTTATATGTGAAAATCCCCCTTATAACGGATAATATTGGAATGAAAAGTCCGTTATATCGAGGGTCCGTTAAAGGTGAAACCCCCATTTAACGGATTATATCGAGTAAAAAGTCCGTTATATCAGTTTACTATACATACGAGTCATGTACCTTGTGTTAATGGTATTTAAGTTGTCCTTCTTTTATAAGTAACTGCAATATTATGACCCTGAACAAGTGTGTGTGTGTGGGGGGTGCACATGTCAGAAGAGCAGGTGTGCGGAGCAAGACACAGGTGTGGAGGAGTAAAGATACGCGTCTGTCGTGAGTGGCTGCCCGTACACAGACAGCCACCTACCACTCAACCCACCCCGCTTCACCTCCCCACCTTGCAATATATCCACCACTACCCTATCCTCCTCCCCACCTCGCCTTGAACCTTCCACCCCTCTCCCTTCCCTCCTCTTCCCCCTGTGATCACAGTTTCCTCTGTAGTCGATAACAGTTAGTGATCAATAACCAGGGCTCTGTGTGTGTGTGTGTGTGTGTGTGTGTGTGTGTGTGTGTGCGTGCGTGCGCGCGCCTCTCTAGTCACCGTCGACGTGAAAATGTCTGTGACTAAAAATATGGTATTGTGACTCGTCGGGGCTGTCCACGTGACGCCCTAAAACACCGCTGACCCGCCCCGTCATTTTCGTGTTGCCGTGTTCATGTCTCTGTTGCTGTGTTCATGTCCCTGTTGCTGTGTTCATGTCTCTGTTGCTGTGTTCATGTCCCTGTTGCCGTGTTCATGTCTCTGTTGCTGTGTTCATGTCTCTGTTGCTGTGTTCATGTCCCTGTTGCTGTGTTCATGTCTCTGTTGCTGTGTTCATGTCCCTGTTGCTGTGTTCATGTCTCTGTTGCTGTGTTCATGTCCCTATTTACTGTGTTCATATCTCTGTTGCTTATGTTCATATCCCTATTTGCCGTATTCATGTCTCTATTGCTGTATTCCATGTCTCTGTTGCTGTGTTCATGTCCCTGTTGCTGTATTCACATGCTCTGTTGCTGTGTTCATGTCCCTGTTGCTGTGTTCATGTCCCTGTTGCTGTGTTCATGTCCTGTTGCTGTGTTCATGTCCTTGTTGCTGTGTCTATGTCCCTGTTGCTGTGTCTATGTCCCTGTTGCTGTGTTCATGTCTCTGTTGCTGTGTTCATGTCGCTGTTGCTGTGTTCATGTCCCTGTTGCTGTGTTCATGTCCCTGTTGCCGTGTTCATGTCCCTGTTGCCGTGTTCATGTCCCTGTTGCCGTGTTCATGTCCCTGTTGCCGTGTTCATGTCCCTGTTGCCGTGTTCATGTCCTTGTTGCCGTGTTCATGTCCTTGTCGCCGTGTTCATGTCCTTGTTGCTCTACCAGTCGCCTCTGTCTCTCGCCAAATGTCACTCACTGTCGCCCGTCGTCGTCGCCTTCGTCTTCACTCCATTGTCGATGTTGGGTCACGTGTTCCTTCGTCGCCTCTCGCAGAACTATACTACTGCAGAAGGAGGAAGAGGTCACGTGTGTCAATTCATCGAAGCGTTCTTGAGGTCAACCATATGACCTGACCTGGCTTGGCTTGGCTCGGCTCGGCTCGATCTGACCTGATCTGGTCTGCCCTGGCTTGTTTGGTGACCCTGAAGCAGTCATGGGTTAGTTAAGTCCATGTTTCAGTAAAATGATAGATAAAAATTCTTCTGTTAGGTCAAGTTATGTTAGATTAGGTTAAACTATGTAAGGTTAGGTTAGATTAGGTTAAACTATGTAACGTTAGGTTAGATTAGGGTAAGTTAAGTTAGGTTAGGTTATGTTGAGTAAGGTGGGAGTCTCTTAGAACTGGTGTGTAAGGGGAGGGGAGGGAAAGGAGAGGGGAGGAAGGGAACGTGGAGGGGAAGGGAATGGGACGGTGGAGAGTGGAAGAGGAAGAGGACGGTGGAGAGGGAAGGGAGAGGACGGTGAGAGTGGAAGGGAAGAGGATTTGTGGAGAGGAAGGGAAGAGGACGGTGGAGAGTGGAAGGGAAGAGGACGGTGGGAGAGGAAGGGAAGAGGACGGTGGAGAGTGGAAGGAAGAGGACGGTGGAGAGGGAAGAGGAAGAGGACGCAGAGAGGAAGGGAAGAGGACGGTGGAGAGGGAAGAGAAGAGACGGTGGAGAGAAGGAAGAGGACGGGGTGGAGAGTGGAAGAGGGAAGGAGTGGGGGAGGCTGAGAGCAAATGGAGCAGGGAGGGAAATGGTAGAGGATGGGAAGGGAGAGTCCATTGGCGAGGAAAAGGAATACTGTTTGTACTTCTTAGAAGATAATTGAGAGCAGATTGACGTGATTTGTCTCAGGGATGGCTCAGGTGTAGGTGTGTGTGTGTGTGTGTGTGTGTGTGTGTGTGTGTGTGTGTGTGGGGGGGTGTGTGTGGTTGGGTGTGTGTAGGTGGGTGTGAGGGCGTGGGTGTTGATGTGTAGTAGGTTGGTGTGACTGTGGGTGTGTGTAAGTGGGTGTGACTGTGTGTGTATGTGGATATATGTGTCGATTAATACTGTAATTATTCTCACTGAAAATGAACGAAAAATGAAGAAAAAAATTATCTTGATTCTTTTTCATTCTCGGGTAGTTTGAGATAACAATTTTGAAATCTCATTAAAAACCAAATATGAGTTTTGAGAGAGAGAGAGAGAGAGAGAGCAGCAGGGAGGGGCGTTTGTTACAGCTTGAGATCATCACTGGAGGAGGGCCTCACCTACCTTGGTAGGCGTCTCTCTCGTCATACACACACCCACACATTAAAATATTGCGTGCTGAGTGTAACTAAATCATCAGGCGAAAAATTAAAAAAACAATGGAAAAAATTACCCCAAAAGTTAGGTTTGGTAGTGTTAGGTTAGGTCAAGTTAAGTTAAATTAGGTTAGGTCAGGTTATGGTAGGTTAGATAAAGTTATATTACGTCAAATAAGGGCTAGGATGTTTAATCTTTAGGTGAAATATGCTGGGGTTTGCTAAAATAAGCTGGGGATGGTTAAAATAAGCTTGGATGACTAAAATAAGTTAGGTTAGGTTCGACAATCACTCTCACTAATTTCTCTCGTATCAGAATAAGGAAATTAGATAAGATGATATATGAATTAATAAATTAATTAAATAGATTAGATAAATATGAGAATTAGTAAGAGTTTATGATTTCTTTATCAAGTTGACATTTTCCGCCGACTCGACATGAGAACGACGTCTCCGTCACCATCGCCCTCTCCTCCTCCTGCAAATGATAGAATACTAAATGAAGTCTTGATCCGCTCCCGTTTTTATATATTTCATACCGGTCGACCTGCCTGTCAACCAAGGGAGCCAATCAGCTGCCGCCTCGTGAAAACATCCCTATAACTAGTCCCCGTCATTGGTTCCCGCCTATTTGGAGGTCGACCAATCCCCGTGGGTGTTTTCACCTCGTGTCTGTACCAATCACGGTGGAATTTTGTAGCGACGTCACTGCCAGGAGTAATTTTTCATCATTATTTCGCTAAAACATAAAGAGAATTCGCTATTGGTAGAGTCGTATCAGATAGACATTATTAATTGGCTTGGGGGAAGGTTGATGTATTGGGTACTTCAGGGTTGATAAAGGGTGTGTGTGTTTGTATGTCCGTGTGTCTCTCTGTCTACACTATATCGACCCGTTCCCTGACCTGAGATAAAGCTGCCGGGATCGATAAGGAACTTGGCGGTGTTGACCTTTATACAAGAATATCTAAGTCAGGTACAATAGGCAATCTTTGTTTATTAATTTAACTTGAGGTGCGGCTCTTTCAATTTTTTTGCCGGGAACTTTAAATTTTTGGGCGGGAACTAATAATTTTCTGCACAAGACAAAACGTTTTTAATCATTTAGTAAGGTCTTGTGTCTCAGTGCTGGGAAATACTCACACACACAACCTTGACTGAACATTCTATTCACCCGTTCTAAAGTCTACGGCATTTCTAAGTCTTATTTCAGTGTAAGATTCGGGTGACAGTCCTTCTAATAACTATTCTTCATTGACTGAATTATATGCATTAATTATTTCTCCGTATATAATCGATAGGTTAGGTTATGAGGTGAGGTTAAGTTAGGTTCGGTTAGGACGAGACTCTTTGTAGGCATTGCATTTTATTCTTAACCTACGTCTCTCTCTTCTCTAAGGCCTGACACGAGTTAATAATCCTCAACGCTCACACAACACAGAGGCTGGCTCCTCCTGGTGTGGCCACGGCGTAAGGAACTAATGTTATTTTTAGCGTTTCATTTAAATATTTACCCACGTAGAAGCAACATCAACAAAAAGTGACGTCATGAGCGTCCATCTGGCGGAAGACGGAGGAAATACAGTGACGAGAATTAACAGAAGTGTGTGTTTTTTGTTGTTTTCGCTCGTTATGTGAATATTTCGTTAACAAAATTTCATGAATTGGTTCATTATATATATATATATATATATATATATATATATATATATATATATATATATATATATATATATATATATATATATATATATATATATATATATATATATATATATATATATATATATATAGATGTGTGTGTGTGTGTGTGTGTGTGTGTTTATTAAAGGATTCGCCTGAAGACTTGTGTATCATAAAGGTGGGAAAAAAGATTAAGTTTTTCAAAGTGTTGTTGTGATGGCTGTGTTGTCTCAGTCCAGTTATGGCAGAGTTTGTTATTGTCTGGTGTCATAGCCTGGTGTCATAGTCTGGTGTCATAGCCTGGTGTCATAGGTTGAGGGTGTCATAGTCTGGTGTCATAGCCAGGTGTCATAGTCTGGTGTCATAGCCTGGTGTCGTAGGTTGAGGGTGTCAGGCAATTGTTATACCTGTAACAAAAATTCCGTTATATGGAGAGAAAGATAGAAGTCCGTTATATATAGAAAAAAGTCCGGTATATGGAGGTTTTACTACACCTCTTCTAATGGCGTCGAAATTACAGAATGACACTTGTCTAATGAGAAGGGGAGCTTGTCATAGTGTTTCTTAGGAGGAAGAAATAAAAACAATTGACGATCGGCGGTGGTGGGGGTTGTAAACACAGGGGAGGGGAGGGGAGGGGGTATAGCGTGGCTGGTGGTCATTCTTCAGAGGTGGGGTGACTGTTTCCGGGTTGTGTTTGGGTGTGGGTTAGGGTGGGGTGTGGGTGGTGTATGTCTGAAGGTGGTGTGGTAGGGTGTGTGTGTGTGTGTGTGTGTGTGTGTGTGTGTGTGTGTGTGTGTGTGTGTGTGTGTGATGCTGTAAGGGCCACTTTGCAAAGAGCCACACTGGTAATGAGGGGTTCCTTGTTATGCCCCCTCCCTCCTCTTTCTCACCTTAACCTCTCTCCTCCTCCTCCCTACCTCTGTCCCCCTCTCCCACCCTCATCCCCAGGTAGCCGAATTTTTGCTGTCTGGTCTGTCTGTCTGTTTGTTTGTGTAATTGTCTTCTGTTTATCTATTTGCTCCATCGTCCCGCCGAAACACACACACACCACAATAATAATAATAATAATAATATCATCATCATTACCACACACACACACACGTTTCTGGCGTTGAGAAGCCGGTGGAGGTGACGGCGGCGTGGAAGACTATTAAAAAGGGTTCGGAGGCCAGCGTTAAGGATTACTTCATAGCGCAGGATTTCCTCTGAAGGATCCATCCTGATACTCGCTGACATCCTGTGGTGGTGAAGAGAGAGAGAGTCCTACTGACGTGACTAACTTGGGATATCCATAATGGACTATTTCAGGACATCCATCTGTGGGTGTTAAGACGTCCAGTCAGGCAGCCATCCATCCATCCATCCATCTATCCATCCATCCATCCATCCATCCAGTCAGTCAGCCAGCCAGTCAGTCATCCAGCTTTTACTATCCATCCAGGGGAAGGGGGAGACGTAGAAGGTAGAGACAGGGTTGAGGAGACGGGAGGATGGAGGGAAGGAGACCGGGGAAGAGGAGGAGGAGGGAGAGACAGGTGGAGGGAGGAGACACGGAAGGGGGGGACTGAGGGAAGGGGAGGAGAAACGGGAGGGGAGGGAAGAGGGGTGGGGTACTCGGCTTTACCTAGATCAAAGACTCACTATTTGAATTAACTTAAAGTTGAATTCCTTTTGGGGGTAAAATCCTATATTTAATCTGAGGACAATTTGGGATTTACCATTAATTGGGATTTTGTCCAATGGTATAAAAATCCCACCAGAACTGTTGTTAGGATTTACACTGAAGTAAGTGTGTGTGTGTGTGTGTGTGTGTGTGTGTGTGTGTGTGTGTGTGTGTGTGTGTGTGTGTGTGTGTGTGTGTGTGTGTGTGTGTGTGTGTGTGTGTGTGTGTGTGTGTGTGCTCTTAAATATTACAACACTATATCCATTACATATCAAAGCCACACATTAATTTATATGATAATTCGCCACCTAATAATTATAAAGATACTTGACATTGCTATAATTATGCAACTAAATATTAGGGTTTTTGTATATACTGTTATAACATCACACACACACACAATAACAATAATAATAACACACAGGTTAGGGGACTGGTCACAACAAAGGCCTCCTGACGTCATGGGTGGTAGAAAGGTCAACTAATATAACTGTTATGTACCCACGATTCCTCGTGAGTCCTTTGATGTGTGTAGTTAAACTCGGTGAACCAATTATGTTTTTTGGAGAGAGAGAGAGAGAGAGAGAGAGAGAGAGAGAGAGAGAGGCTATTTTTTAGTCTGTGTACCGAAATGTGGTTCTAGAGAGGGTTAAAGTATTGTGTTGTATTGTTGTGTTGTATTGAAATGTGTGTTTGAGAGAGAGAGAGAGAGGAGAGAGAGAGAGAGAGAGAGAGAGAGAGAGTATGCTTGTGTGTGGTGTGGAGGAAGGTTATAAGAAGGTGGAAGATTAGGAGAGGAGGGAGGGAGGAGAAGGAGTTGGAGGAGGACTTTCTTGTCGTACTGTTCTTAGTGGAAGTCAAGAGGTCATACCAGGTTATTTTCCTTCTCCTCACATTATCACATCATACGCCACCATCACCGCCCACCGACACGGGTTTAATAATCACATCACCCTCCTCTCTCTCTCTCGCTCCTTCCTAGTGACCCCAGCATCCTTCTCCTCACCTCACCTCCCTCACCACCCCTCCACCCCTCCACCCCATCACTCCCCAGCTTGAGAAAGACCGGACGCGAGTAATGTATGTGTGTGTGTGTGTGTGTGTGTGTGTGTGTGTGTGTGTGTGTGTGTTTGTTTGGATCACTTGAAGTCTAGTTAACCCTAATTTAATTTATTATAACCCAACCCAACCTAATCCCCGCACCCCTCCACAAGGTCGCATTAGGGTAGTTAATCAAGTCAAATTACCTTGGGGTGTCCATTCTTCATGTACTCTGTCCGTGCTTCAGTTGCCTTCGAGCCCAAGTCCGTGTCATGAAGGTTTAAAGGCTCCGTGTCGGTGTATCTATGACGAAAGTGACACGGCAGAATCAACGTGTTTGCGGGTATGGCGTGAGGTGATTGGTTCTCAGTTCTTTTCCTATCTGTAAGGGGTTTAATTAATTTAGTTTCAGATTAAAATTAAGGTTAAATCTGTAGTTGGTCTTAATTTGCCTTACCTGACCTGACCTAAGCTAACCTAACCTAACCTAACCTTAACTTGGCTTGACCCAGAGTTCATAGAAGGGATGGCTGCAGTGGGGGGTGGTGAGGGTAGTGGTGGGGGGGTGGGGGTAGGAAGAGGGGAGGGGTGAGGGAGGGTAGAGAGGTCCTAATTCAGATGTAATGACAGTAATGGGTGTTGAGGAGCCAGTTAGCAGGACAATGGGTGCTTAATTGTCTCCCCTTTTGTGATTCAGTAAATGTCTAGGCGCGAGGCAATGACATGAGGGGAAGGGGAGGGGAGCGGTAGATGGGGAGGTGAGGGGAAGGAGGAGGAAAGGAAGATCAGTAGAGGAAAGTGAAGGGGTAGAAAACACACACACACAGACACACACACACGGGAAACACGGTATTTAACGCACTTCATAAGAACATCCTCAGGCACTTGACCTCGTAACTACCGTGGCTTATGTTGAGAGAGAGAGAGAGAGAGACAGACAGACAGAGACAGACGATTAATTCCAAAAAACTTAGTTGAGGAAGATCAGAGTGGTGGTGATACACAGACAGACAGACAGACCTGCAGCAGTGATGGCGAGAAAGACCCTGGCAGGATGTGTGTATGTGTGTGTGTGAGGTACAGACAAGCAAAGGTCAGACGTTACTTCTACCGCCACTACTGTCACCACTTCCATCACACCACCACCACCACCACCACTACTACTACTACCGCCGCCGCCGCCGCCACCACCACCACCACCACCACCACCACCACCACCACCACCACCATATAATTAAATAAGAAAATTTCCACAGTAAGAAATGTACTCAAGGGGTTAACTTATCGTACTCGAGGGGTTAAGGGATCGTACTCGAGGGGTTAGGGTATCGTACTCGACGGGTTAGGGTATCGTACTCGAGGGGTTAAGGTATTGTACTTAAGGGGTTAAGGTATAGTCATCAAGGAATTAAACTATCGTACTCAAGGGGTTACGTTACGTTGGATTAGTTTAGGTCAGTTTAGGCTAGGTTAGATTAGTTTAGGTTAGGTTAGGTTGGGTTAGGTTAGGTTGGGTTAGGTTAGGTTGGGTAAGGTTAGGTTGGGTTTGGTTACGTTGGGTTGTCTTATAGGACACCATCATGGGTCCTCGTCTTGGTGTACCGGAACTCCCAGGGCCGCAGAAGCCGAAGCTCGGGGACCAATAGGATGTGCAAGATTTCCTGGTGAGATTGCCATTGGCTGGTTCAGTCTCCGTGTTGGTTGGTGCTATTTTGTTGTTGTTGTTGTTGTTGCTGTTGTATTCCATTACGTAAGTGGGGGTGAGGACGAATGGGTGAGTGTTCTTTCCCCTTTAGCATATATCTCTTCCTTCTCTCTCCCTCACCCCATCTCCCCCTCACCACCTCCTTCACCCTCACCACCTCCCTTCACCCTCACCCCTCTCCCTCCTTCCCTCAACCCCCTTCACCTCCTCACCCCACCCCCTCTTCACCCCTCACCCCTCTTCACCCCCTCACCCACCCCTCTTCACCCCTCACCCCACCCCTCTTCACCCTCACCCACCCCTCACCCATCTTTCCCCCGTCACCCCACCCCCTCCTTGTTTCCCTAACCTAACCCAACCCGGAGATATATCGAGTCGGAGGTTCAGTTTGTATTGTTAACCCGGAATTAGTGACTCGAGGATAACACTTCCCTTCCATTTACGGGTCACGTGTTGGCAGGGGGACAGTGGCAAGGATTGGGACGGGATAGGACAAGATAGGATAGAATAGGATAAGACAAGATAGGATAGATTAGGATAGTAAGGGGAGGGGAGGTTTTGAGGGATTGGTTAATGGAAAGGATGAAGGAAGGGCACCGGGGGAGAGGAGGAATGACGGAATGAAACGGAAGATGGAATTGGGGGATGGAAGGTGTGTGTGTGTGTGTGTGTGTGTGTGTGTGTGTGTGAGTGTGAGTGAGTGACTGACTGACTGACTGAAACGCTGTCGATATATTCTTGGTCAGTGAGGTGAGTGAGAGAGGAGGGAGGATGAGAGGTGAGAGAAGGTGAGGGAGAAGTCTGTGAGAGGTGAGAGAAGGTGAGGGAGAAGTCTGTGAGAGGTGAGAGAAGGTGAGGGAGAAGTCTGTGAGAGGTGAGAGAAGGTGAGGGAGAAGTCTGTGAGAGGTGAGAGAAGGTGAGGGAGAAGTCTGTGAGAGGTGAGGGAGATGCTCCAGGGTGAGTTTCTGCCAAGACCTGAGTATTGATCTCCTCCCGTCTGCCACCGCCTCCCTCTCCCTCCCTTCCTCCTCCTGCTGTGTCCCTCCTGCTGTTCCTCCTCCTGCTGTTCCTCCTCCTGCTGTTCCTCCTGCTATGTCCCTCCTGCTGTGTCCCTTCTGCTGTGTCTCCTGCTGTGCCTCCTTCTGTGCCCATTTCTGCTGCTGTGTGTCCCTTCTGCTACTGTATCTCCTGCTGCCGCGTCTCCTGCTACCCTTCTGCTGTGTCACCTTCTCATATCCTCCTCCCATTTTGCCTCTTATGTTTATCTATATTTTCTATGCTCTATCACGTTCTCTATGTTTCTATGTCTACGTATGCCCTCTATGCCATCATCTAGCCCCCCTGTGCCATACTTATGCCCTCATGTAGCCCTCTATGCCATACCTATGCCCTCATCTAGCCCTCTATGCCATACCTATGCCCTCATCTAGCCCTCTCTGCCACACCTATGCCCTCATCGAACCCAGAGTGTGTTCACCTATGCCTGCCATGAACCTAACTTTGACCTATCCCAACTTGACCTAACCTAACCATGCCTTAAACCATAGCAAAAACTAACCTAACCCAACCTGGCTTAAACCTAACCTAATTTCGTCAAGCCTATCCGCCAAACCTGACCTGACCATACCTGACATGACCAGACCAAACTTAACCTAACTCATTCTAACTTAACCAAACTTAATTTAATCTAACCCATTCTAACCTAACCTAACCTACCGAAACAGGTTTAAGTTCAGTAAACTTTCGCTGTGGGATTTTGTTATTGACAGCACACACACACACACACACACACACACACACACACATTAACATTCACACCACTCTCAGATTGGGTGCCACATTTTGCTGACGACTGTGACCCCGCCTCTATGACCCCCAGGCCACAAGGGCACATCGCTCGTGGGATGCTGACCACGTCCTCCACCCCCCCGCACGCCTCCGCCCCCACGTTTTTTTCCTTCACCCAGCAGCTAAAATTATCTCAGAAGAATTTGTGCGGCGGTGGAATAACGTGGAGGAGCCTCGACTCTGGTAGGATCTGTTGATGAATGGCGGGGGACTCCTGTGTGGGGGGGGACTGCGAAACATATCCATTGCCGAGTAATGTGTGGGTGGTATGTGTGTGTGTGTGTGTGTGTGTGTATGTGTGGAGGGGGGTGAGGAGGTGTATGGGGGATGGGTTTGTAGTGTGTGTGTGTGTGTGTGTAAAGATATAACGTGATATGGTAACAACAATGAGATTCCTATCATCGTAAAAATCCCCCAACTATCGTAAAAAAATTCCCCAACTATCGTAAAAAAAAATCCCCCAACTATCGTAAAAAAAATCCCCCAATTATCGTAAAAAATTCTCAGCTATCGTAAAAAAATCCCCAACTATCGTAAAACTTCCCTTCCCTTTTCCCCATCGTCTCACTCACCGTCGTGGCAACTTTCCCGTCACGGAGAAAATTGGGATGGCTGTCTATTCCGTCTGTTCCATTACCGTTTGCGCCGCCCCGTTTTATAAGTCACGTTGCCATCTGTTAGGGGGTGTTGGGAGGCCCCTTGTATAACAGTCATTGAGCCACCTGTTGGTACTCGACCCCATCAAACGCAGGTACTCGACCCCATCAAACGCAGGTACTCGACCCCATCAAACGCAGGTACTCGACCCCATCCCCATCACACACACAGGTACTCGACCCCGATCACACACACAGGTACTCGACCCCCATCACAAACTGGTCGACCCCCCATCCACACCTTCGGGTACTCATTCCCCCACATCACACACAGGTAGTCGACCCCCATCACACAGGTAGTCGACCCCCATCACACACAGGTACTCGACCCCATCACACACAGTGCTCGACCCCATCACACTGGTGCTCGGCCCATCAAGCCAGGTGCTCGACCCACATCACACAGACTCATTACACAGTGCTCGACCCCATCACACAGGTGCCTCGACCCCATCACGCATTGGTGCTCATTTATCACACACAGATTACTCGACCCATCACACCCCAGATTACTCATTTACATCACACTAGTGCTCGACCCCATCACACACAGGTGCTCGACCCCATCACACACAGGTGCTCGACCCATCAAACACAGGTACTCGTACATCAGAAACAGGTACTCGATCCACATCCACACTGGGTACTCGACCCCATCACACGTGGTACTCGACTCACACCCTGGGTATCGACCCCATCACACATACAGGTACTCGACCCCCCATCACACACACAGGTATCTCGACCCCCGATCACACACAGGTACTCGACCCGATCACACACACAGTACTCGACCCCCACATCACACACAGGTAGTCGACCCCATCACACACAGGTAGTCGACCCCCATCACACAGGTACTCGACCCCATACTTGCACAGGTACTCGACCCCATCACACACAGGTGCTCGACCCCATCACACAGGTGGTCGACCCCCATCACCTGGGGTAGTCGACCCCATCAAACCTGGTGCTCGACCCCATCAAACTTACCTGGTGCTCGACCCCATCACACACCTGGTACTCGACCCAATCACACACAGGTACTCGACCCCATCACACACAGGTACTCGACCCCATCAAACACACTGCCGTTGATAAGAAGGATTTGTGGCACTTCAGCGTAACGTTCAGCGTCACCACCAAGGTCGCTCATGGCGTCTGCACCATTGTGACCTCCCAGTTTATCTTACACCTTTATGGTGGTAGTGGTGTTAATGGGGGAGTGGGGAATTCTGGCTGGGAATGGTGTTTTCTCTCTCTCTCTCATTTTCTTTATTTTCTTTTGTGTGTGTGTGTGTGTGTGTGTGTGTGTGTGTTTTCCTTTGTTAGGTGAAAGATGATGTTGCAAGCTTTCCTTATCATTGGCAAGAGTTCAAACGTCACCAAATGGACTCTCTCTCTCTCTCTCTCTCTCTCTCTCTCTCTCTCTCTCTCTCTCTCTCTCTCTCTCATAGTGACGTGGCCTGAGGTTTAACCGTCTACAGTATATTTCTAGTCAATTATGATAATGTATGCAGCCTTTTTTTCTTTTTTTTTACGGGAATTAGCCCACCCGGGCACAGGTCAAACGACCCACAACAGGGCCTGCGTGTGTATATAAAACCTTTAGATAAATTAAAGCATCCAATTTATATATATTCCCCACAATTTGTTCAATTTTGTTATTTTTTTAAGGTATTGGCAAGAAATGTTTATATAATAAGAGTAACTAACATTCTTGATGCCAGGATTTTCTTCGTTTTGGGCGGTTCGTGTATAGACGCTTTGACCCCCCTGGCGGTGGATCAGAGAAGCAGGTAAAAAAATAAAACCGTTGAATTACGACGTTGAGATGCTGGGTTATTAGGTGGTTGTGTGAGACCCTGACATCCCACACGTCTCGTAAGATGGTGACGTAGTATCGGTTCAGGTTTTCCTAAAAGGATTATATATCTAGAACTCTGATTCTCAACTGTTAGGTATATGTCTTGAAACAATAGACGGCGAGGGAATGTTTGAGGTTATTTCGCTTATATTACTGCACTAAGATTATTGTACGTAGCTGCGATTTTGTTTTTTCCTTGGTTGTGCACGAGGTTTATTATACTGTCAGCGTTGTTGATTTCCTTCACAGATGCTGCATCTGTCTGGCAAGTTTTGGGCAGGAAATTTTGAGAGAACTTGGTGATGCCTGGAGGAATGTTGATTAAGACGAGAGGTAGTGGTGCCTGGCTGGATTTCCTGTCAGGTCGTTGGTTTAAGTGAGAGACAGAGCGAGATTGTTTTTATACTGTAGGTTAGTTTTTTTTGGGAACAGCCCCCCCCCCACCGAGCTGGAGTCATCGGCCCCCATAACGGGCAAGGGGCGAAAAAAAGAGGAGTAAAAATATATATATATATATATATATATATATATATATATATATATATATATATATATATATATATATATATATATAAAAGAAAAAGATTATATTATTCTACACCACGAAGATGCCGAAAAACCAGCTTTTTAAAGTGAGGCAGATTGTGTGAGTATGGAAACACAGAAGAAGGCAGAGCATTCCACAGTTTGGCTGTGTGAGGAAAGAAGAATATACTATAACGGGTTATTCTAGTGTGGCCAACATCTACACAGAAATGATGGACACCGCTGGCAACACGAGTGTTAAGAGCCCACGGCCTTGCCGGCGGTCCGCAGGATGTCAAATCCACATTGCCCGTTAAAGTACCTGTTAGGTTAGGTTAGGTTACGAGAGGCATTACCTGTCGTCTGCATTAAGTGTCTCGGTGTAGAGTATAAAGCAGTAGGAGGGCTGGTGGTGGTGTTAGTGGTGTATGGAGCGAGAGACCTTAAAGCGAAGCCTGGGGGAAGGGAAAGTAGCCTTCAGACGGGAGCGGTCACGTGGAGTCTGCAGCCCGCCGTCTCCATACAAGACAGCAAACGGGAATGAAGATGGAAGTCTTGATGAAAAGTCTGGGAAAGCAATCAGGGGGCTTATGGATGACGTGGACAGTGGTAAGGGGGAGGGGAGGTATTAGGGGTTGTATTAGCCAAGGGAGGAGAAGAGTTGAGAGGATTTGTAGGAGAAGGTGTTATGAAGACTGAGGCAGGCTAGCGAGCGAGCGAGCGGGTTGATGCTAGATCGTGGGAGATCGATAATGGAACCCTGGCTCCTCCATCCAGCTGCTGCGGTGGTTGTAGTGTCCAGTTGTGGTTGTTGTAGTGTCCAGTTGTGGTTGTTGTAGTGTCCAGTTGTTGTTGTTGTAGTGTCCAGTTGCTGTTGTAGTGTCCAGTTGTGGTTGTAGTGTCCAGTTGTTGTTGTAGTCTCCAGTTGTGGTTGTAGTGTCCAGTTGTTGTTGTTGTAGTCTCCAGTTGTGGTTGTAGTGTCCAGTTGTTGTTGTAGTAGTGTCCAGTTGTTATTATTGACTGTTGGTGTTTTAGCTGTTATTACCAATAGCTGCTGCTGTCCTGTGCTGTTGAAGTTGCTGTCCTCATTGCTGTTACTGTATCTGCTTGCTGCTGCTGTTGTTGTTTATGTTGTTCCTGTATCTGCTTGCTTTTGCTAGTATGTGTGTTTGTTACTGGTGCTGCTAGCTGTTGTATGACGGAGATATTCCTATAGTGAATGACTCAAGGGGTTAAGTTGTCGTCCTCAAATTGTTAAAATATCGTACTTAAAGGGTTAAATCGTCGTATTCAAGGGACTAGACCATAATACTTAAAGTTATTGTACTCAAAGGGTTAACTCATTGTACTCGAGGGGTTAAGTCATTGTACTCAAGGGGTTAAATCACCGTAGTTACACAAGTAAAGCAAAATTAATACTTTCTTGTACATAAAGTTCCTCCCTATTTACCAATGTGTATTATCATCTTTAGTGAGAGAGAGAGAGAGAGAGAGAGAGAGAGAGAGAGAGAGAGAGAGGACTCGAGGGTGGGTGGTGGAGGGAGAGGTGTGGACTGAGAAAGTGGTTTAAAGAGAGTGAGTGAGAGAGAGGGAGTAGATAAGAGAGAAAGTGTAGGGGGTGTGGTTGTGAGAAAGTGAGAGTGGTTTAAAGAGAGAGAGAAATAGTAAGCGAGGAAGATAGAGAGGGAGAGTAGTACTATAGGTTGTGGGTTATAATTGAGGTTGTCAAAGATTCCCAACAGGTAGGTGTCTGTGTGTGTGTGTGTGTGTGTAGTCATATGAGTTATATATATACAAGACAAAACAAAATGGAAATAACCCCCAAAAAAAAAATAAATAAATAAATAATCAATTTAAATCCCCACTATTAAAGTTCGCTAAAGACGAAAGTAATCCCGGGGAGATTAACCTGTAATCATAATACTACAGGAAAATAAGATTAATCCTGAAGGAGATTATTTTGGATTTATATTTATAGAAAGAAATTCATTGAGACTTTATACTATATTTAGGTCTCATAAATCCTCGTGAATAAATCCGCTGGACTCTCTCCCTCTTCCTCGCTCCTCCTCCACTTCCACTCCCCTTCCTCTTTCCTTCTCACCCTCTTCCTCCTCACCCTCCTCCTCTTCCTCCTCACCCTCCTCCTCTGTCCACTTCCTCCCCCCCTCCCTACCTTGCTCGCAGTAGAGAGGACATAGGCAATACATGATGATTGTGGGAGGTAAATCCCACGGGCTTCCAGTACACTTTGTCTCCTCATCAGTACACGATCTTCACTATGATTACCTCTGTGTGTGTGTGTGTGCGTGCGTGCGTGCGTGCGTGCATGTTTGTGTGTGTAAAGTTGCCCGTTTATTTTGACGTTCTTAGGTTCCATACTTTTGTTTGTTGGGAGAAGATATGACCCAAAAAAAAAAAGTTGGGTCAGCTAGCCACGTCAGACGGGGGCGGTGTGCGCATAAGAGCCGAGCAGAACCGACCCGCCCCGAGTCTTGCCGAGCTCTCTCTACCTCCCCTCCCAACCACCCTCTCTCTCTCCCCCCTCCCTCCCTCTCCTACCCTCTATCCCAGCGCGGCACTGTCCATTGATCGCCTCCAGATACTAGTTATCACCTCTGCATGCTGTACGTATACTTCACCCCTAAAACAGTGTATAGGCCCCACTTTATTTATCGTTTCGTCGACCATAACAGGATTCCCACACTCTACACTATGACAGGATTCCCACACTCTACACTATGACAGGATTCCCACACTCTACACTATGACAGGATTCCCACACTCTACACTATGACAGGATTCCCACACTCTACACTATGACAGACTGGGAGGTGCTAGGTGTTGTGGTGTTGGTGAGGTTTGACGTGTGGTGGTGAGGGGAGGAGAGGTAGGTAGGCTAGGTCAAGATTTGGATGTTAATATCTCTCTAGGTCAACAAATGAAGGTCAGACACTAGTTAGGCCCGCCCACCCACCCACTCGCTCATCCACTTACTCTCTCGCTCTCTGTGGTTGATAAAACTGTGAGTTAATCCCCACAGCTTAGTTCATCTAATCATCAGATTAAACACCCTAAAGCTACCTGGGTTAGGTTAGGCTAGGTTAGATTAGGGAGGCTAATCTTTAAGTTGAAATAATCGTGGATAACTAATCTTCACCTAATCCCCAATTCAAACTATGAATCCGGTTCCAAAATACGGATTCCCCCCAAGAACTGTTAGAGAACGCTTCCAGGTAGTAATTGTTGTTATTGTTATTGGATGTTATCTTTTGTCTCGCGGCTTGAGGGAGTTTTAAGCTTGTTCTCATCTCTCCAGTCTGTTGTGTGGCGGGGGGGGGAGGAACTTTGTGAGGATCTTGGTGTTTGGAATTTTGTTAAAGAGATAGGAAGTGTTATGTGAGTTCCAGTGTAAATCAGGTGATTTTGTTTGTCTCTCTCTCTCTTCTTCTGTTTCGCAAGGCAGCAAGGTGTGTGTCAGCTCAGGCGCATCAAGGCGCGAGTTAACACACATCTATCAGGGGCGGGAGTGTCCAGGACCTGCACCCTCCCTCCTGACACACTACACCTCAATCTAATCTTAATGCCATGATATATCGGCTCTGCTGGCTCTGTTAATATTACCATGATAATAATAACATTTAGTAATGAAAGATATTTAATAGTAGTTTGGTTGTTCCATTGATAAGTTTATTATTATTATTATTATTATTATTATTATTATTATTATTACTATTTTTGGGGGGTTTATAGTCGTGGTCCCTGCCTACGCCATCTTGATTCATTGTTGACATTTCTGTTTTTTTTTTTTAGTTTTATTTATTGCCTTGGTTGTTTCTTCCTTTTATTTATTTATTTATTTTTAGTCTTGTTATTGTATTTCTGCTTTTATTAATGTTATTATTGTTATTGTTTTATATGTCTATAGTTCTCGTAAAATATTTCTGCCCTTATCTATTTTTTTTTTACATTTTCTTCCTGTGTAGGTAGAGGTAGGAGGAGGTAGGGAGAAGAGAGGTAGAGGTAGGAGAGGAAGGGTAGGTAGGGAGTGTAGGTAGAGGTTTGGAGGAGATAGGGAGAAGAGAGGTAGAGGTAGAGGTAGGAGAGGAAGGGTAGGAGGTAGAGAGTAGGAGTGCAGGAGGTAGGAGGGAGGTAGAGATAAGTAGGTAGGCAGGAAGTAGTTAGAGAAGAGTAGGGTAAGAGGTAGGAGGTAGGGTAAGAGGTAGTGTAGGTGGGGTGAGAGGTAGTGTAGGTAGGAGGTAGAGGGAGGGAGGGTTGGGCAAGCGAGACTACATCCTGTGTGGTGGACAGTGACGGATATGACTTGTTACTTCCCTCCGCTCCTTCCCCCTCTCTCTCTTTCTCTCCCCACCACACCCCCTTCCATCTCTCTCTCCTTCTGTCTCACACACATACACCCACCTTCAAGCTCTCTCTCTCTCTCTCTCACGGTTAGGTCATCAAGAGAAAGAGAGAGAGAACAGGGGATTGTGTCATTATTTCCGGGTAATGGCGACCATTAGAGGAACTGAATCAGTATTTTTATTATTTATTGCAATTGTCTCCCCGGATCAGAGGGGAGGGATCCAGAGCACCTGTTGATTAAACATCCTGGCGGTAATCTATTCTAATCAAGCAACAATTTAATATCATAAAAGCTAACCCAACCCACCAACCTTGTTGGTGATTAGTTGTGAGTCATGAGCTGGTTGGGTAATTACTGTGGGGTAGGGGGGGAGGGAGGGATGTTGGGAGGGAAAGAGAGAAAGAGTGGGTGTTGGGGGGTAGTTAGAGGGAGGGAGGGCGGGAGGAGAGATAGGAGTGTTGGAGGGAGAGAGAGGGGGGGGGGTATGGGTTTAGCTGGAAGCGGAGGTGTGTGTGTGTGTGTGTGTGTGTGTGTGTGTGTGTGTGTGTGTGTGTCAGCTATGGGGCGGCATGTCGAAATATTCAGATTACCTAGGTATGAAAATTACCAGGTTAACATCATCAAGTACCCCACACCAATATGGTTGGACTCACCATCACCACTATCACCACTATTTTCATCCCCATCGCTATCATCACCATCACTATTTTCAACCCCACCACTACCACCACCATCACCACTACCACCATCACCACAATACATGTCTCACTATAGAGTTTAATAACACCTGGATCTAATTTATTTTGATAGTAATTAGTGACAGGTGTATCAAGGGGTTATAAATATAATTTCCGGGTGTTACTATGTCGTGTATGTGTGTTAGTCTGTCAGTTTGGGGGATCACGTTCTACAGTACTTAGTGGGGTTAGGTTAGGTTAGTTAGGTTAGCGTTAGATTAGTCGAGGTTTTAGTTAGGAAGGGAAGGGGATGTTGGAGGAAGGGGGTGTTGGAGGGAAGGGGGTGTTGGAGGAAGGGGGGCTGTTGGAGAAGAGTGAGGGTGTTGGAGGGAAGGGGGTGTTGGAGGGAAGAGGGGCTGTTGGAGAAAGTGAGGGTGTTGGAGGGAAGGGGTGGGTGTTGAAGGGAGGGGTGTTGGAGGGAAGGGAGATATTGGATAAGGTAAGAGGATTTACCAAGATGGAAGATTGAATTGGAGGGAAGGTGGGAGGGTGAGAAGCGAGAGAAGCTAAGAGACAGGTTAAGGGAGGGTGAGACAGCGTGAGAGAAGCTAAGAGACAGGTTAAGGGAGGGTGAGACAGGGCGAGAGAAGCTGAAAGACAGGTTAAGGTGGGGGTTGAGTGAGTGAGACGGGGGAGAGAAGAAGAGACAGGTTAAGGAAGGGTGAGACAGGGTGAGGGAAGGTGTTTCAAATTTGAGTGTAGTTTGGGTGTATCTTGGTGTGGGTGTAACCTGGGTGTTTTAGGGTGTAGGTGTGGTGTGTGTGGGAAAACATGCGGTGAGAGAGAGAGAGAGAGAGAGAGAGTATTGATTCAGTCATGCGCGTTGGCAGCAGACCTCCCCCCGCACTCAAGCATGTCTTAGAAGATGGCTTAGCGCCTTAGATAATGTGGCTTGGTGCCTTACATAGAAGAAATGTTTGTAAGAATAGGTGTTGATTTATTTAGGTAACATATGTTCACCTGGCCGTAATGAACGAAGGTAGAGCCCACCTGGTAGTCACGTAAATGCTCGCTGAGTGGCCATTATGTCATGCTCGCTGAGTGGCAGTAAACAAACGAGGGTGACCAAGCTCTCCCACCACTCTGAATCCGGATAATAAACTTGATGTTGGTGATGATGAAGGGGGCAAGGTGGTGGACGAGAGAGAGTCAGTCGCCATTGTAGATGTGTTACTATTTTAAGCTGGACCAGGCGAGAGAGAGATTCCAAACTCGGCTCTCTAACCTGTGTTGGTGAGGCAATAGTACTGTTTACACCCACCTCTCTCCCCTCCCTTCTCCCTCTCTCTCACCTCTCCTCCCCACCCCCTCTTACCCCATCCTAACGTACGATGCCAGTAATTGTACAGTAAGTTATTATTATTATTATTATTATTATTATTATTATTATTATTATTTTTATTATATTGTTGTTGTTGTATAACTGTATCCTGACTTAATTGTTATGGCTCCTTTCCAATGTCTTCTCCTGTTGTGAATCAGACTTAAAAGTATTCCTCCTCCCCTACCCCTCCTTCCCTACCCCTCCTCCTCCTCTCCCTCCTCCCCTGCCCCTCCTCCTCCCCTACCCCCTACCCCTCCTCCCCTCCCTACACCTCCTCCCCTCCTCCCCTGCCCCTCCTCCTCCTCCCCCTACCCTCCTCCCCTCCCCTCCCTCCCCCCCTACCCGTCCTCCCCCTACCCGTCCTCCCCCTACCCCTCCTCCCCACCCGTCCTCCCCCACCCCTCCTCCCCCCCCCCTCCTCCCTATTCCTCCTCCCCTACCCCTCCTCCCCCTACCCCTCTCCCCCTACCCCCCCCTCCCCCTACCCCCCCCCTCCTGAAGGTAGACACTCTTGAGGTTGTCTCCATCATGTTATCTTCAGCGACAGTGTGAAGCTTCCTTAAAGGTCTTATAATAGTCCTTTCTCCGTTCACACACACACACACACACACACACACCTTTTGCTTCAGGCTGTTTTCTTATCCCTTTTGGCCTCTGTAGTTATCTAATTTTCTTCCCTTCGTTTAGACAATGTCGTTCCCAGTCAGTCAGTCAGCCAGCCAGTCAGCCGGCCAGTCAGTCAGTCAGCCAGCCAGTCAGCCGGCCAGTCAGTCAGCCAGTCAGGTCCTCGTGGTTCGCCTTGTGCTGCCGCTAGATTTAACCAAACGCCTTCCCTTCCCTCCCCGCCCCTCTTCTCCCTCGTGAGGTGCGGACTTAAAGTTGTGTTATGAAGGCTGTCTGACGTGGTGGGTGGCCTCGTCTTCTTCCCTGGCGGTAGCTGGAGGTGTGAGATGTTGTTCTTCCTTAGTAGTAGCTGTAGATGTGAATTCTTCTTTGACTTTCTTCCCTGGAGTCAGCTGGAGGTGTGAGATGATGTTCTTCTTCCCTGGCGGTAGCTGGAGGGTTGATTTATTCCTGGTAGCGGCTTTGGAGTGTGTCTTTGTTCTTCCCTGGAGGCACCTGGGGCCCCAGGTCTCTACAAGGTTTCCAGTCGACCGCTCGTATGGCTGACCTAATCTACAGACACAGGCTGACACTTGAGGTTCACCAGGCTGACACTTGAGGTTCACTCCACCCAAAAATAAGATAGCTTTTTATGAACCCGAATTCAGGAGTTTGTTATCCTCCCTCCTCCTCCCCCCTTCACCGTCACACCCTTCCCTTCCCCCATTCACCTTCCTCCCCTTTGCCCTCGTCATTACAGGATCAACATGTAAACAGAAGGTAATTACCGTTAAGATTGGCCGAATAATCACGCCTCGCCGATGACGTCACAGCCTCGGGGTAGCCTGAGTCTGTTTTAACAGGTTGGCAGTGAGACAGACAGACACTAACCCCGTCTCCCCCCACCCTCACCCCACCACCCCACCACTAACTGTTATCTTCACCTTGCAGGATTATCCACGAGTCTGGGTTCACGAGTGAGGACTTCAAGCAGTACCGGCCGGTGGTCTACTCCAACACCATCCAATCCCTCGTGGCCATCCTTCGAGCCATGCCCAACCTCGGCATATCCTTTGGCAACAACGAGCGGGAGGTGAGTGTCAGTGTATTACTAAGATATTGTGTGTGTGTGTGTGTGTGTGTGTGTGTGTATTGTATAAGGTGATTAGTAAAGGACTGCTCAGTATAAAGGCGTACCATGTATTACGTCTTTTGTGTGTGTGTGATTAATGGCCAAGTAGTGTATTGTAACTCCCCCAGAACTCTCTTTTATCAAGGTTGGGGCCTCAATGGGTGATGTTGATTGATGACTGGGTGGGCGGGTGGGTGTTCTGGGTGGGTGGGTGGGGGAGAGAATGTCCTTGTGTGTAGGGTTCAATGCAGCCGTGTGGTGGGTGTAGGGTGGGTGGGATGGGTATACATTGGGTGTATGTGGTGGGTATATTGGGGATGGGTGTAGAGTACGTGCATTGGGTGTAGAGTACGTGCATTGGGTGTAGAGTACGTGCGTTGGGTGTAGAGTACGTGTGGTGGGTGTAGAATGGAAGGGGTGGGTGTATAGTGCGTGGGATGGGTGTAGCCAGGTAGGTAGTGAGGAAGGCAGGGTGGAGGTGAGGTAATTGAAACTTGGCTCGTATTGTCCGTAGAGTTTCAGACACCCTCTCTCATGCGCGCGCGCGTGTGTGTGTGTGTGTGGACAAACATCATTCATGTTTTTACTCACACACACACACACACACACGAGCGAGAGAGAGAATATTTTTGGACCAATAGTCATCGTCCAATAGTTGTTAGAGGAGGAGGTGGGCCACGCCGTCGTCAGATATTGGCAAATCCCCACCAGGAAGACCTCATTACCCGTCTGGGGGATTTCCTGAGCTTCTGAAGGAGGCGAAGAAGGGGGAAGATACTAAGTCGACATCCTTATTTGTATTCTTTTCGCCAAATCGCCAACTCATTACCTCACCAGCGGGAAATTGGGGAGGGAAATAAGGCTTGACATTACGGACGTGAATATATAGTAATGAGTGGGCGTCACGCCTCGTCCAGGTCGCTATCGATGGTGATCGGTAGGATTGTGGAAGTGATGGTGGTGGTGGTGGTAGGTAGGATGGTGGGTAGTGGTGGTAGGCGGGATGGTGGTAAGCAGAATGATGGGTGGGTGGTGGTGGTGGTAGGTAGGATGGTGGATAGTGATGCAATAATGGTGGTAGGGAGGAGGATGGTGATGGTGGGTGAATGGCAATGTTTTATCCCTTGACGTCAGCAATCTCCACGCAGACGCATTCTTGACGTCACCCACTCCTCCCACCCCAGGCTGGCTCTGTGTGTGTGTGTGTATAGTGATGGGTGGCATTGGTGGTAGTGATGGTTGGTAATGGTGGTAGTGGTGGGTTGTAATGGTGGTAGAGCTGGGCTGCAATGGTGGTGATGAGTGGTAGTGGTGGGTTGTAATGGTGGTAGTGATGGTTGGTAATAGTGGTGGTAATGGGTGGGCGGCACAGGTGAAGTGTTTACAGGAAGGGGCCAATATGCGGGCGGGAGAAGGGTGTCATGGCCGCCCATCTCCTGGAAGAGGTAGTGTGGGAGGGGGGGGGAGGATAGGGGTAGTGTCAGCTGAGATAGATAGCTAGAAGGAGGGTGTTGATGGAAGGGAAGAGGGTGTTGATGGAGGAGGTGTTGATGGAGGAGAGAGGGTGTTGATTGAGAGGGGGTGTTGGTGGGGGGAGGGAAGGAGAGGTGAAGGCATGGTGTGGGTTGGAGGAATGGATGAGAGTGAGGAGGTGGGTGAGTGAGGGTGGGAGGGAGAGAGTAGTGAGGAGGAGGCAGGTAAGTGAGACAGGTATCGTCACACACTAATTACTCTGGCCAATCACTTGGTGGCAGACAGGTAGTGGACCTCATCTGTCCACGGGGAACAGCTGAAGGAGAGGTCCTGACAGGTGAGGGTGGGAGGTGGAGGAGAGTGAGAGAGAAAGAGAGAGAGAGAAACTGAGAATGTGTGTGTATTAAGGAGAGAAAGAAAGAGTGGGTGAGAGAAAGGTAGAGCGAGTGAGATAGAGTGAGTGAGGAAAGTGAGGTAGAGTGTGTGAGGGAAGTGAGAGTAAGTGAGAGAAGTAAGAGTGAGTGAGGAAAGTGAGGTAGAGTGTGTGAGGTAAGTGAGAGTGAGGGGCTGAGTCTAGTATTATCGGCGCCTCAGCCTGTGAATAATACATGTGGCTCAACACTCACTCACTCCTCCTCGTCTTCCTTCTCCTTCCTCCTCCCTACTGTGTGTAATAATAATAATAATAATAATAATAATAATAATAATATTAATTAACGGTTTATTGAGAGAGCATGGCAGCCGGAAGGCTGAAAATATACATTTACATAATTAGGGAATGGGTCACTTGAGTGTGTGTGTGTGTGTGTTACTGGGCACACACACACACACATACAGTGTTCCTGGAAGAGTGTGTAGTCAGAATGTTTCCAGGAAGTGACCACATACCACGGCCCCCTCACATATACCACACTAACAAAGTTATCTCTCTCTCTCTCTCTCTCCCTCTCTCCCTCTCTCTCTCTCCCCGTCATGTGCTAAAACTCCCTCCACTTCGGTCTCCCTCCCTGAGACCCTTCACCTACTACAAACTCCCAAAACTCCCTCCCTCCACTCTTGGCCTCCTTCCCTCCACTCTGGCCCTCTTCCTTCCATTCTGGCCTCCTTTCCTCCACCTTCTAAGAACTCCCAAAACTCCTTCCATCCACTCTGGCCTCCCCCGCCCTCTCTCCCTCCACTCTTGGCCTCCCTCCCTCCAACCCTCCACTCTTGGCCTCCCTCCCTCCAACCCTCCAACTCTGACAATATGTAAGTAAGTGCTGGAGGTGAGGTGGTCACACGTGGGGACTTATAACTTGTACCTGTAGTGGAGGTGTGGCTCAGGCGACGACCACATACTACGGTGGGGGGGGGAGGAGATAGGGGGTAATGTTGGGAGGGGGAGGGGGGTCATTATCTAACCTCTCCATTCCCTCTCCTCTAACCACCCCACTCCCCCTCTAACCATCCTATTCCTCCAACCACCCTATTCCCTCCTCTAGCCACCCTGTTCCCTCCTCTAGCCACCCTGTTCCCTCCTCTAGCCACCCTGTTCCCTCCTCTAACCACCCTATTCCCTCCTCTTAACCCTTCCATTCCTCCTCTAACCACCCTGTTCCCTCCTCTAACCACCCTATTCCCTCCTCTTAACCCTTCCATTCCTCCTCTAACCACCCTGTTCCCTCCACCAACACCTCCCCCCCCCAACCACCCCTTACCTCCTTCAACTCCCCTGTTTCTTCCCTCCCCCTCTCCCCCTGGTTAGGTTAGGTTAAGTGAGGTCAAGTGAGGTCAGATGAGGTTAGATTAGGTCAGTGTACAGTTAGTGACATTCGAGTGGCCGGCAGTCCTCCCTGGGTTGTCATGGCAGCACCCCCACCCACCAACCCTCCACGTTGTCATAGTGACCGCCAGGTAGAGGCAAGGATGTGGAGGCTGGTGAATAGTGGTTGGTGATTGTGGTTGGTTCAGTGACAGAGAGAGAGAGAGAGAGAGAGAGTTGCGGGATACAGTCGTGGCTACATCCTGGTCACCCTGAGTCCAGCGGGGGGTTATATCCTGCCGGTGTTTGGGGGGGAATAGGCCATCATGCCCACCCTATACAAGCCCCCCCCCCTCCCTCCTCTGTATCTGTATAGTCCGTTAAATGTGGGTTTCACATCTAACGGACCCTCGATAAAACGGACTTTCATCTCCATACAGTCCATTGAATAGAGGAATTCACATCTAACGGACCCTCGATATAACGGACTTTCATCTCCATTCAGTCCGTTATGTATAGGGAATCGCTGGTAACTCTATACAATCGTGGGGGAAAAAAGGTGAATCATCTCTATATATGTTGCCAAGTGACCGTGGACTGGTGGTGGGGGGGGGGTGATCCCTTCATCTGACGGCAGCAGGGGAGGGGGATTGTGGTAGAATAGTTAATGGTTCGGTAGTGGTTGTAGGTAGGTGGTGGTAGCAGGTAGTTGTGTGATGGAAGGTGGCTGTGTTATGACTGGTAGATCAAACAAATAATAAAACAAGAATCGAACTGGTATATAACCCCCCCCCCCTCCCTCTAGCATTACCTATTGAAGCCAAGTGGTTCATTGGTTCACTCGCTCAAGATTCGTAGCAGAGAGTCTCGAACGGTTCAATACACTGAGACGGGATCGAACGGGGTTGGGGGTGACTCATGACTCGTGTGTATCGAAGCAGCGAGTCGGTACACCTGAACGGGTTATTGGGAAAGGTATTGTGGGGACGGGGGGGGGGCTGTTATGTGTTCCTCTTTGTATTTATCAATGTAACTTTCTTGCTTAAAATACTCTTTTTCTCTCTTTTCTCTCTCTCTCTCTCTTTCTCTCTCTCTCTCTCTCTCTCTCTCAGAATTTTTCATTTTCTTTCTCATTTCCTACTTTTTAGAGGCTGTGCGGCGGATTGGACGAGATTGGCAAGGGAGGGAGGGAAGGGAAGGGAGTAGGTAGGGAGGGAGGGAAGGGAAATAGGTGTGGTGTGGTGGGAAGGGGAGGGTGGGAGGGGAGGAATAAGAAAAGAAGGTTAATATGGGATAATGATGGGATGGGAGAGAGATAGTAATAATAATAATAATAATAACAATGATTAGTTTAATAGCATAAGAGGTGTGTGTGTGTGTGTGTGTTAGTCTGCTCTGAACAGCTGGGCTGCCACGACACCTGCGGGGAGTGAAGTCACAGGCGGCTCGACCAATCAGCTGCAGACGCGACGAGACGACAGGTGTTTGACTAGCAACCTTGTTTTTGTTGTTGTTGTGTTGTTGTTGTTCTATATTGATTATTGATTAGAAATGTTTAGATAACTATTACGTATTGATATGGTGGTTGAGAGGCGAGGTGGTGGTAGTTGTAGGTGTTGATAGAGGGTGGTGGTGACGATGGTGGTAGTTGTGGATAGTGGGTGTTAGTATAAAGTAGTAATAGTAGTGGTGGTTGTAGTGGCGGTGATGATGGTATTGGTAGTGGTGGCGATGGTGGTAGTGGCGATGGTGGTAGTGTTGCAGGGTGGTCGATAGCACACACAAGAGTCTCTCAGTTGTCTAACCTGCAGTGTCTCCCCCCCCTCACCTCATGCCTCACCCCTCACCATTTCATGCCTTGCCACCACCACCACCTCCTACCACACCTAATAGCCTCTTCCCCCTCATAGTGATATTGTGGTAGGTGGTGGTGTTGTGGTAGGTGGTTGTATTGTAGTAGGTGGTGTGGTAGGGAAGCTTGGTGATGGTATTCCCCCACCACCCACCACATTACAGGGAATCTGGGGAAACATAAATGAATTTGGGGATAAAATATGATTATCATGAAAGCTTATTAAAAAATGAAATGTGGAGGAGGGAGGATTGTGTGGCGGTGAGGGGAGGGGGTAGTGGGGAGAGGGGGGGGGAAAGTGGGGGAGGAAGGGGAATTTGAAGAGAAAGAGATGTTTGTGTGTTGTGAAAGTATTAAACCATCGTCCTCAGAGAGTTAACCTCAAAGATAATTTAAACACTGACAACCTACCAACTTAATCATCTCTGTATATAACTACTGTACTGGTGTATTAATGTCCCCCCTCCTCCTCCAGCCTGATGCTAAGATGGTGTTCGACGTGATCTCCCGGATGGAGGACACTGAGCCCTTCTCTGAGGAACTCCTGTCGGCGATGAAGCGCCTCTGGGCCGACACGGGCGTCCAGGAATGCTTCGGTCGCTCCAACGAGTATCAGCTTAACGACTCCGCCAAGTAGTGAGTGTCGACTGTCTTTTGTATACGTGTTTCGCTTTTTTTTTCTCCTCTGTTCTCTAAGGTATCATGTGTTAAGCGTAAGTCATGTGTTAAGCTTAAGTTATGTGTTTATCCCAGCTTAAAACTCAAAGTTTTCATAAGGAATGGATTCTTGTGGAGGGTTTTAGGGCAGGAGGGAGGGTAGGAGTCTTTGTCTCTGCGTGTCTGGCTCACAAAGTCTTAGGCAGGTGGGGGTAGGGGGTCTTTGTGTGTGTGTGTGCCGCGCGTGTAAGGGGCCATTGACCTTCACTAAGCCTCATATCAAGAGTTGACCTTGGAGCTGGTGAGAGAGAGAGAGAGAGAGAGAGAGGTGAATGACCGAGTCGTAGTTGGAAGCCGTAGCAGCATAGGATACCACCTAGTGTAGGAGGGAAGAAAGAGGAGGGGAGGAAGGGGTGGAGCAGCAGCAACCATTCGTCTTCCTGGCCTTTGCCTTTCATTGTTCAGCTCCCCTCCCTACCTCCCCCTCCCTTTCCCCCCCTCCCTGGCACTCTCTCTCTCAGCCTGTACCTCCCTCTTCTCTCACTTTCTCCCTCACTCCCTGCCATCAAGAAGAAGGGAGGAGGGGTGGGGGAGGAGAGGAGGCGGCTTTACTTAACTCTTCCCCTTTGATGGTGTCCAGGCCAGCACACGTCGACCCTCTGGTGGCGGCCGGTGATACAAAGCATATAGCCTTCCCTCCCATCCTTCATCATTATCTCCTCCTCCTTCTCTTCTTACAGTTTTATTAAGGGTTACTCTTATTTTACAACCCCCTCCTCCTCCTCTCGTCACCACCCCTCTCCCTCCCCCCCCCCCCCCCCCCCCCCCCCCCCCCCCCCCCCCCCCCCCCCCCCCCCCCCCCCCCCCCCCCCCCCCCCCTCCACCTCCCCTCCCACTTCCCTCCTCACTCCTCCTCTACCTCCCCCTCCTTCAGACGTCTCAGTGTAGGTACAAGTAATTGTCCAGGTAAACACAACAGGTAATGAGGAACCTGGTGTAGGGAGACCTGAGGGTAAGTGAGGGGTGAGGAGGAATGAGCGATGGTAGAGAGGGAATTGCCAAAGAGAGGGAAGGATGGAGTGCAAAGCAAAGCCAAGGGCCAAGTGATGGTCACACAATATTCATGAACCAATACCTAACCGGAAACGTGTGGCACTATTCCCAGATACCAGGAGTGCCTCTCAGGATCCTGGAGTGTGCCCCCCACGCCCTTCCAAGATTCCAGGAATACAAAGAGATTCCATGTATCCCACACACCCCCTCACCCTCACCCTCCACACACACACACACACACCCCCCCACACACCACCCCACACACACACACCCCACACACACACACTCCCACTCACACACACACACACACACACACACACACACACACACACACACACCCTCCCTCAGGTTCCATGAATTTGTCCCTGATAATGAAACACGTTACTGTATTATTATTACAGTAAAACCTCCATATAACGGATTCTCTCCATAAATCCGTTAAATGGAGGGTTTCATATCTAACGGACCCTCGATATAACGGACTTTCATCTTTACATTTTTACTCCTTCCCTTCCTCACCCTAAAATATCTTGGCCTACTTTTCCCTCTCCCTCCCTCCCTCCAATCCATCTATTTTCCCATCCATCCATCCACCTTCCCTCCCTCCTCCCCTCCCCCCCTCCTCCCCTCCATCCCACCCTTTCTCTTTCCCATCACCTTCTCCTTCTCACCCTTCCCATCACCCTTCCCATACCTCCATCTCTTCTCCCTCCCTGACTTAAAGCCATTGATATAAAAGCCTCGACAGTTCATACAGGGGAGTGACCTCTACTCTCTCTCTCTCTCCTAGAAACGATTTATTGAACAGAATATAAAGAGATAGAGATTTAGATAAATATGTTAATAGTTAGTTAGATAGATAGATGGGTTAATAGATAGTTAGGTTAGTAGATAGATATATAGGTAGGTAGATAGATAGAGAGATATAGATATGATTATATAGATAGATATATATAGATAGATAGATAGATTTATTTAGACAGATAAATATAGATAAATAATATATATAAATAATATATATATATATATATATATATATATATATATATATATATATATATATATATATATATATATATATATATATATATATATAGATATATATAGATACAAGTAGATATCCCACATTGAGCTTAATGCTTTTGGGCTGTGTGTTGCCAAAAATATCTACGGCCTGAGAGCAGCAGCCCAAGAGAGAGAGAGAGAGAGAGAGAGAGAGATTGTCTTAATCACCAGTGCCTCAAAAATAAAAAATAAAATAAAAAGTTAAATATAATTGTATTTTATAATCAACCTGACAAAAAAATATTAAACTATTAACTAAGACGAAACAAAAAAATAGTTGGGTGTTTTGATGATGTCTTAATTAATAACTAGATACACTTACTTAACTCTCCTCCTATCTCGCCTTCCTCTTCCTTCTCTCTTCATCTCTCTCCATCTCCCTTCTCCTTCCTATTTCTCCTTTCCCTCCTCCTCCCTCCTCTTTCTCCTTCTCTTTTCACCTTCATCTTCTCTCTCTCTCACCTTGGGTTACACCGTCGCCGCCTCCGCCCGCCTCAACACCAGAACGAGGTCAGTTTAAAGTTGGGTGAGACAATCGCTCCACCAGCAGCAAGCAGTAATGTCTCCAGTGTCGTCAGCAACAGTAGTGTCTATAATATCGTCAGCAGTAGTAGTCTATCTGGTGTCGTCAGCATTCAGCAGTAGTAGTAGTGTTTCCATTATTGTCGTTACAGCACCACCCATCATCATCATCATCATCATCATCATCATCACTCACCACCACCACCACCACCACCACCACCACCTACCTTCACCACCACCACCACCACCTACCACCACCACCTTCACCACCACCACCACCCACCACCTTCACCACCACCTCCATCACCACCACCATCACCACCACCACCCATCACCACCACCACCCATCACCACCACCACCCATCACCACCACCCATCACACACCACCACCACCTTCTTATCCTCCTGTCACCCTTCACCACCACCCATCATCACCTACCCATCACCACCACCCACCACCACCCATCACCACCACCACCCACCACCACACACACACCACCACCACCACCCCCCCCCATCACCACCACCACCACCCCCCCCATCACCACCACCCATCACCACCACCCATCACCACCACCCATACACCCACACACTCCTACACCCAAGATGGCGGACACTGTGTTGTGGTAGTGGACGGCCGTGACCCCGTGACCTGGACTAAATACAGCTCACTCGTGTTTACCGTCAAGCTTATAATGGCCGACCACCACCCCCATCACTACCCAAGATGGCGGACACTGTGTTGTGGTAGTGGACGGCCGTGACCCCGTGACCTGGACTAAATACAGCTCACTCGTGTTTACCGTCAAGCTTATAATGGCCGACCACTGTGGCGTAAATATAGCGCCAACGTTCACGGAAACCTGGTGGTGGGGGTAGGGAGGAGGGAGTGGGGTAGGGGAGGATAGAGAAGTGGGGAAGGTGGGGAGGGACGACAGGATTAATACCACTACAGGCTGAGAGATGGTGGCCACAGCCCTCACCCCTCACCTCACCAGACACGAGGTTGGGGGGGGGGTCACTTTTTACTTAACCTAACCTCACGATACCTAAAGAGTCGTGTGTGACGGACGGACAGACAGACGCTGAGTGACAGATGACTGTTGGTAAATCATTAAATAAAGATGTTGAAGGTGTGTGACAGATGGAGTGACACTGTGTAAATTATTGAGTGCGTTGACAGGTGGTTATGGACAGGTGGGGACGGACAGGTGGTGATGGTTTAATTTCTGTCTCTTTTTCCCTTTTCCTTCTTCGTCTTTTCCACTTCTCGTACTCCTTCTCCTTTTCATAATTCTTGTCTTGCTCCTCTTCCTTTTTTATTTCTTATTGTTCTTTTTCTCCTTCATCCTCACTCCTCCTCTTCCTCACTCCTCCTTCATCCTCACTCCTCCTTCTCCTCTTCCTCACTTCTCCTCTTCCTCACTTCTCTTCCTCACTTCTCCTCTTCCTCACTTCTCCTCTTCCACACTTCTCCTCTTCCACACTTCTCCTCTTCCACACTTCTCCTCTTCCTCACTTCTCCTCTTCCTCACTTCTCCTCTTCCTCACTTCTCCTCTTCCTCACTTCTCCTCTTCCTCACTTCTCCTCTTCCTCACTCCTCCTCCTCCTCCTCCTCCTACAAGCACATGCAAACCTGCGTGCCACGAAAGCCAGCTTGCCTCTGTGTGTGTGTGTGTGTGTGTGTGTGTGTGTGTGTGTGTGTGTGTGTGTGTGTGTGTGTGTGTGTGTGTGTGTGTGTGTGTGTGTGTGTGTGTGTGTGTGTGTGTGTGTGTGTTCGTTCGTTTAAGTTTTTTTTATTAAAATTTTTTTATTGTTAATTGCAGTATGAGTTAATGATCCCTGGCGCTCTCTTTAAGCAGCCAAATACTGTAATTATCATTGCTGGGGTCATCTCACACACACACACACAAACAATGCAAATGACTGTCAAAAAGAACATCATCATTATGGTACAGCATTGGTGGAGTGGTTACTGTGGTGTGGTTATCAAATCTTTCAGTCCCTTTTTCGAATCCCATTTGAGGAGGCCGTGTGTGTGATTGGTCCCAGGTACGACCCAGTGGTAAAACAGCAATAAGAGTACAGTAGTTATCACCTCGTCCCCATCCTCAACATTTCTGGTTCACATCTGTCTAAAATCATAAAGCGGCGATGGTTAATATGTAGCTGATCTGCCGCCCCCATTATTATCAGTTCAGTCAGAGAGTGAAGTTTTTCTCTCCAACTGTCGGTGATGATTATATAAAGCCAGGGTCAGTTGTACCTTGATGACACTTGAGGTTTATGGTACATTTAATTTCTCCACAGGGTCACTAGATGGCCCTAGCTTGTGTAGTAAACTATTGTAGTCTGTTAAATAAAAGGGTTCGCTGTATCTTACTAACTAATAACAGTATTTTAACATATAAAACTAATAACAGTGTTGTAATGTATAAAACTAACTAATAACCGCATTTTAACATATAAATAACATCTTAATTTTGTGGTTAATTGGACATTCAGGGAGATTTGCTTGTAACTCTGAAAATTCTAAGTCAAACGTTCATAAGTAGAGGAGGCGGCTGGGAGCACATTCTGATTTTTTATCACGTTCTATATCTTATCAAAGAGTCCATGTTTTGTGTCATAATTGTACAGCAAGATTAATTATCATGTTATAACATTATCTTCTTATATTTCAGTTTCCTTGACGACTTGGACCGGCTGGGAGCCAAGGATTACCAACCTACCGAACAGGACATTCTCCGAACTCGTGTTAAGACCACTGGCATCGTTGAGGTTCACTTCTCCTTCAAGAACCTCAACTTCAAGTATGTATTCGGGCGTTTAGTTTTGGCCCGTCGTATTGTCATTGTGGTTTAATAAGGTGGCGGTGTGGTAACTGGCTAACTAATGAATTAAAAGTGATGGGAGGATTCGGACCACAATTTATGAGCCATGGAGGGTATAGTACAGTAGATGGTAAAGAAATGGAAGTTAAAATTTGTACCTGTTAACACTAAATAAAAAACTATTGCATTTATAAACCATTTTACAGTGTAAGAATTAATATATAATTACTGAAAGGTGTAAATAAAAAAAAATTGTAAATAAAGTCCGGGTACAGTGGTAGTAAAATTAGTGTCGGGTTAGCCGTTACCACCGGGCAGCGAGCGCCATGACGGCCCACGCTGCCCGGTGTAGTCCGCCACCTCAAGTTTGTTTAGGTTTGTCTTGTGTGTTGCTGCGACCTTCTTCCATATTATATAACACATTTATTGTGCGTCGTCACACCTGGGAAAATGTGGTTGTATTAGATGCACAACAGCGAGCATTTTGTTGGCTCGTTGTCGTCACTTATTTAGGGTTTGAAATCTTGCGTGGACGTCGGTTTCCCCGGGAGAGTTCAACCTTCTTCTGCCAGTTTTATATAAAAGATAAATATTAATTCGTTGTGTCCTATTTGGTACCTAATTTGTATATAAATAGATTACTAGGGACTGACTGCACGTGTGTTGACATTTAACATTGGAATGAGTGGAGGATTTAAAATGTTAGGATTGTTATTTGTTCGTGTGTGTGTGTGTGTGTGTGCATCAGTCCAGAAAGTCCCGGTGCTGTAGGACATTGTGACCAGTCGGGACAATATCTTTGGGTTGTGTCCTTACAGATATTACTCTCACTCGTCACAATTGTCCACGGTGCTAATAATAAACCGTGTTCTTCATTACCCCTGAACTTTGAAATTGAAAATAACCACCAAAGTAACGACATCTCCAACCGGAGCGAATCCTCGTGTGTGATTGGCGGAGGAGTGTCATGCGGGTAAAACTCCTCTGCCAATGACGAGGGGAAGTGTGCGCGTCTCGTTGATTGGCAGGTTAATGGACTGACCGAGCTATTGTACTCTTGGCTTATCTGTTACTGGTGCCTGAGCCTTCCAGTTCTTATGTGGGGCCCCTGTCTAACCTTATCCTCACCTACAGTCACTGACGTAGGAACCTTTTTTTCCCATCCTGATATCTCCCCCATAGTGTAGTGAGGGGGCCCCCACCCATCCTCTTAATTCTTCATAAATAATAATCTCTCTCTCTGACAGTATTTGGTGTTGTTATATTGGTTCCTCTATTAACATAAACCTGATCACGTATTGACTCGGCCTGTCAATCTATTCACTCCCTGTCTCTCCCATCCTCTCTCTCTCTCCAGGTGTTACTTAATACTGTTCCAGGACCTTCCCTTCATCTCTCTCTCTCTCCCCCTCACAACCACCTATCATCATCCCTCATCTCGGCTGTTTACCTTATACTTCATTGATATACACCATTTACTTCATCTTGTTCATCCATCATTTCTCTTATTCACAGCTCACTTCCTTCATCTTTCTCTCTTTTATCTCATTGTTTCTTAGTCTTTCATCATACCTCTTTTTGTTTCCTATCCTCTGTCTCTATCCTTTTCTGACCTTTCATCCTTTTCGTCCTCCTACCATCATCATCATCATCCCTGTCCCTCCTCTCCCAGCTTACTCACTCCCATGTCTTTTTATTCCTGTCCGTTCTTTGCTGTATCTAAATCATTTCCTACCAGACACTACACTACACTACACCACACTACACCACACACACACACACACACACACACACACACACACACACACACACACACACACACACACACACACACAGTATTTTTTGAGGAATGAGATGCAGAGAGAATAGATTGGGATGCCTTAAAGTTTGATAATTACTGGTGGTGACAGAGCCCCAACGTGTGGCCACTAAATTGGGCATCACTCTGTTAATTCCTGAACCAGAACCCAGAACATAACACGGCTTTACCTCACTTATTCTTAACCTAACCTCACATAACCATATTAAACATAACCTAGTCTATCCTTAGCCTAGCTTCTGTACCTAACATAGCCATATCAACCCTACCCTACCCTACCTTACCTTACCTTCCTTCCTACCTACATACCTACCTACCTACCTACCTTAACTTGCCGTAACCTAACCTACCCATAACTTAATTAATAACCATGTTAGGTTAGGTTAGCCGATGGTCACAACAATTACAAAAGATTCCCGAATATCTTGGGGATTACCGTACGAGAAATCCCCAGCACAGTAACACAGATTCTCCATAATACACAGGTACTTGTATACAGTATAACTTGATCACCACAGAACATCAGACTCTGACTTGAGAATTTTATATATGCATCTGAATTATTGGCATTATATATGCCCCAAAAATTTAATGATTTATGAAATATTAAAAAAAAAAGAATAAATACCAAATAGCAGAATAATCATCAGAGTAACGTGTTAAATATCTACCAAAATTATGTCATTATAATTGCGTTAATTAGGTAAAGTATCACACTTACGAAACTTATCAATAAAATTCATTAACTGTAATTTACTTCTAATTTATATCATCATACATTATGATAATCACTAAAGTATCATAATTACATGATTCATCTAAGTTTTATGTCATTACTGTATAATAAATTAAAAATGTCAGTAACCTTAGTTTATTACTTACACTTGATGAGCATCATAGAAAACAATAACAATACTAATAATAATAATAATAATAATAATTTAGAGTTATCAAGTCTTAGCCTTAGGTGATGTACAGTTTACATAACACATGGATGAAAACCCAACTCTGTCTCTCCAAGCCACCTGACACTTGTTCCATTCTTCTCCCTGACACTTGTTCCATTCTTCTCCCTGACACTTGTTCCATTCTTCTCCCTGACACTTGTTCCATTCTTCTCCCTGTCTCTTGTTCCATTCTTTTCCCTGACACTTGTTCCATTCTTCTCCCTGTCTCTTGTTCCATTCTTCTCCCTGTCTCTTGTTCCATTCTTCTCCCTGTCACTTGTTCCATTCTTCTCCCTGTCACTTGTTCCATTCTTCTCCCTGTCTCTTGTTCCATTCTTCTCCCTGTCTCTTGTTCCATTCTTCTCCCTGTCCATTCTTCTCCCTGTCTCTTGTTCCATTCTTCTCCCTGTCACTTGTTCCATTCTTCTCCCTGTCTCTTGTTCCATTCTTCTCCCTGTCTCTTGTTCCATTCTTCTCCCTGCCACTTGTTGCATTCTTCTCCCTGTCTCTTGTTCCATTCTTCTCCCTGTCTCTTGTTCCATTCTTCTCCCTGTCACTTGTTCCATTCTTCTCCCTGTCTCTTGTTCCATTCTTCTCCCTGTCTCTTGTTCCATTCTTCTCCCTGACACTTGTTCCATTCTTCTCCCTGTCTCTTTTTCTCTTCTCTGTCATCCACTGTCTCAGGAAATAGCCAGTTTTACTGTAGTTAATGATGGTATTCTCCTGTAGCCTCACCATGTCACCCCTCATGCTCCTCCTCAAAGATAGTTAGACCAACATTACAGTTACATCATCTTCTTGCATCCGTAAACATGTTCATTCCTCCCATAGTGATGTTGGACTCCCTGAATGCTCTCACTCACCTCCCCCCCCCCTTTTGCCACTCCAACCAACAGTCCCGTCCCTCCGCCCCCCCTTTGACACTTCCAGTCCCCCCCCCCTCCTCTTGACAGTCCACCCAGCAGTCCTGTCCCCTCAACAAGGTGCCCTCTGCATGTTGCTCTTCAATTATATAACATTTCAGAGAGGCTTTTGCAGATGTTCAGGAGATGATATTATTTTTCCTGAACTTCCTGGATTGGCTTTTTCCTCGTGTCTCAGAGCCTCGAGCCTCCGTGATCATGCTTCAGCAGTTCATCCCAGCTTATTGGTGATGTTGTGGTGGTGACAAGCTGTGTACAGTATGACCAACCGCTGTAGTGTTTCACCCATAAAATTCTAATATAAAAAACTTTTAGATGGTGATACTGTAGGATTAAGAAAATGACTGATATTAAAATTTATTTGGAAAGTAGGAGAGTGGTAGAGAGGTAATCCAGTCAGTTATTGAGTTGTTCGGTGTTTGTCTTGCAACATGTGAAGGAAGTGACCAGCTCTGGGAGGTGTAGAGGAAGATAAAGGCGGAGTGGGATTCCATGCCAGCCACACTTTCTCGTGAAGGTCACCACACACGGTTGTGCCTGCAAGTGCTAACACTACAATATTTGAAACTACGGTGAAACCTCTATTTAACAGACTATATGTAGAGGAAAATCCATTATATCGAGGGTCCATTAGATATGAAACCCACATCTAACAGATTATATGGAGAGAGAAGTCCGTTATTTAGAGGTTTCACCGTGTGGAAAACAAAGGCTCGAGTCATATAAAGTCAATATCATGCACTATTGCAGTAACATCCTGTAGTGGTGATGGACCATCACACTATAGAGCCCAGTACAGTATAGTGTTAGTTATACCTGTGGCACCTGATGCTCACCTAGCACTCAGCAACATGATCTGTACTTTGTATTTTGACCCACTTTACATACATTGTTCACAGATGTCTCAGAATGTGTAACTTATCCAAGCCACACCCACACCTATACACAAGCCCACCATTCTCACATAACACACAAATGAACTTTACACTCATTCACTTTACTGGTGGCAAGTACAGTAATTTTTACAGGTACTTGATTATTCTCTTGCAACTGGTAAATCTCGGTATTTTTCTTTAAAATCTTTAATTAAATGGCAGATTTGTTTCATGAAATAACTCAATTCAGACCTGGAACTGAATGTCAGGTTCAGTCAGCTGTCAGAAGTTGTGGCAGTCAGATGTTAGGCACCTGCTCCCATTATCCAGTGTTTACAACATTTCTTCACTGGCTAAATATTTTATAACTCTTTCATGAACATCTACACTTGAGTCTCCACAAACAGTTTTTCAATAAGTGATGATGGTAGATTGGAGGTAGACTCACTCTACTTGACACTACAGGGTATTTTAGATTCTATTCAGGATATTTTTTCTTTTGAGAGGGGGGGGGGGAAATGACCAAGTGTTGAGGGAGCTATCAGTACCTGTTCTTGTATAAAAGGAGAACAAAATATAGTATAACTTCACTAATATAGAGCATTGGGTCATAAAGTCATGGTGTGGATTAAGTAATCATTCAGAATTAGATGACTTTCCAAGAAGGCTTTAGCTTCAGTCTGAGATTTGTGTTGTGGGTACTGTAGGTTGGTTGGCTAAAGATGAAAAGATGAGAATTTACAGCATGGGTCAAGCCCAACCCACTTGGGCTTCCCTCATTACTGTAGCAGACACTTACAATGAACCAATGCTTATATTCTTTGTAATTAAACTAGAGGTCTTTAAGCAATTTCTTCATTGCACCATTGGGATCCAGCAGCACTTGGATGGCTGAAGTTGTCTGTATAGCTATACCAGATGTTTTCTCAAGGTTTTATATACTCTATACAGTAGTTTAAGAAACTTAAAACAAATACTGCCCCATCATAAACACACACACACACATACATACATGATTGCTTATTGTCTTACCCTAGAATAACATTGCCCTTCACAGACAGCTCTGCCCATACAGTATTTGGCTTCCTTAGAAACTGTCAGAATTAACAGCATTTGATTGGTTACTGCCATCTGAAGGAATTGTGCCACTACATTCGTAATACAATACAGTACATGTAGGTTAGTGCAGCTCACTTACCAGCCAGCTGCCAGCCTGTCTATAAGGGTGGTGACAGTTGCTAAGGACACCAGTAGTGGACAAAGCCTTGTTGATGGGTCAGTTGGACCGTTAACAGGTTAGCATTATTATACGTAGTGGTGTAGTTGTTGAGAGATTTTCTAAGTAATTGTTGGACACACTTTTGGCTTGAAGTTCAAGTTTGTGCAACTGTACTTAATAAATATATTAAGAAAATCAATAAATATCTTAAGAAAATCGTAGGCATGGAAGGTTGATGTCTTGGTAATAACTTTATTTGAAATGAAGAACTTTTTTTAAATTGTTTTGTGAGAAATAATTGGTAAGAATATTTTGACATTTCAAGAACGTTCAGTATACTGCAACAGCACTTTTTAGAGACAATCAAGTGTTGAACAGAAAAGCAAGACGATAATCCATGATTTAAGTAGCAACATTTCAGAACATCCAAATTGTGAAAAAGCATTGAAGCTACGTTCAAGAAAACATGACATTTTGGCAATATTTTCAAGAACGGCTTTAGCTACGATGCAAAGGTATACATTAGTTCAATGCGAGGTCATTGACGTGTAATTACGGTAAGAGTTGAAGCAGCATCACGTCGAAGACCAAGTGAGGACAGGAGAGAAGTGTGGCAAGAATACGTCTGATATCAAGGTTAACAAGAACATTTCAAATGCCCCTTTTGGAAAAAATCAGCTCGGTCACTTCTCCGTTGACCAATAATCACCGCTCCTCGATACTTAAGAGTTAAGTGATCTTGACTAATCTTTTTTTTTTTTTAGGCCAGTTTTGGATTTCCTCCCCTTTTTTCAGTAGCCTCGCACGTTAACTTGTATTTTGGTACGTGTCCCAGGTCTTGACTAGGTTATTCAGATTTTATATAAATGGAATGAATTTAGTTATTTTTATATACCTTTGGACACAAGTATTACCATCGTTGCTACAGAACCAATGCTTCATCAGACTTGAATCTTTCTGTAACTTGTGTACAGTATGGACGGGCTTGACCATGGGAAGGTGAGGAGCAATTAACACTGGGTATTTGTGTACAGTTTGTTTGTTGTGACGTCCTCAAAGACATAATTACTGTAAATGTAAATACATTACGTATCTTCCTGTTTACACTGCATATTTACAGAGTTGAACAACATTCATGTTTGACTCATCAATTTTCTTAAGAATGATAAAAAAATTATCCTCAGTTTGCTTATTGACCTAACAAGCAGATTTAAATGATTATTGTCTTTAAATTTTCTTGTTTTATATTGTCAAGTTATGAGCGTAGACAGTTGAGGACTAGCAAGACTAAATAGTTGTCATCTTTACAAACTGTGCTCCTCATAACCCCCACTTTGGTTATACTACTGTAAATTAATTTCATTCTGATTTATAATATGAAGCAAATTATGTCATGTATTGGTTCTCCAGCAACGAGTGAGGTAGATATGCACGCTTGTAGATGGATTTGCTAGTGCGAGTCCTGCCGAGCATACCACACAGTACCCATCAGTTCTGATCTTCTAGTACTTCCTGCTGACTCCAGGTTTAGGCCCAAAGTCTGGTCCCAGCTCCTGGTCCTAGGTACTGGCTGGGCTAGGATTTAGGACCAGCAACTTGTGTGTGACTCTCTTGGTCATGGAGTTAATAAGGGTCCTGGTGAAGTTCGGCAGGAGGTGCTACGTTAGGCTGCTTGAGGTGTTAGGGCTGTCATGGGTGACTATACCACGGGGTACTTACTTATTCTTTATGACGGTGGTTGCTTATTATTTATCATGCACAACTGGTGACTCTGGGCCAACACTGCTGGTATACAGTATAAGCCTCTTAGAGAGTATTATAACTGGGTAGACTTGTAAGGTTATGTGGAGCAGCAGGCATTTGGAGCATGGAAGTGTTATTCTCCCCAAATATAGCTTTTTATTATTAAGCAATAGTTTCCCCGGTGATCAGTTGTATTGAATGATGTTGGGTACACCCACAGATAGGCTGTGAGCTAGAATAACCTAACCTTGCTCCTCTTTACTGTAGTGTACTATAAGGAATAGGGACATTATGTACTGTTGAAAATCTCTGCACACACCTATGCAGTTCATAATTACATTTACACAATTGTTCTGAAAACTTTTACACACGTTATAATATTTATTTTTTTCATTTAGTCCTTGTTATCAAATATAACCCAGTGGTACTACCTTAGGACGATAGAAACACTTAAGCAAACTAATGAAATGTTTAACTACAAGGCTTATTGATAAAGAAAATAAAACTTTCATATAGTTATTTATTTCACCTTTAAAGATTTTTATACTGTTACAATAGCATATTGACTTGGTGGTTAGGTTAAGAAATGCCTTACTGTAGACTCAGTTGTTTCCTTTTATATTTACAAGAACAGTGAGTACTACTGTATATATAATTCTTGACCCTCACAAACTTATCATACAGTACCATACCACTGACTCTAGTGTAGGGGCCATCATAGTATCTCCTTAACCTCATTTATTGTAATTATTAATCATTAGACGTTGCCACACCTTTGAGATTGTTCCAGGAAATAATAATCAATTATTAACACAACTTGGAAACTGTTATGGGGTAGATAAGACTCAACAGTAGTATGATATGAGTAGCAATTGTTTATTTTCAGATTAGGGTTTAGTTGTATGCTCTGCCATACACTTAATGTTTGGGTAGAGGGAAGAGACTCTAATTCGGTTCATTGGTTTTGTTATTATAGGTTATTTGATATATTTGTTATCCCTCTCATGGTTCTTGTGTCCCCCTCAGTGTTACCAGGCTGCCCATAAGGTCGTCTGCTCCATCACTTGACTACTAGTATCCATGTATTAATGTTCTTAAGCACCATTTTCATTGAAGTTAGAGCTTTTTTTACATAAGTTTATCTGGATTTATATGTTTGTTTTTTATACTGGGAATAAACTCTTCTTGAACATTTGTTAAGGCTTTCATATATATTTTTAAGAATTTTTTTTTGGGGTGTGTGAATTTAATCGTATATGTTGAGACGGTTTTTACTGTACTGGGACCAGTATTTAGGTTGAGGCCCAACATTTTACAATACTGTACAGTCAACAACTAAAGTCCTGTCACCTCTCCCTCCTGAACCAAAAACCCCAAGATTCAGATTCGTGAATCTGAACCATTTATGGACAGAATTATGAACCGATTTTCTGCTTCAGGTTCACCAGTTCCAATCTCGAGGTTCGTGGTTCAGGGGGGGGGGAAAGGCGAACAGACTTTAGTACTGTAGTTGACTGTACACATATGTGTAGGTATTTCACCAACTTGGTCATTTTGAGACTCGTATCATAGGTACAGTACCGGGTACAGCATCTCTCTGTGAGAAAACACTGTAAACGAAACTCTAATACAGATTATAGTTGAAGAAACAGAGAACTTATTTATCTGTTTAGGTGTTAACTTTGACCTAAGTAAAATATTAATTTAGTGGATGGTTATAATATTATGTAGGGGAGACCTTGTGTTGATATAAGCTGAGGCCTTTTTGTCATTCGCCAAAAATCATCATCAAATTGTAAAATAAAACTGCATTGTTATAGCATTCACATTCTCCAATGGGCACTTTGTATTTTTTTTATTTTTTTATTTATTTAGTTATTTTTTTTACCAAGCTAGAGAAGTCAGAATGTGTAATGGTTACAATCGAATCTTTGTGCAGACTGGGTGGCATTTTGGCTGCCATCTTTTCCCCATTCCTTAAGTGTGCTGTTTAGCTCCCTCGGGTACCAGTTATTGAGCTTTCCATTGATCAGACAACATTCACGTTCATTCTCAGAGACTAGAGCTTTCATCTAGCTGGATGTTATTGAGGGATCAATATATCCTGGTTTAGGTATAACAGTGTCTCTAGGTAACATGATATTATTATCTAGTGACTAACAGGACAAATTTCTGTCAGTACCCAGGTTTTGATTACTAGTCCTCCATTGGTATTACAGTGTACATTATTTTAATTAGTTTAAGTCAGCCACAGTAAAGTTTCCTTCACTCTACATGAACTTACAGGGATTAATATACTGTACTGTACTAGTAATTACCCGTTAATGATGCATTATTGACATCATCAGCCATAAAAGAATTTCTTTCACACTATAGATTTTATGCAGCACATTAAGGCTTAGTATAGTCACCCATTGGTAGTGAATTACTGCTAACATGTGAGTCAGCCATGGTAGTGTCTCTTACACAACATCATCATCTTATACAGGTAGTATATTGATTATCCATGTCTACAAGACTTTGGAAATCTCCAAGCTCTGGCCACTTCAGCTTGAGTACAAGTTTAATGTGTAAAATCCAGTTGTAATGAGACCAGGAATGTGAGAAAACTACATTTTCACCATTAGGCAATACAGTATTGTATGTTGGGCTCCAGCCAAACCTACATGAACTCTACCCAGCTAGACCCTATCAGACCTGTCTAGACCCATGGGATCCACACCCAGACTCTGGTGTTTATTGTGGTTTACATTTTGAATGTATGTAGAAAAGAATTATCCTGTACTTTGTCTTGTGAACATTGTTACAAAGTTTGTTTTTTCCACATCATGGGAAGACCATGTTAGCCATTGAGTGGTCTGGTCATTGTGAGAGGAGGCAATGGCACTGTATTCATGGAAGCTACACTGGTGTAGGCTCTAACTCTCCTCTGGGAGATGAGGTCTGCTTGGCTTCTGAGCCAATGTCTTTCCCTCTGTGTGAGAAACCTACATGAAGTTTCTAAGAGTGAGATACACATACTGTACCGTGAGATAAATAGGTAACTTTTTATAAATACTGTTTAGTATAGCTTTTAAACTGAACAGTATTAACAATTACCTGGTATAAAATTGTTTGCTTGAGATGGAAATTTTATACTGTAACCATTTTTTTATTATTAAAAGCTTCCGGTCCCAATCTCACAAGATAATTGATATACTACAGTACCTGTACACACACAGGTAGTGTGTGTACTATAAATTTTCAGTCATCCATTGGTTGCACATTATTTGAAGTACAATATTAAGTCAGTCACAGTAGGTCTTTCACTCTACAATACAACAACTTGTAACTGATAAGGTTTAGCCCATAGTTCACCAAGTTCTCACGACAAGTTGCACAAACTCCATCTGTCGAGTATATTCCCATGTGTTGCCTTGACCAGAAGGTGCTGGTGTCAAGGGAAAATATTGTCACTTCATTTTTTCTCTTTTGTTTCTCAGATATTATTAGTCCGCTCTTACAGTTACTCTTAACTGTTTCCCGTGTCTTAATGATGAATTATTTTTTCATTCATTTATAAGGCAGTTCAAAAGCCTTTTCATTTTCATGTATTTATCGGCTGTTCTTTAACTTCTGTCATCCCATCCACAACATCGACCTTATTTTCTTGTGCTTTCCCCATTCCCTTCTATTTAATTTCTTTCAACTTCTTGTATAAACTAATTTTCCTTCTTTATCCTATTTTCCTGACATTCCTGATTTTCCTGTCGTATCTTAATTTTCCCATGTATACTGTAATCCTTGTTTTTCCTCCTTGGATCTGGCTGTTTCGTATTTAGTTGTGCACGTCACTCAGAATGTTTAGTGTGCGCTCCCTGTACAGTATGTTATTGAGTTAATGGTAACAGTAGTGTGCTGTAGTGGCTGGCAGCATGAAGGTATTGTAGGCTAATGGTGGTCCTTGCTTGTGGGGCGGGTGCATGCCTTGTGGCTTAAATAAAAAAAATGGAGTGAGAAATGGTCATTTTCTCACCTGTATTCCACATAAATTTGTATCTATTGTTGTAGTCACTCAAAGAAAGTTCATAGAATGTATTTTAAGAATAAATTAATAACATATGTTGGGAAAGTGTAATAAATAGTATAGAACTGTAATGTATAAGTATACTGTATTAATGTTTATTATTACAGTATTTGTTATTATCCAGATTGTAATTTGCAGTCGTCACTGAACTGAAGGTAAGGTGTGATAGTAACTGGTCGGTGAAGGAGCCTATACATATAACTCAGCTCAGGAGGCAGGCAGGCTTGTTCTGGTCCATGTATGATTGTAATGAGGAAGATTTGTCTCACTCACTACATGTGTCTGTTAATGTATTTCTACTTATACTGTATATACACTACAGCACTTGAATACAGTACTGTACTGTATACGAGTAAGCATAAGCGCACACATGCAAGATAGAATATATATATATACTCTTTTATACTGTATATCATCATCATCATCAATTTGTGGCCATTTTACATGCTCTCTTGTACAGTGTATGAGGGTACAAGACTAACAAGACATAGTTAAGTGCAGTGAAGTGATAATGTGACAAAAATTGATAACAACACGACAACATTACCACACCATGTGACAAGACTCTGTACTGTAGCTTCCTTTTAATTAGATTTTGGAGCATGGAAAAAAATTACATCTTTAAACATAATATTAATGATATAAATACAGTACATATTTGATTTATTTTCCACCTTATATTATCCACCTTATCTCTCTCGCCTGATCTCTGGGTCTTATCTCTCCCACCTGATCTCTGGGTCTTATCTCTCCCAAGATCGATGAGGTTGCAGAAATGTTGAGAGCTAAGAGAAGGGCTGGGTATTGATAGCCTTGGAAAGGTTTTCCAGAGAGGTAAGGCTGAAAGGGTGAAGATATGTGGAAAAGATGGAGGAGGCCGATTAGGTCAAGAGATCCAAGAGGTTGAATGTGGAGAGGAAGAGAGCCAGAGATATTTGGAGAATGACATAGGGAGAGGTTTTTGTGAGAGATTACCTCAGAGATAAGAACTTGACAAGAGAGAATGTAGGAGCACATGAAGTTTAGACAAGTATATCACCTAATCTTGGCTCTCTGATGCAGGTGTGGAAAATGGCCATAATGCAGTGATGATGAGTTATCTTAACAGATGTACATATACTGTGTGGATATACATATGTATATGTGCTTATGCATTTGTTTGTGTACATACATGCATGTGTTATAAGAATTTGTGTATACATATACAGATACTGTATATGTTGAGAGATATACATACATCTTTGCATGTATTTGTATACATACATCTTTGCATGTATATGTATACATACATGCTTATTTCTAGTAAGTGTGAGGTTATGTGTATGACTAAGTCGTGTGTGGATGTATGCCACATGCAGGTTTATGTGTGAAGGGACATGTGTCATGGTATCTTGTGCTGGAGTGTTGAGTGTACTGTACTGTACTGTACTGTACTGTATTGTATATCTTCTGGTAGTTTGCTTAACTGTATCAGTTATGGCACCTCGGAGTCCTCTGGATGAGATTTTGAATATACTGTACATAGTGTATGTGGGCATATTATGTGTGCTTTTGCCTATGTTTTGTGCACTGTGTGTGAGTAGGGGGATATAATGTGTGAATTTATGAAGAAAAAATGACGTGTCTGATCAGCTTGTCAGGATTCTATCTGAAAAACATTAACCTTCAAGATGGTGAACTTTGATACAGTTAAGTGACTGTGTCTGGAGTGTTGCTCGTGAAAGTCTACATTAGACTGTGGTCATTGGGTTTTATGTGAGTTGTACAGAATGCATAGGCCTGGATGTAAGAACTTATGTGTAGGCTTGGGGGTTTAGGGTCCAGTTCATGTGAAGGAGGGACATGTGTGTGAAGTAATACTTAATGTGTATTTAGTAATACTTAATGTGTATTTATAGGTGCCAGAAGATATGCATGTCTACTTTTGTGTGTGCAGTACAGTGTAGTGTAAACACAGCAGTCAACATACTTGCCTCATGAATGTATGGCCCCAGGTTTGAGGTGGCAAGTGTCTTCATACTACAGTATTTGCCTCGGTCTACCCAACAGTAACTGGGAACCTGGATGTTCATTAGTCGGTGAATTGTGTTCTGGGTAATGGTTAGTCAGTGTAGCTGGCTAGTTGTCAGATCTTCTTGGGTTGTTCCTTGACACTTTAACCAACCAGTGTGTGACTGATGTGTTGGCAGCTGTTTTTACACCTTAGATAAATTCAAGCCCAGATAGCTTTAGGATTGGCCAACCTTTTCAAACATGAGGGACAACTATTATTATTATAACACATGATAGTATGTATGTATGCAAATAAGTACTGTATACTGTACATAGTATGTGAATTTTGTGTTCCTGTGTGTGTGTGTGTGTGTGTGTGTTACAGTACAGTACAGGACAGTAAATCCAATTTTAATTGGGAGAAATATTCCTCTCTGTCTCTTGAACTTGCTCAATATGCACAGTATTGTACAGTACAGTGCATGAGTCAGTCATGTTGAGGAAGTACTGTAAGTTTAATTAAAGCAGACATTACAGTGCTTAGCCTAAATAAAATTATATACAAAATAAGACTTCATGAATGGTGCTCAGTGACACAGACAACCGAAGCCCCTAAAACTTTAACAGCTGGAATGAATATAAAGGTTAAGAATTTTTTTTTAAAGAATATCACTTCAGCTTGTTGTTCCTTAGTCTTGTAGCTGCCATGTTCGTGATCTCCGGTACAGTACAGTAGATAGTGAGAAACAATTGGTGTAAAGTCATCCCTCCATCTGGTTTAAGTCTCAACAATAAACTGATCACTTAAAACAATGTAGACCACAACACAAGCTAAATGGAGAAAAAACGAGTTGAAATTTTCTTTAAAGTTTAATCTTATACTGTACTGTACTCAAACTTTATTTTCCACAACTGTTAGTTTATTCATCTGTCTATTACAATTTACAACACAGAAACAGTTCCAGATGATAATACAGTACCTGAGAATAACATTGTTACTAAGACCATGTTGAAAAAAATATGGCACTTATTAATGCTATGGACGTGTTGGCTCTCCCTCTGTTTAGTCCTCAATGGAGGACCTTATAATAATTAATTTGAGCACCTGTTATTCTTTTCATGTCGACAGTTACATATTAGAATAATTTTGTCAAGTAATTCATAGTTGTTGAAGACACTAATGAAACTAATATAAATAGTGATGTTGTATTTTAGGAAAGCTGTTGTTATACTTCCCAGATAATTCTTCTGTCAGATATATACTGTACAGTAAACCCTCCCAATACCGGACTAATTCTTGCAAGCCCTGTCTGATATTGAGAGGATTCTGTTAATGACAATATCCAGTAATGAGAAGTCTTTTATTGAGAGGATTCTGTTAATGAGAATATCCAGTAATGAGAAGTCTGTTATTGAGAGGGTTTAATGTACTGAGCATTACATGACGTCATCAGTTAGTGAAATTTATATAAAGATAATTTCGGTTGACGAACAGTATAGTAGAGTGTAAAGTATTGTAGTCCTCCAGAAAACACGAGTCAAATAATAATCACGACTCCTTATTAGTGATTGCGTTCGCAGTGCTCAGTGGATTGGTACTGCAATTTGTGTAGTTTCGTTTGGTTTAAATTTTACACCAAAGTCATACAGATTGAGACAAACTTCCTAATTGGTGGTTAATTACTGTGCATCTGATGAGTGGGAGGAGAACATGGGAAAGAACTCTCTGGTAAATCTCTCTGAAGATGGGTTCTGTGTAACTCGAATATATTAAGAGAGAAAGAAATAAACCTAACTCTCTCCGGTGTTTGCCTCCCACCCATTAAATCCACTTTTTGTCGTGGATCAATCACATTACTGTATATATAGTGAGTGTGTTCTTGAAATTTATATAATTGTAGATGTGTGTAAGTACAGTACTGTATGTAATAAATAAACCTTACCAGCCCTTCCTCACACCAGACAACATTGCAGTGAGTAAGTTAACATTTACCTTTCATGTTTAATGGGACACCTTCAAAGTCTTGTGATCTTAAGACTGGGAGAACTGCTGATGATACATTCTATGAACTTTGTAGAGTTTTGTGTTGACAGCACACGGTAGCATTAAGGTAGATGGGGTGCATGACTCGGTGTTTGTACGATGGGATGTACCGTTCACATTTGCCCTCACAAAATGATTTTCTTTATTGTTTAATGTGTAAGATTATAATATTGTACTTTTATGCTTAGCTGTAAGTTTATGACCATTGTGTGGTAGATGAAACATATTATAATGATGAACATATTAGGATCATGATATAATTGTACATTCGTGTTGTTTCATGAGTAATTTTAGATTTCGACTGATATATCGTCTACTGTAATAGTTTTATTGAAAGGGTGAAGTTACCCTTTTTTAATGTGATATGTAAAGACTAAGTTTAGAAATTTAACTTCCTAAACTACACTTCAGGTTGTTTGATGTGGGCGGACAGCGATCAGAACGTAAGAAGTGGATACATTGTTTTGAAGATGTGACAGCTATCATCTTTTGTGTTGCCATGTCTGAGTACGACCAGGTGCTGCACGAAGATGAGACGACGGTAAGTTCTTTATGATTATTATTGTTATTATTATTATTATTATTTATTATTATTATTAATATTATTATTATTATTATTATTATTGTTATTGTTGTTATTGTTATTATTATTATTTTATTATTATGGTTGACCTATCCTTGTTTTGTTTTCTTTTGCATATCTACCATCACAGCTAATGTTACTTCCCAAATACTTGTACTCAACATTTTAATAGAAATGTATACCGTATATTGTACAGTGTTTAATATGTATACAGTAACTGGAAACTTAACAAAGCTTTTTTTTTTTTTTCAATGTTGTAATATGAATTTAAATGAAATATGATTTACCCTATACTGTTTGTCAAGTGTTGTATTGATATGAATATTTGCATCTTACGCGATCAGTAATATATGTACAGTTAATTAAAAAAAATTTCCCCCCAGAATCGCATGCAAGAGTCACTTAAGTTATTTGATTCCATCTGCAACAACAAGTGGTTCACTGACACGTCAATTATTCTCTTCCTTAACAAGAAGGACTTATTTGAGGAGAAAATCAAGAAAAGTCCACTCACCATATGTTTTCCAGAATATTCGGGTACAGTAATTTATTCCTGCCCAAATGATTTTTATGTGTTGTACAAGTTATGAGTAAATTGTTCAGGAAATTTTTATCATGACTTGATATATTGATTTGTTAATATGAAGAATACTAGTATTAGAGTAATGTACATTATTTTTTCTCTCTCTTTGGTTAGTTTTAGAGATACAGTAATGGCAATGCTGTTTGATTGGTTTATATAGTTTCAGATTACAGGTACAATTATGTTAATTGCTAATGTTTGTTTTATATATAATAATAACAACATTAATTATACACGTCCTATCCGAGCAACAGGAAGTACAGTATTATATTCCAAGTTGTAATTCATGTTTATTTGATATATACACATATATGTATACTTGTATTATATTGAAATACATCTGTAGTGGTGTTGTACTGTATCGGTAATGTGATCAATGTCGACCACAAAATCATGTTTACGATAAATCATTTCAGGAGCACAAGAGTATGGTGAAGCAGCCGCATATATCCAAGCCCAATTTGAAGCTAAGAACAAGTCGACTTCCAAAGAGATCTACTGTCACATGACCTGCGCCACCGACACAAACAACATTCAGTTTGTATTTGACGCCGTGACGGATGTGATCATAGCGAACAACCTCCGTGGGTGTGGACTCTACTAAACTGTGCCTCTCCACCTAGATGTGTTCAATGTAGGGGAAACTTGGTACAGTCGTGGTCTAGCCCCCCTCCCCCCTCCTTCAGGAAATGTACTTGCTTGCCTAGCGAGACATTTAATACTGGGAGATTTTGCTAGTTGTACCATACCCATCAGCGACCTGCTCGTTTACTCCTGTTTGGACTGTAATCAGAGTGAGGAAGCAGCCTAGTAGATCAGGCTTGTGGAAGGTGGGATTTTATTTTAGAAATATATATAAACAAGAAGTCAGTGATGCTATTAAAGGAATGATTTAAGATACAGTATTTTCCAGTAATGCCGGATGTGATTGTTATGGTTCTTAAGACGAGGAAACTGTGAATGATGTTTGAAAATTTTGGGAATCCTTTCCTGTCTTGTATATTAGCACCAATATAATTTGTATTACCTACTGAAGCCTTACAGTTGTAGCTGCTGCCTACAAGTTGGTTTATCAAGCTATAAGATTTATCATGGACTGTACTGTAAATGCAAAACACAGGCACAAGTAAGCAAGATTGCATTTTTATAGCTAGTGCTTTATTGAAGCATTGTTTATAAATTTTATCTTGTTATCACCGATAACCAACAAGCCTTACTATAACAAAATTCACTCAGTATTTGTCAATTTTAGGTTTTGTTTGAAGAAAACCCTCTGGGTATTAAGGTCAGTTGATATCCAAGGTTATAAGGCTGATATTGGTGGCTCAGAGCAGTGAGTGTCATTCTTTCTAGTCATGTTTGTATTCTTAGTCATTCTTCACAAAAGTCAGTGATGTAACACAATAGGAAATTGCATTTTGAAATGCAGAGTCATACTTAGACAATTACAGGAAAATCTAATAAAAAATGGTTCCCCCTTTTTGAACTAAGGTGATTGCCTCTTATCTCTTGGATAATTAGTATAATTTATACATAAAAAGTGACTGGAAGATAATTTACTGATAAGTTCACAAGTGGCCTGTGATTACTTCCAATAAAACTACACCTAAGAAAAACAAGATATACATTACCATTATTCATAACAAAGATCTTGCCATAGAGGAAAGCCCATTTCCAAGAGTGATGACATGCATTACAACTACCATTGCCCTTACATAGCCATGTTCCAATGGCGGAACCTTCCCCCTCACAGAATTAGTTTTTGATTGATTGCTGAAATATTCTTGGTTGTTTAAACAAAATATCCCCCAAAGAAACTTAATTGTGTATCTTTGATGGTACTGTATGTACAATATTACAGTAGTTGTGTTTGTTCATGTTATGGCTAAGAAATTTACTTCCTGTAGCATTTATGAGCGAAGCCAAGGTGTTCACATCAAATTCAGAGCTGTTTGTTTAGTAAAGTCACCTGTAACACCCATGTGATACTGTACATGCAAATTGACAAAGTTCTAACCCCCATTATTTTAAATGTCCCTTTCAATTGACCTGAGTCTTTGTGTTGACAATCTGAATTTTAACAAATTTGATTCACGAAGTACACCACACTGCAGTACTGGATGGGGAGGCGTGGTAGTAAAATGAAATTATAGTAGTGAAATTAGTTCATTTTACTGCTACACCTCCCCGTCAAGTGCTGTAGTGCCTTGTCCATCACGACTCAAATTTATTAAAACTCATGTTGTCAACCCAAAGACTCCAGTCGACATAAAGGGGCATTTAAAGCGAGGGGATTAAAGCTATAGAAGTCATATATGATTGCCAACTACTTGGCTTGGCTCTGTCTACATGTCTAGTTTTATTCATTCTTGGTAATATAATAAATTCAGGAAAATCGTATTGTAAGAAAACAGAGACAACAGTTATAGAATCAACACACGCACACCAGTGGGTACAAGATGTGTTATTATCTGTACTAATGATTACACTTGTAATTAATATTATCTCACAAATATCAAAGGTCTCTTAAACTTGGATTTATTCAGTTTTTGACACGAGATGACTTAATGATGAAAAGCCCTTACCATGGCCTACGCTTGTATGCATTCCTCATACTGTTTAACTCCTGTGGTGTGGAAGTTGGTCATCAGCCCTTCATATAAAAAGTAATTTTTCTGAGAAGAACATCTCTCCCTCCCCACCCCCAGCCTTTTTTTTTTTTTTTATTTCCATGTATAAGTGAGAAATACATATTGCAAAACAATCTGGATTTGGGACCATCATTCTGCATGTAGTAAGTACTCAGAAGAATTCCCAGCTTCTGAGATGAATCTATTGGTTAATAAATATATAGTTATATTTATTTAGTGGTGGTATTAGACAAAACTATACAGTAATTGGTTGGAGACATCATCAGAGGTACATTTCAAACCTAATATGATTTGCCAGAGAAAGTGTTATTCAATAAACATGATTTGTCCTTGTCTTGTGAAAAGGCAAACTAAGTTTTATTAGATCTATACTAATCTCTGGTAGTCTGCTAAATTTTTAAGCAGCTAAACCCCACCAAGACATTTCAGAAACTCTACATATTGTGTAGAAGGATTGGTAGGGAAGAGCAGACTTGAGGCAAACCTTCCTGGTGATGATGTTATTGACTTGTGTGCTGTGCTTGCCCCCACTGCCTAAAATAAATGTTTCGGCCACACCAGGGAGCTCTGCCTCGTACTTTATCGTAACTCATTTATTTGTTTTTCTAAATCGATTTAATATGCAGTGATGTCTGTTTCTGTTTATACACCTTACAACCTTTCTTTTATATTCTGTCATAAGCTTTATTTCACATGTTCTTTTTTATTATTAATAGTTGTTGTGCATGAGGAATCATTACAGTTTATTTGTGTTATTTTCCTGCAGGATTAGTTAGCTCATGCAATGCCATTTGCTATTTTGAGCCATAGAAATTTTTTATATTTTATGAAAAGAATTAAGTTAAAATATTACTAATGTTCAGGGCTCATTTTGGCAGATTCATTGCTTCCCTCCTCCCTTAATCACAAGATAACAATCAGTCCGATGATGATGATGATGTTCATTGTTGTGGAAGTCCATCACTCTCATGGGAACTTATTATCGATAAATTTTATTATTTTCCCCTGTGACTAAAGTATTTATAAAATTATCAATATTAAAAAAAACAAAAAAAGATGTATGTGTGGTGTTAGGCTTGTTCTTTAAGAGTGGAGAAAGTCACCAACTCTTGTCACTCCCTTTAACTATTAAGTCAGGTATATCCTCTTTGTTCTTACTGTTTAAGATTGTGGTACAGTGTTCATAGAACTATATTATTATTATTATGATGATGCACAAAAAAAGAGACAAACATTGAAAAATCCCTCAAGAAATCAACAGTGCAGAGAAGGTTCCGAATATGTCTTAGAGTAGAGCATATCCCTGTGTAATAATTGTCTGAATATTATATTGTAATGTAATGTATATGGTATATTAAAAACCCATCCTCTCATGTTTGGTATAAGATTGACCGCTCACTTTTGTACAGTGTATTTGCTTCTCTAGATAGTAAATTAATATTAATTATATTAATGACATTTACATTTTAAGAGAGGAGAAGATATCCGTAACTCTCCTCGAGAACTGTCTGTTGGCGAATAACTGTCGATCTGTCGCTATCTGGGGCAATGCCACGCAAGGAGAAGTATTTTTATTTATGACTAACCTTTGCAAAATAAATGTACATTTCATTTGGATTTACAGCATTTTATTTTCAACCTTCATTATTTAAAAACTCTTGGGTTAGGTAAGTCATGAAATATGTTAACATTATGCATGCTGATAAAGAAAAACTACATGTATTGTAATTCATGATAAACTGTTTATGTTTTTTGAAAGTGCTTGTAGTAAGTTGGTCTGATAATCTTGCAACATTCATTTTAATCAACAGATTGTTTGACGTTGGAGGGCAGCGCTCTGAGCGAAAGAAATGGATTCACTGTTTTGAGGATGTTACAGCCATCATCTTCTGCGTAGCCATGTCTGAGTACGACCAAGTTCTGCACGAAGATGAAACCACCGTAAGTTTCCATTGATTTTTACTCTTTTGGTAGAAGTTAGTTATACACTTAAATATCGGGTTTTTGGAAATACAGTAATTAATTTTCTGAAGTATTTTCATATTAAAATTTCCTCCAAGTCTCATCAGCTGACCTAGCCTGGGTTGGTCAGTTGATGGTGTGTCATCTCCCGCAGTACAGGAAGCCACCACACATCCTTGCATGTTTTCTGAGTTCTGGCCAACATCATCTGGGCACTCAGGTTGCCCTTAAGATCTTATGATATAAAAATTGTAAATATGTAATACAGTAATTCAAAAAATCCACAAATGAATTATAAAAGATGTGATAATGAATGGTTTACTAATACAATACAGTACTGTATATACATCATGTTCTCCATCCCACAGCTTAATATAGAGTGTACACATGTACAGTATAATATTAACAGTTCCTGATACTAATTACAGAATCGTATGCAAGAGTCCCTGAAGCTTTTTGACTCAATCTGTAACAACAAATGGTTTGGGGACACCTCCATCATCCTCTTCCTCAATAAGAAAGATTTGTTTGAAGAAAAGATTAAGAGGTCACCACTAACTATCTGCTTCCAGGAATACACTGGTAAGGTGTACAGAACTGTAGTTATGAGACCAACACTAGTTAGTTATGATTATTTCTCTCTAATGTATTGCTAATAGTATTGTTGAATAGGCATGAGTACATAATTCATATGGAATATCTGCCTTCTAAAGACATTTGAAGGAATGTAAACAACTTAATGAAATATATTTGAAAATACAGGTATACTGTACTGTACTTTACTCCACTCCACTCCACTCCACTCCACTCCACTGTTTACAGTACTTTCATATTAATATAGGATGTTTCTTTAGGTTACTGATCTTGATATAAGTTTGTAGCACTGAAAGGTCAATTACAAATGTAGTTAGGATATACAGTACAGTGGTCCCTCGGTTAACGAGCACAATTCGTTCCAGCAGGTTGCTCGTTAACCGAAAAACTCGTGAACCGAAACCATTGTTTCAATGGGTTTTTGGGTAATTGGTTCCAGCTCACCGAAAATTGCCTAAATTCAACAAAAAAGGTAGAAAAGTACACTTACTATGAGGTGTGTATGTAGAAGGCTCCTGGATGATGATGATGATGATGGGAATTAGAATGGAGGTGGAGGAGAAGGGAGAAGAGAAGGCTTTGGGGTGGAAGAGAAGTCATCCCATGGCACCATTTCACCCATAAAATTTTAGTTCTCTTGGTGTAATTCAAGATTATTTTCTTTAAATCAACACTGCACTGCATTATATATTGTCAATATGTAAAATAAATTTCAAAATGACCAATAATTTGCTTGGAAACACAGAAAAAGAGCATTTAGTTGAAGAGAGTCTCAAGCAAGATGTTACCTACACTGAAAACAGAGAGAGACTAACGCCTGTCTGGTGTGTAAACAGGCTAGATGGCATGCCAGAAACTAGTTTCTTTACCTTCAATTATGTTCAATAATTGTTAAAATGACTAAAAAAGTTAATATTAAACTTTTAAAATTATTGAATAGTATAAACTTCTTGATATTTACTAAAATAGTAAGGAATTTAAGCCCTAAAACCGATTACTGTATTGGCGGACTAATACTACAGCTGGTGGACCGCCAAATGCAAGCGAAAACATGTTGATGCCAGCTCGTAAAAAACTTGTTAATCGAGGGATTGCTCGTTAACCGAAGTTAAGAATCATATGGAAGGTAAATCGTTAACCGAAATCTCGTTAACCGAGGCGTTCGTTAACCGAGGGATCACTGTACAGCAATTTCAGTTCCTTGGTTAAATTTTGTGCCTCTGATGTCGAATATAAATTTTGATAAAATTTCATACAAAGTTACTCCTATATATAAATGGTGTTAATGATCTACATCAGATGCATAGATTTAACTTATTTAATATTAAGATGGAGAATCTCTCTCTCTCTCTCTCTCTCCTGGTATTTTAAAGGCCTATGACATCAAAAGGTTAGGGAGAGGCAGCAATGAAAACACAGGAATGGAAAGATAACAAACAGCGGTACTATACAGAAAACATTACTTATGGAAGATATAAGAACTGAATATAAGTTACGTATTTAGACAGATAGAAATGTGGTGGGAGAGGAGAGACAAGCAAACATTGGAATTTTACTTTTGACACATCCATCGTCCACTTGTGTTTCCTCTTGCTTCCACACTCTGATACTGTTACCACACTCACCAAAACAAGAACTTTACAGTGTACATATGTGAATTCCTATCAGTACATCAGTTTCGAATTCCTTTTTATTTGAAGGATTACAGTATTATGACTGATTTAACAGTGATTTTTTATTTTAAGTTCTTGCCTTAAATAAATAACTTGTTGTTTTACAGGATCCATGGAATATAACGAAGCATCATCATACATCCAGGCACAGTTTGAAGCAAAGAACAAATCAACGAACAAAGAGATTTATTGCCATATGACCTGCGCTACTGATACTACCAATATACAGTTCGTGTTTGACGCTGTAACGGATGTAATCATCGCTAACAATCTCCGTGGTTGTGGTCTGTACTAATGTCTTCACTTTGAGAATCTTCCAGGATCTTGGAATTTGACTATATATTGGCTTCATAACCCCAATTTAGGGTATTGTTCGGGGAATAAGATTTTGTAATTATTTTGAGCAAGATTAATGTTACTCCAGCACAGGTCGTGGTGAGCTAAGCTGAGTATGTAGGATCCCTGTTTTATGGAATTATTAAGTTTCCCAGCAAAATGGTACAAGATAGCAAGGTTTTTGCACATTGATAGTACTTTAATAAGGTCTATATTCTATGTTCTAAATAGGAAAATAGGCTCTATTGAAACAATGCAAATAATCCTTGTATGCAAATCTTGTTACAGTTTTTAAGCTGGCAAAAGTTAAAAAATCATCGAATTTAACATTTTCCTCTACCCTGGTGTGTTGTTGGGCATTTCATTTCCCAGTTTAAGACTGTAATCTTTCCTTTAAATGTTTTCAAGAACTGGTACTAATGTGAACAGAATTTTAAATATCTCAAGATGTTATACATTTATGTACTATATTAGACACTAGAAATTATTTTAGACAATTTTACTTGAGGACCATGAGAACATGGATTTTTTTTTTTTTTAGTGTAAAAAAAGACATGAGTGATTGGGATAAAGAAAACATTATAGTTCACATTATTGGCATATGTGTTCTAGCTTTGTTGTATATTGTATAATCAACTGCAAGTGAAATTGCATTACATTTCTATATTGATTATATGAAAATTAGTCTGGTTAAGTATATTGTATTGTCAAGGTTGTTCTATGAAAACCTCACGGGGAGATATTCACGGAACTATAATTGACAACACGCACACAATTTGTGGTACAATTTTTTTCTTGTAATGACAGATCCACACAGTGTAGCACAAAGATAGAAACTAAAAGTTTGTACTGTATTTAAAAAACTCATTCAGATGATATAGCCAAGTATTATCAAATGTTTGACTTGGATAAAATCCTGATCATTATAATTATGTAATAAGATCTGGTAAGTATTGTGCATTGTTTCATTTGGAGACTTACAGTGGATGAAAAGGAAGTAGAAAATGAATATAAAACTGAAAATTCTAGTTCTACAGTTTTAGCCTTAATATTTATATAAAACATACGAGATATCCACTTTAATTTGTGTACAAGCATCCTGTTCTCACATTTCTTAGCAGATCTAAAACTATATTCACAGTTCTGGAGAACCATATGCATTGTATTATTTTTTTTAATCATTGAGACTATGCACAATGAATGATTAAGATATACTTAAAACTATTTTTAATTTATTCATTACATTAGATATTATATGTATCATCCATTCCTTGACAAAACAGCTTCACAAGGATGCTTCTTCTGGGGTAACCATATTCACTAAAGAATTAACCTGATCCCCTCTTATGCCAAGTCACTTTCCTCAAGATTATTTTCATCAATAGTTCACTTTGGTCTAAAAATCCAGGTCTAATTGCTTATGAATGGCTACCATTTAATCTTATACAACTAGTCTTGTTCCTGAAATTCTGCATTAAGCATCTCAATCAATGAAACATACCAAAGTTTTTATCAATAACCAGAATTTATCACTGCTAATACTTGGAGCAACCTGTGTTACGTGGGCACCAGTAGAGTATTCCACCTCGACAACTGGTCAACCCTTTTTATAGGGGTTGATGATGTTATTAATTCTAGTCACCTCCTAAACTGGGACCAGTAACTGTGTACTATAGATATGGAAGTCCATATTTTCATCTTTCATGTAATATTAATGCTTTGAACATGATTACAGCAAACAAAATATATCTAAAGGAAAAGTCATCTTATTTGAAATATCTTAAACCAGCAAACGTCCATTTGTGTAATGCTTTTAGAAAGCTATTAGGGCGATATGGAAATGATAAGCCTGTGAAAAATTATAGCAAATTTCTTAAAGGTACAAGTTCATGTAATTGCAGATAGCAATTACTCAATCAAAACTAGATCTGCTGTGGTTGGTTGTGATGAATTAGCTACTTCTCATGTTTTGTTGCTTCCTCTTGAGCTATTTGCTACAATTTTTAATGAGGCTGAATGGATTGTTTCTCTGTTCAGTGCTGGAAAATAAAGCCAGGCAAAGGGTTTATGTGCTAAGGTGAAAAGTTGTAGCAATAGTTTATACCAGGCTGAGCTGGCTTAAAGATGTTGCTCATTTTGTTATCTCATGTCCAAACTATGAAATCTGGACAACTAGTTATTTACATTTTGTAAGTTAAAGACATAAAGCATTTATAAAAGGCTGTTAATCATATTTATGTGGTAAGGAAACATTTAATAAAGAAACAAAAAGAAAATGATCATTGTACTGTCTGAGATATAAGAATTTGATACCAATAGAATTTTGTACATTTTTGCTGCCCCCTGTTACATTCCAGTTTTTAAGAACACTGCATTGGTAATTTACATTGCTTCATTTAAAATTATAGTGTTGGGATGAAGGTATTGTATTTACCAACATTAATCCATCTTAGAAACCAAAAAAAAAAAAAAAATTAAATCAAGTTCTTATTTATACTAGTGAAATTTTTCTGATGGAAATTCACCCAGCAGGAAGTCTGACTATTGTTCTTCAGTAGCTTGGCATGATTGTCTGATTAGACTTTCACCATGCTTGTGTAAACAAATTCATTAAGAATTGATAAAAAAAGGCTTGTATAGTTATATTTAGATGTAATTTTCTTTGTCTAAACTCATTGTCTATATACTATACCTAGCTTGTAAGGGTCTTTAATAATCCCAGGAAGTATAACCGGAGAGTGAGTGAATGGTAAATAAGGTTGAAAAATCCCTTATTCGTTTATATAGTCATGGTAGAGACGGTTCCATCATTTTTGTGTAGCTTTAAGCCTAAAAAGCCCTTATGTATTTAATGTTAAATGACCCATCCTCTCATCATAATGTAAGTTAACCGCTCAGTTTTGTACAGTGTTCTGCTCGGGTAGATTGTCTCGCACTCATGTTAATTAGGATCCAACACCACCTTTTGTTTTAAAGAATTGGGGTAGAATATTATATATAAAAAAGGTATCAATACCCTCCTTAGGACATATTGTAGAAACTCCTGTGGTGAATATTGTACCTAACAGAATCATGTGTAGGCAAGACTCAGTTTGTATCAGACTGTACATGAGTGAATTGAATGTCATTAATTTCACCCAAGACTTTTATTTACCCACCTTGTGTTTTCCTGATGTGAGTAATTTGTATTACAGTGACCCCTCGTTTAATGAACACCTCGGTTAACGTAATTTCGATTAACGAACTGCCTTCCATAAGGATCTTCAATTCGGTTAACGAAGTTCTTACGAACCGACCTCAACATGTTTTCGCTTGCACTGACCGGGCAACCAGCTTTAGTATCAGTCCGCCAATACATTAATCGGTTCTAGGGCTTAAATTCCTTACTATTTTAGTAAATATCAAGAAGTTTATACTATTCAATAATTTTAAAAGTTTAATATTCAATTTTTTAGTCATTTTAACAATTATTGAACATAATTGAAGGTAAAGTGACTAGTTTAATGCGCGGCATCCAGCCTCTTAACACAGCAAACAGGAGTTAGTCTCTCTCTGTTTTCACTGGAGGTAACATCTTGCTTGAGACTCTCTTCAACTAAATGCTTTTTTCTGTGTTTCCAAGCAAATTATTGGTCATTTTGAAATATATTTTACATATTGACAATATATAATGCAGTGCAGTGTTGATTTAAAGAAAATAATCTTGAATTACACCAGAGAGCTAAAATTTTATGGGTGAAATGGCGCCATGGGGTGACTTCTCTTCCACCCCAATGCCTTCTCTTCTTCCTTCTCCTCCACCCCCATTCTAAATCCCATCATCATCATCATCATCCAGGAGCCTTCTACATACACACCTCAAAGTAAGTGAACTTTTCTACTATTTTTGTTGAATTTAGGCAATTTTCGGTGAGCTGGAACCAATTACCCAAAAACCCATTGAAACAATGGTTTCGGTTAACGAACGACCTTCTGGAACGGATTGAGTTGTTAACGGAGGGGTCACTGTAATGACTTGAAAATCATCTAACAAGTGGATAAACTATACAGAATATGGTACAGTAGATCTTAAGGGTGGAGATGGCTTTGTACCCTCCACCTATAGTGTCCACGAACTTCTGTGTTCAGTTGTAGAGTAATACAGTACATTATATGGATGTCAGCCTGTAAAAGATATGTATAGATTCCTTGAACATTCCTGTGCCAGTATGGGGGCAGATATGGGATTTTACGAGTTGGTTCAAAATTTGGGCGAACGGAAATAGTCAGGAAAAAAGTCACAATTTTGGCTAGGAAAAAGGTCACATTTAAATACCATTCACAATTAAAGAAATAAAAACGAAAAGTATTTTAAGATGATTTTTATTTGACTAAACTGTAGTGTATGACTTCCAGAGATTGACAGCCCAATAAATCATGGCATTATACAGTAGGTATAGTAAAAAAAATAACATGAGTGCACAGCACTGGATAACTGTTACATTTTTGAGTAGTCGACTAATTGGCACTTAGTCAGCAGGAGCAGTCACACACAAGAACTTGGCAAGCTGGCCACCACTGAACTTCAATTGGCAGCCTGTGAGCATCAGATACAGGGTAAGTGCACCTCTCATAATGTGAAGACCTGACAGTGGTTAAGTGTCTGTGAAGTGTGCTGTACAGATAGTGTTAAGTGCTATATATAAATTGTAGTGTTAAGTTTGTCAGAACAATTATTTATAGTGCCTGTGAAGTGCTACTGTTACGTGTACAGTACAGTACATACAGAAGTGTTAAGTTTGTCAGCACAATCTACTGTAATGTATTGTGTCTGTGAAGCATTGCACAGAATACAGTACTGTTCGTCTGTCTTCTTAGATGGGAACACTTGGGAATGAGTGTACAGGTAGTAGGTGGTAGGCAGCTATCAAACAGCTGACTCACTTGCCCCATACTGGATGAAGCAGGTGCAGCCTGCCAGTAGTCAGATACAATAATTCCAACAAAGGATAAATAGGGTGGTAGATAATATATTTTACAACGAAATCGTTGTACTGTATCTCGCAGTCTGAAAACATTCTTATAAATAATTCATATCCAGTCTAATCCCAGATACTTCTAAATTAAAGAGTCGTGTATTTTTAATACAAAAAACAAAAGAATGACGACTTAACTAGCTAGTACCGAAGTGTACACAATGTTTATCCGGGTGAACTCGAAAAATTCTATTCCATGAGAAATATCCATGTATAATTTAGCCCTTGGTATGATTAAATTCAAATATCAAAAGTTTAAAACTAGTAGAACAAAACCACAGTAATAAATAAGCCTTATACATACGACGCCTCAGTAGCCTCTCACCAGCCATAGGGGCCAAGTGTCGCCCGCTGCTTAAATATGGCACCGTGGTTCACAATTGATAATTAGTGCAAATGCTGTTAAATCGGGACGCAAGTAGATCAATAGTGGATGTAGTAACTGTTCATGAAGAGTTGTGTACATTGTGTTGAAAATAAACTTAATTTGAAGAGGACAAACTGCGCTTCTGTTGCATCATGACGGCAATCATCGTCAAGCTTGGCTCGACCTGCTGCAATGGTAAGTGGTTATTAATTTGATGTTGCGAAGAACTGTTTGCGTCAGGGTCATTTACTTCATAGTATCATTGGGTAATAATGCACTTCATGAAGAATTCTTCTTCATTACAACACGAAATAAGAAACCTCAATGGTTCTTTGGCAGGTTAAATTAAGGATTGGTTAATATTGACAACTGATACCACTATCGCTAAAATGAATCTTTACGTAATGTTTGAATTGCCATGTAACTATGGAGGGAGAACAAGGAAGATTGTGTACAAGCTCACGAGTTATGTGGGTTCTTTTTTATATGAATCTTAAAGTCAGTTGTCTCTTTATTTCCTCCTCCTCTTTGTAAGTTAGGTTAAATAGGTTAGTTGGCTCTTTTGGTATGAGAATAGGTTTTATTGTGTGTATTTTGGTGTGTTTTACTCAGATCTGAACTCTATGTGAGATTATCAGTCTGTTAAAAAAGAATTTTTTTTTGCACAAGAAATGTAGGTCAAATTTGAGTAAAACACAGAAAAACGTCAAAAAAACCTATTCTCATACCAAAACCTGAGAGCAGCCAATGGACGAATATTTACTGACCACACGTGAAGTTGACCAACCAAACCTGACCCAAACTGTGCCTGATTTGGAAAAATAAGTTTGGTTAGGCAGTGTGGTATAGTTAGGGTTGAATGAATGGGCGTAAAACAGTTAAATTACCCTGTTTGTGATAAGAGGCACACAATAAAGGCGGTATTTCACAGTCGTGCACCGTCGTATACCAGTACTGTATATACCTGTTGTCATTGACGAGGGACACCAAAAGGGTGGGGGATCCCTCAGTTGCACATAGCTTAGTGGGTCACTGTGGATGTGATAGAGTCATGTTGGTGGTTGGCGCGATTTATAATACATTTGGTCACAATTAGATTCTTATACTTTAAGAACATAAGTTATTTTAAAATCGAAGGGCGAAGGTAAACTACCGCTTAACCTGTTGTCCTCGGAACATTTTTTTCTATAGTTTTATAAATTTCGGGTTGACAGCACTTATGATAACAATCGAACTCCTTGTAGAACAATCTCTATTATCTGATTTAGTGTTATAATTTTAGGAGTGAATGCTGTTGTATAAAAATTATAGGAAGTATATTTTAGATCGCTAGATGTTAGAAATTATTTTGTTTATTTTCGGGATTGTCTTCGGGGTGTCGTGGGCCGGGGAAGAAGAGCTGGCCACCGTCAACGCCACACCGAGGGCCACGCACCTGTGGTTTCCGCGTGACGTGTGGCACTACTACAAGCCCTGGCCGACCAAGCTCTCTCGCAGTCAGAGCGAGTACCTCGCCTTAACCCCCGGGGAGCAAGGCTTCAAAAAGAGATTGATCAAGAAAATACAGAAGGAAGTCCAGCTCTGTATGCTTAGAACGAGTACTTCCGAAAGAAATTCTTGTATCAAAAGTAATCAGTTAGGTCCTTGGTATCAGTTTGCTCGTATTTTTAGGTAAGCACAAGAGGGTAAAATTATGTGAGCAAGCCGCCGTTACTGTCGTTATTTTACTAGTCTTAATTCATAATTTATGAGGATTACTTCCCTCTTATCATTTTTATCGCACCTTGCTCACGTTAGATCTACTTACGCGCTATTATTTTCTATTTGACGCACGCGAGCAAACAAACCTATGTACGTAACAGCAAGTTTATACACAGTATTGTATACATACACACGCTCACTTACACAAATAAATAGGATTAATAAAGACATAATCCACAATACTCCGTCCCCGAGTCGGGAAGGTTATCGCCAGTGACAAAACTTGATGCTATATACTTCAGTTTACGCTGTTATCAACATTCGTTTTCCTTGGTTTAGAGTGGGAAGTTCAGCAGGAAGTTTAGTTTGGGATACTTAACCAATAACTACACCACGCGTACGTATTATCACACACACACACACACACACACACATATATATATATATATATATATATATATATATATATATATATATATATATATATATATATATATATATATATATATATATATATATATATATATATATATATATATATAATGTGTGTGTAATAATACGTATGTGGATATCAATTCACTAGAGTCGGTGCAGTGAAGAATAACGAAAATGATTCCGGGACTTAAAACCTTCCATATCAGAATAGGTTAAAGAAACTAAACTTGCATTCCCTAGAAAGACGAAGAGTGCGGGGAGATATGATAGAAGTATTTAAGTGGGTGAAAGGAATCAATAAAGGGGATATAGATAAAGTTCTTATAATATCCGAGCAGGATAGGACTCGGAGCAACGGATTTAAGTTGGATAAGTTTAGGTTTAGGAGGGAGATAGGAAGGAACAAGCTTAGCAACTTTGTAGTTAGTGCTGGAACGCTGGAAAGTTTCAAAAGGAGGCTGGATAGATTCATGGATGATAGAGAGTGGTAGTAACTCTCGACAGGTGCTGCTATGCACAGGCCAACCGGCCTATTGCAGACTCCTTATGTTCTTGTATATATATATATATATATATATATATATATATATATATATATATATATATATATATATATATATATATATATATATATATATATATATATATATATATATATATATATATATATATATATATATATATATATATATAATTTATTATGAAAAAAATTAAGAAAGTTACAGAGAAAAGCAAAATATGTGTGCCGGTACCAATAAGGGAAAAAAATTTACTTACAAGTTCAAAGGCGTTCAGTATAAGCTCTTAGGCTCTGTAGACAACGAAATTGTAATCTGTTTCCCGCCACACACATTGTACCAAATACTGAATTTTACTCGAGAAAGTGACATTAATTCTAACCAGAACTACTGTACAAATTTGCCTGGACGGGAAGTTGTGCCCCCTTGCGTTCTTCCTTTCATCTTCCTCTGCCACGTCTCTTTCTCTCCCTCCCCCCTCTCCCTCCCTTTCTCTCCTTCCTTCCCCCTCCCTCTCCCTACTAACTTTTATTTCCCTTCCCCCCTTCCCTTCCTTTCTCTCCCACCCTCCTCGCTGAAACACACCTGGTCAGCCTGGCCGCTCTTCGCCGTCTTCGATAGCCCACAACCTTTTGACCTGCGGCCTCCCTCCCCTTCCTTCCTACCCCCTCCCTCCTTCCTACCCCCTCCTTCCTTCCTACCCTCCCTCCTTCCCTACCCCCTCCCTCCTCCACCTCCTTCCCTACCCCCTCCCGCCCTTCACATTCCATCTGACTCACTCTCACATACCAGCGTCATCTCTTTGTGTCTCTTAACCAGTTTTTTTCCCACCTGAGTTCTCCCAGTATCGTATTTCTTTCTTCACCTTATCTCTCCTGTACTTACTGTCCTAGCTCCTCTCCTCCTTCTCTCCTCTCTTTCTCTCTCCTCCCTTCTACTACTACTCCTCTCCTCTTCTCTCTTCCTTCTCCTTTAATCCCCTACTTCCGTCTTTTATAACCCATACACAATGCAGCACCACCCCACCACACCCCACACAGGTTAGACAGCATTCCTCTCACACCTTCACTCCTCCCCCACACAACCATAACAACATTGCTTCAGTTACCGCACCCACTTCTTCCTCCACCCTCCTCTTTCTTCCTTATTCTTTTATCACCTCTTCCTTCTGTCCATTATTTTGCTTAATCATTCTTTAATTCGTAAACTGTTTTTTCTCTCTCTCTCTCTCTCTCTCTCTCTCTCTCTCTCTCTCTCTCTCTCTCTCTCTCTCTCTCTCATAAACACACCACAACCTGCTCCCCCCAAGCGTCTAAAGTATAATTACCCGCCCCATAAAAAAACATGTGATTGAGATTATAGCCGCCATAATATTGATTGTGTTTATCTCAATTATTGGTCGCTACTGCAGTCATCAGCCACTTCCAGGGACCGGTGGTGGTGTTGGTGGTCACTGGTCGTCAGGTTATGGTGGAGGGGGAGCTGATTGTGGTAGGTGGTGAGGAGTTGATTTTGGTAGGTGGGTGTGGTGGTAGTGGGAGAGGATTGTGGTATAGGTGGTGGAGGAATGATTGTGGTAGGTAGTAGGAGGGGATTGTGGTAAGTGGGTGGATTGTGGTAAAGGTGGTAGAGGGAGAGGATTGTGGTAGGTGGTGGGGAGTGGATTGTGGTAAGTGGGTGGGGTGGAGGGTTGTGGTGGGTCGTCAGAGAACCACCGCCTCTAGCTGGGTCACACAGGGGTCCTGGTTCGTCTCTCGTGTTTACAGGTTGTTTTTGTCAACAGCGTGATAAGTATTGGCAGCACGGAACTGACCCATGACATACGCTGGCACCCCTGACCGACTCTTCCTTTGTTCCTAACCTAACCCGACCCAACCTGACCTGACCTAACCTGACCTAAGCTGACTTGCTCTTCTTTTATTCCTAACCTAACCCGACCCAACCTGACCTGACCTCACCTGACTTGCTCCTCCTTTATTCCTAACCTAACCTACTCTAATCACTTGAGGGTTTATCTTCCTGTATTTAAAATGCATTTAAAAATATGCAAAGGTCACTGCATTTATTTATTTTTTTCACTATGACATAAAATCTTGCCTAGCATTAATCTAGCTTATATATACATTTTTCCTTAAGTTACCCCCAGAAAGAAGTGTTTAATAACGTGTCGGAAAATGCACCAAGTCATAGTGGAAAACGTTTCTCTTACCCTCAGAGAAAAATAACATCCATTTCTTTGAGAATTTTGGGGGGGACTGTAATGCAAGTCTTATGAAGCGCTCGTGATAACAGAACATGACTTGCTTTACTCCACCTGTTGCCACTCACACACAGTTCGGCCAGGGTATTACTCGATCGATGCCCTTTAAACATTGAAGCGACGTTAGATTAATAGCGAGACAGTTTTTCAACGACTTATTGAAATTTAGAACATGCAACGTCTCGACACTGACATACACACTCAACACGTTACACATACATATACACGAACCATACAACACTCTTGAAAGTATATAGACTGCCCTGTGAAAGTATTGTAGAAGGATGTTCCGTGAAAGTATTGTATATAAACTACTCCATGAAAGTATTGTATATATTAAGCTAATCAGTGAAAATATGGAGGATTTCAATTGATCTAATTCCCACAAGTATCTTCCCCTTCCCACCCTCTCTTCGTCTCCAACCATGACATGACCCGTTTTCTTCTACACCCATGACATGACCCGTTTTCTTCTACACCCATGACATGACCCGTTTTCCTTTACACTCATGGCAAGACTCGTTTTCTTTAACACCCCTGGACGTGACGGGGAGACGACAGACATGAGCCAACGTATCAAGAGAAGATGACGAAATGTTCGGCTCCTCGCCAAAGGCAACTTTCGAAATCAGTTATGACTCTTATGAAATCTTTTGACTCGCATCCAAAACAACTTTCCAAGACAATTACGACTGTCGTATCAAAGTGATGTAGTAGTGTGTGATATTTAACTTTCTAAACCGAATTTCAAAGTAAAGTTTATACTGTGGTGAGAGAGGGAGACAGAGTGAGTGTGTGTGTGTGTGACCTATTGATAGCCTATAGTGGTGTGACCGCGTGACGTCTGATCAGATCAGAACCAAGGTCGGGGCTGGGTATGGGTCGAGTTGGGTCGACTGCCAGCTGTATGTAGGTCAAGCTGTCACCATAAAGTGCCCCCCTTCCCCTTCCCTATAAGTTACACCTCTGGTACCTGCTGTAACGTGAGAGATATCTTAGCTTTAATATTTCCCCCCCTCAAGTTAGGTTAGTTTAGTTTAAGTTAGGTTAGGTTTAAGTTCGGTTTTGTAAGAGTGGGAAAGCATTATTTTTGTTATAGTCAGATGAGTTAATGAAGTTACAGACATTACGGTGGAATTACAAGCAGTTCTAACGGTGTTTATCAGTGGGGTAGAGTTGAGTTACAGAAACTTCATTATAATTACAGGGGTTCTTTTGGAGGTGTACGGGTGCGTGGGAGGCAATACTAGCCAGCCCTGACTGACAGGTTCATTGGGTCCAGCCGTGTGTGTGTGTGTGCTTTCCTCCATACCACGCCTCCCTCCCTCCCTGCCACGCCCCTTCCTCACGACCCCCGCCTTCCTCACGACAAATCGCCCTCCCTCATGATGGCTCCCGTTCGACCTCCTCATCTCTCACGACCTTCCCTCCCTCTCCTTTCTTTCACTCTCTCCTAACGCATCGCTGTACACTTTTCACTCTCTCCCCTCGCTCTCACCTCCTCTTGTGTATCACTCTCTCTTTCACACACACACACACACACACACACACACACACACACACACGGGTAAGCAAGGGGCAGTATAATATTTGCATGCAGACGTTGTAACAAACACACCATAACAATTTGTGTTGGTTATGTAAATGATGGTGGAGGTGAGATAAGTGATGGTAATAGCTCTCAAGGCCCAGACGGGGAAGAGAGGGTGTGTGAAGATGTGTAGTACTGTGGTGGGCTGTGTTGGTTTGTGGTGTTTTGTCCCCACCACTATCCACCACCACCATCACACTATCCCCCACCACTTCCACTAACCTCCACCATCACACTATCCACTATCACCACCACCACTATCCTCCACCACCACCACCACCACTATCCTCCACCGTCACACTAAACCACTACTACTACCACCACCACCATTACACTATCCACTACCATCACCATCACCACCACTATACCATTTTCGTCCACTATTACACTATCCTGCACCACCACCGTTACACTATCACCGCCACCACCATTACACTATCCACCACCACCATTACACTATCCCCCACCACCACCATTACACTATCACCACCACCACTATACTATATTCCTCCACTACACTATCCTGCACCACTATTACTATCCTCCACCACCATTACTATTACACTATCCACCACCGCACCAGCCTCGTACCCTAGGCAAGGCGTGGCCAGTCCTTACACTACAAAGAGAGTGGATACATTCCGCACATACCTGACATGTGTTGGCTCTATCTCACACACACAGGTGAGGGAGGAATGGTGGACATGTGTGGTGAGGGAGGGGTAGAAGGCAGGTGTGTGTGCGTGGAGGGGGGGGGGGTAACCTTATCCTCCCCCAGATAAAATGAATGATTAACACTTTATCAATAAGGTCGAAACCTCCTGAAACTAACGAAGGACTTTTCTCTCTTACCTCCGAGTTGTAAATACTTCAGGATGGTTTAATATTATTTAATTTAGGAAGAACTGCTGTCAACGTTGTATGCCTTGTTTATTTTTTATTTATTTTATTTTATTATTTTTTTAATGAATTTGTCGTTCTCAGACTGGTTCTTATATATCTGTTCATTTAAATTTTTTGGAACCAATTTTTCCCAGAACGTTTTATTTTTATTTTTTTTATCCTACAATATGATATGAGATATTTTTAAAACTTTCTTCTTGGCTGTAATAAAGTTTTAAAATTTTTCTGATAATTTAATTGTTTTTAGCTGTTTTTTTTTTTGGGGGGGGGGAGTTTTAAAGCATTGCTATTTTTTCGTTCCCGTTTAATGTATTTGGTTCCCGTTTAATGTATTTGGTCCCCGTTTAATGTATTTGGTCCCCGTTTAATGTATTTGGTTCCCGTTTAATGTATTTGGTCCCCTGTTTAATGTATCCCGTTTAATGTATCTGGTTCTGTTTAATGTATTTGGTCCCCGTTTAATGTATCTGGTTGTTTAATGTATCTGGTTCCGTTTAATGTATCTGGTTCCGTTTAATGTATTTGGTGTTTAATGTATAATGTATTTGGTCCCGTTTAATGTATCTGGTTCCTTAATGTATTTGGTTCCTGTTTAATGTATTTGGTCCCGTTTAATGTATTTGGTCCCTGTTTAATGTATCTGGTTCCTGTTTAATGTATTTGGTCCCTGTTTAATGTATCTGGTTCCTGTTTAATGTATGGTTCCGTTTAATGTATCTGGTTCCTTTAATGTATTTGGTCCCGTTTAATGTATTTGGTTCCCATTTAATGTATCTGGTCCCCGTTTAATGTATCTGGTTTAATGTATTTGGTTCCTGTTTAATGTATCTTGGTTCCTGCTTAATGTATTTGGTCCCCTGTTTAATGTATCTGGTCCCTGTTTAATGTATCTGGTTCCGTTTAATGTATCTGGTTCCGTTTAATGTATCTGGTTCCTGCTTAATGTATCTGGTTCCCGTTTAATGTATTTGGTCCCCTGTTTAATGTATTTGGTCCCCTTAATGTATATCTGGTTCCGTTTAATGTATTTTGGTTCCCTGTTTAATGTATTTGGTCCCGTTTAATGTATTTGGTCCCGTTTAATGTATTTAGTCCCCCTGGTTCCGTTTAATGTATCTGGTTCCTGTTTAATGTATTTGGTCCCTGCTTAATGTATCTGGTTCCGTTTAATGTATCTGGTTCCTGTTTAATGTATTTGGTCCCTGTTTAATGTATCTGGTCCCTGCTTAATGTATTTGGTTCCCCCGTTTAATGTATTTGGTCCCGTTTAATGTATCTGGTTCTGGTTCCCGTTTAATGTAATGTATCTGGTTCCCGTTTAATGTATTTGGTTCCCTGTTTAATGTATCTGGTCCGTTTAATGTATCTGGTTTAATGTATTTGGTCCCGTTTAATGTATCTGGTTCCTGTTTAATGTATCTGGTTCCTGTTTAATGTATTTGGTCCCGTTTAATGTATCTGGTTCCGTTTAATGTATCTGGTTCCTGCTTAATGTATCTGGTTCCGTTTAATGTATTTGGTCCCTGTTTAATGTATGGTTCCTGCTTAATGTATCTGGGTTTAATGTATCTGGTTCCCGTTTAATGTATTTGGTTCCCGTTTAATGTATTTGGTCCCCGTTTAATGTATTTGGTCCCCGTTTAATGTATTTGGTTCCCGTTTAATGTATTTGGTCCCCGTTTAACTCAGTATTTGTTCCGTTTAACGTATTTTTATTCACTTGAGGACCACGGGAGGGTTGCAGCGGCCGTGTGGATACAACTACCTACTGTCCTAAGGGTCGCTGGCTCACATCGCGGGGGCACCTCCAGTTCACCCATCTGTGGCGAGGTACCTAACTGCAGTGTAACCTCCCTATAACGGACTAATCTCTCCATATATCCTTTATATGGGATTTCACACTTAACGGACCCTCGATATAACGAAATATTCATTTTTATATAATTTATTACATGGGGGTTTCATATTTATGGACCCTCGATATAACGGACTTACATTCCTATATAATTCATTACATGGAGGTTTCATTTCTAACAGACCCTCGATATAACGGATTTTCCTCTCCCTTATAGTCCGTTAAATAGAGGTTTCATTGTGTCCACCGCGTGTTTTATCCGCAATTCGAGACCCACATAGGTCAGTGGCGCAGCGGTTGTGGTACTGGGTCAGTAAACTAGACCACTCTGGTTCGAGTCCCCCGTTGAGGTATAAGTGTATAATAACGGAGGAGGAATAGTCTGCCGCCCCGAATCCGATATAAAGTGCCACCTCTATTTAACGGACTATATGGAGTGGAAAATCCGTTATATCGAGGGTCCGTTAAATGAGAAAACCCTAACCCTATCTAACGGCCTATATGGAGAGATGATATATAGAGGTTACCGTCAAATATAAGTCTGTCTGTCTGTCTGTCTGTCTCTCTCTTATTGACTTTGGTTACTGACTTTATGTAACCCTTTCTCCCCCCTCCTACCCCCCCCTCCCTCAGAGCAGGTTTTTAAATGAGGCTTAACCAATTAGACACAAGTGACCCCCTCTTCAAGTCTTCTGATTGGCTGGATAATTCGGTTCATTCTGATTAAAATAAGCATCGACGAGACGAGGGAAAAAAAAGGTAAAATTAACAGTTCAAATAATGATCTAAATTTACAAGGATATAAATACAGTCTTAATAAAACAGCAAAACCATCACCCCTCCCTCCCTCCGGCCACCACAGCAACACCCCCCCCCTCTCCCCCACACACCCTCCCCCCACACACCCTCATGATAATCAGCTTCTACTCACACACCAGACCAATAATTTCAGCTGCACCAAACCAACAATCTTGACTTGGTGTCCACACTCCGCCACTGGTAATTTTGTCATATGATACCTCCAAGTTTATATTATTAGTGTACATTTGTCTCTTTTTGGTTGTTTTGTGTACGTGTTCGGTACATGAAGTGGGAAAAGGTTAACACACATACATACACATATACTGTATATACACACGCTCATGTCGATATTACAGTGTGTGTGTGTGTGTCGTACAAAGAGGGGGAATGTTCGCTAGTCATGTCAGTTCAGGTCAGGGATGAGTCAGATCAGGGTGGAGGTGTACCACCACGTCAGGGCGTCACCGGGTAAACGACTGGGGAGGGTGTAGGGATGTGAGGTAAGGGTAGGAACTTGAGGTAAGGGTGAGGGTAGGAACTTGGGGTGAGGGTAGGAACTTTAGGTAAGGATGTAAGGGTAGGAACTTAAGGTGAGGGTAGGAACTTGGGGTGGGGGTAGGAACTTAAGGTGACGTAATTGCGGCTCAACCAATTATAGTGCAGTATATATAAATGCCTATAATAATATACCAATCAGAAGGTCAGCTACAAACAACGTTATCCATTATCAGAATATTTTGCCGATATCATTGTTGTTATATAAAAGCACAAGTTACGGTGATCTTCAAGTTGTATTTCAATCACCAAACAATTATTAATAAGTTCAGGCTGCTAAATTCAACTCACGATGGAGCAGTCATGTTAATATGTCGACTTAATGTGTTGAGGAGACTGCGATTTAAAGCCTTGTTAAGGCTCGCCTCACACAAGTCTGTTGAGGAGTGATTATTATTCACTCTTGTGTCTCGTGAAATATAAAGATCAGTTATTAATTTAGTGAATGAATAAATGTATATCCTACGAATAAGTGACTGGTTCTTAATTTATGAATGAATGAATGGGTCTTAATTTAGTAAATGAATGAGACTCGATTTAAGAAAATCACATTGTACATCAAAACGTTCTCAAAGAAAAATAAAAATTAAAATGTGCATCGGCCGGGAATCGAACCCGGGCCTCCCGCGTGGCAGGCGAGAATTCTACCACTGAACCACCGATGCTTAGAAGCACAGAGCGAAATCATTATTAATATTATTTTGTGTTTTTTTTAATAAACTTTGAGTTTAGAAGATATGGATTCAAGATTGATTAAGACGAAAATGAGTATTTGTTGTTATGTTAAGTATTTGGTCAAAATGTCCAATATTGTTAATATCAACTGCTTGTTAGTTTTGACTTTAGAGGATAACGTTAAGATATCACAACCAACCAAAAACAATAATAATAACCACTATTAACCCCTGACATGACTCCTTAACCCCCACTCATGTCATAGGAGGTCATTCAATACCGTTAACACAAACATTTTACCAGCGAAGCGAATCATCGCTTACATCAATTCCTCGGTAGTATAGTGGTGAGTATCCCCGCCTGTCACGCGGGAGACCGGGGTTCGATTCCCCGCCGGGGAGGAATGTTTTGTTTTATTTATTTAATTATTGTTGTTATTATATCTTGTCTCTCACTATACTATATTACTTTTCTACCTAACGCAACTGGTATGAATGACGCATTAATTATTTTGGCGAGAGAGAGAGACTGTGTGTGTGTGTGTGTGTGTGTGTGTAAAAGTGTTAAGAGGATTTTTCACTCGACATTTTCCTGCACAGGTTATGACCGTCAGTGACCCAAGGTGAATGTAGGTCAGGATGTTGCCTTTACCTTGCTGTTCCTTGGTTGTTTTAGAGCTGTTTCATGGCTGATTTACTACTGCTGTTCTTTGGTGTTCCACGTAGCTTTGTCGGAAGGCTGTATCACCCTCCCGTGTCACCCTCCGTGTCAGAAGGCTGTATCACCCTCCCGTGTCACCCTCCGTGTCAGAAGGCTGTATCACCATCCTGTGTCACCCTCCGTGTCAGAAGGCTGTATCACCATCCTGTGTCACCCTCCGTGTCAGAAGGCTGTATCACCCTCCCGTGTCACCCTCCGTGTCAGAAGGCTGTATCACCCTCCCGTGTCACCCTCCGTGTCAGAAGGCTGTATCACCATCCTGTGTCACCCTCCGTGTCGGAAGGCTGTATCACCATCCTGTGTCACCCTCCGTGTCAGAAGGGGGTGTCAGGTGTACCGTGTCGTTCATGTCAACAGGTGTTTAACATGCAGGGGGAGAGGTTCAGTATGGTAATGAAGGAAGGTATCTGGTGTCCTGCCCTGCTACAGGTAAACCCAGGTGATAATATTGCTCTTTATACTTTTACCTGCCAAACTTAACATATATATTATGTTCTTATTATACTCCTAGACATTAATATTATACTATTAAGTATAATTTAAGCGGTCATGTCAAGGGGTTTTAGAGTTAACACGATATGTACAGTGTGTGTGTCATGTGTGTGTGTGTAATAATAATAATAATAATAATAATAATAATAATAATAATAATAATAATAATAATAAAAATAATAAATGGTTTATTTAGAGAGTTGCAGCTGGTGGCCGAAAATATACAAGCTTACGTGTGATTTAGACATAATAATATACGTTCAATACATTTACAGGGCTGTACTGTACTGTACATAAATCAGGAGCTGTTTATTATTTTAACAATAGATGGGATGGTGCTGTTCTTATATCTATCAGTGCGGTCTCTTATGGGCTGAATTTTGTTGTGTGTGTGTGTGTGTGTGTGTGTCAATATGATGTTTATATTATGTGTCAACAGCGGCGAATCCAGGAGGTGTCCTGTGGGTCCGGAACCCCCCTTTTCCTCAGGAAATTCCAAGACTTTTTCTGTAATGTATTATTGTACTCCGGCGCTCGCCATGCTCCCCCACCCACAACTTCTTGGACATCCTTTCCCCCTTTTCGATATTCCTGGATCCGCCCCTGGTCAAGTTGAATTGTACATTAAGGTACTGTCTCTCTCTCTACACACACACACACACACACACACACACACACACACACACACACACACACACACACACACACACACACACACACAAAGACGTTTCCTTTTACTTTATGGTTTTGAGTTTGATCTGGAACAAGGGATTGGCTGAGAGATAAAGCCAGGAGACAATGAGGGTGACCTGACACACACACACACACACACACTGTCGCAGGGGAGAGAGCGGTTATCTGGGGTCAAAACAAAACAGGTCAAGCAGTGTTTGGGGTCAAGTGGCTGTGTGTGGGGGGAGGGGAGGTTATATGTCAGCAAGGGAGGGTGGGGGGTGAGAAGTGAGGCATTTTACCAGTGTTCGTGTCTCAGGTATAATAGCCATAAAGCCTTTTGGTGAGACACGATTTAACCGGCCATTGTCGCTTTTACGTATTGAGAAGTATGTTTGAGTTTGAAGTTCCTGTATGTATGTATGTATGTATGTATGTATGTATGTATGTATGTGTGTGTGTATGTATGTATGTATGTATGTGTATGTTTGTACAGTGTGTGTGTGTGTGTGTGTGTGTCTTCCCTGAACCAACTTTCATCTCTGTATGCCCTGTTTGTATGTTTGTATTTATGTAATTCTATGTATATGTATGGTTATGTATGTTTGTATTCATGTTAGTATGTGTGGTTGTAAATATATATATACAGTATATGTGTGTGTGTGTTTGTATAATACTTGTTTATGTTGGGGGAATATTTATATATTATGTTCCAAGAAGAATCGTATCTCTAGCTGTCCCAATCCCCTTAACCTGTTTATCTGATGCTGCCAGAGATGAAAGTTGGTTCAGGGAAGAAACACACACACACACACACACACACACACACACACATTATAGTGGCTTCAACACAGTATCGACACACACATCTTTATTTTTTATTTCATATGATGTAAATGAATGTAGGCCAAGGGTTGACGTGATATTTTGTAAACCAGACACTGATCCACATTTTCATACGTAATGCCGCCCTCACCCCACACCCACCCCACACCCACCCCACACCCACCCCTCCCTCCCAAAAATAAATGTGTAATGATAAAAACTGGTCTGTTATTATGCATGTAATATTTCACGGAGTCAGAGAAAATTACTGTGTGTGTGTGTGTGTGTGTGTGTGTGTGTGTGTGTGTGACATATATCAATTTACTGTACTAACCTTCCCTACCTTCAGTTAAGATAGAAAGAATTTGTCAAAGTTTCAATAATTTCTAACATTCACAACAACAACAACAACAACAATAATAATAATAATAATAATAATAATAATAATAATAATAATAATAATAATAATAATAGTAGTTCACAATCCGCATTCGTCTGATAAGGCGTGAACATCGATAGGATTGGCTAATTTACCTGATCTGATTGTGATATTTTTTTGTGTGTGGTTTAGGAGCAACTTTTCCTTTTATGTGGACGAGCGGTCAGTATAGCTCATGGTATTTTGTTTTGTGGTGTGTGGGAGAGAAGGGAAGAGGAGAGGAGAGAGGATGTGGATAGAAGAGAGAGAGAGATAAGAAGGGTTAAGAGGTAAGGGGAGAGAGAAAGAGAAGAAGAGTGGGAAAGAAAGGAGAGAAAGAGGATCAGAATAGAGATTAGGAGAGATTACAAAGAAGAGGGAGAGAGAGAAGAGAGGAAGGAGAGACAAGAAGAGAGGAAAGAGAGACAAGAAGAAGAATAAGGAAAGAAAGAGAGGAATAGAGAGAGAGGGATAACCTTTACATCTATCATATAATATTACCTTGTTGTGACCATCTCTCTATTGTGCCGGAGTCAAGGTTTATTCCCCCACCCACCAATGTTTATCACTCAGACATATACAGTATTATAGTATTGACAGCGCACGCACATCGACTCAAGAAGAGGAGGTTGGTGGGGCAAATCCTGTTGTGACCTTTTCTCTCCCTGGGCTAAAATATATCTAATCTTGCATCGTCAGCTATCACCAGTGGTGCTTTGGTGCTCCTCCATGAGTGGTTGTTGAGTAGAAGAATTAACATGGCTTAAAAGGTCGTTATCATTTGACTGTCAGTGGCTGTGAAAGCATTAACAGTTTTAATACAAGTTTATGTGTTTTGCAGGTGTCAGCTCAAGCCCCCACTCAAGACTCGAGACCCACTCAAGACCTACTTCAAGAATGGGAACTTCACATGCTGTATTTCGCAGGTGTCAACACAACCCCACGCAAGACCTACTTCAAGAATGGGATCCCACTTGACGTGTCTGGACCCTGGGTGGATATCATAATATTATTGTTATCACATCTTGGATCTAGAATTTATTAATCAAATCTGGATGACGGGATGATATAGAGGTATGTGTGGTGTAAGACTTGTGATAACCCATCTTGCTATCTTGTAATACACATATAACATGTTGTATGAGTTTTAAATCTTTGCTCTTGATCTTTTTGATGAAGAATATAAAGTTTCCTTTATACTGTACTGTCATTGACTGTATAAGAAATGGACACGAATATTTGATTTATTATCTGAATACATTACTATACAACCAGAATTATAGTGCAAATGATATATCTTTTTTACATATATGAATTGTTTTTAGTTAGTTGCAAAAATTTAAAACAAGAAATATTCCATTAATAAGATTTACCTAACAGACTATTCTAGTATTCTTAGTATAACGATGTCTCACTTATCATGAGTCTTATGTTAGTCAGTGTGTCAAAAAGTATACAAGATTTCGGTGTTTATTTCAGTTGGTGTCTCGCCTCCCTCACGCATATAAACTGAAGGATTGTTTTATGGGTAGAAGCCTTAAACGCAGCTAATAACATGACTTTAGAATTCTTTGGGGGGGGTTATGGTAAATTACAGCACAGTACCTTTAGTTATGCAGTGAGGTGACGATTGTATTTGCTGTGATTCGTCTAAGGTGTTTTACTGTGTTTGTGTGTGTGTGTGTGTGTGTGTTTGTTTTTTTCGTTTTTACTCTTTCTCTTTCTCTCCTACCCTCCTCCATCCCCCTTCTCCTCCCCCTTAGAAATCATGTACGTCTCCCCCTCCCCTTCACATTGCCATCACCTACACACACCTGGTCAGCTGATTACAGGTATGTCATGAGGAAATAGCATGTGTGTGTATGTGTGTGTGTGACTTGTTTTTGTTGGTGGGGTGAGCGGTGGACGAAGGCTGCAGATGTTGTATGCAAGCTGACCCTCTGGCTGGCTGTTGAGTGCAAGGTGCTCAGGCTGCATTGTTTACATTCTTCTTCTCTTTCACACACACACACACACATACACACTAACAAAAAGAGCTCTCTCTCTCTCTCTGTGTGTGTGTGTGTGTGTGTGAGAGAGAGAGAGAGAGAGAGAGAGAGATTAGCTTTCAAAAATATATGTGGGGAAAATCTCTACTGTGGGTTGGAGAATTATTGACCATCACTGTGAGAGTCAAGACCGTGTGGCAGCGGCTGGGGAGGGAGGGGGGTCAAGCAGGGTCATGAGAGGTCAATCTGTGGCTCATGGCAGGTCTACAGAGTTGTTCTTCGTGCTCACCTTTTCCTACCACTCAGCTGTTCCACCCACTTACCTGTTCCACCCACTTAGCTGTTCCACCCACTCACCTGTTCCACTCAGTTGTTCCATCTGTTCCACTCACTCAGCTGTTCCACTCAGTTGTTCCATCTGTTCCACCCACTCAGCTGTTCCACCCACTCAGCTGTTCCACCCACTTACCTGTTCCACTCACTCATCTGCTCCTCTCACACAGTCTTCAGTCGTAGATGGTTCTCGTCTTAGCTTACTCATGAGGCTAAAGGGGAGATTATAGCTTTAGCTTGTGAGGATTCGTACAACAGCCACTCCTCCGCCCTTCACTTTCTGCTCCTCCCGATGACCCCCCGACCACTGTTATAAGGGCCCCTAGTTGTCACGAGGGCCCCTTGCTACTGTCATGATGCCCCCCCCCCCTGCTACTGTCATGAAGGCTCCCAGCACCACGATGAAGGTTCCCAGCACATGTCTCAGCGCCCCTAACACGGTGAGGGGCATCATGTTATCAGTGCGAGATAAGGCGACAGATGGTCTTGTCAGCTCAGGTGATGCTAGTTAGGTGCTACTTGTTCCGTGTTGCTACTGCTGTTGTCACTGCTCCTGCTGCTGTCACTGCTGCTATTAATACTGCTACTGTTGCTGCCGTTGCTGCTATTAATACTGCTACTGCTTCTGTCATTGCTGCTATTAATACTGCTACTGTTGCTATTTTTGTTGGTGGTGAAGGCTGTACTGTATTTGCTATAGATGTATCCGGCTATCTGGCTCACCTCTCCCTCCCCCCCCCAGCCAAGAAAGCCAGCTAGGGGTTATCTCAGACCATGATATATTATGTGAGTGTGAGGCGAGTGAGGCAGGATAGACGGTGTTATCTTAATTGATGCTGACAGGCGAGAAGTAATTGTTTGGAATTTGTTTGCATATGTTGTGGGTTGGGGTGTGTGTTGTGGTTTGGTGGGGTGTGTGTGTGGGTTGAGGGGTGGGGTGTGTGTTGTGGGTTGAGGGTGGTTGTGGGTTGTGTGTGTGTTGTGGGTTGAGGGTGGGGTGTGTGTTGTGGGTTGGGGGTGGGGTGTGTGTTGTGGGTTGTGTGTGTTGTGGGGTGAGGGTGGGGTGTGTAGGGGTGGGGTGTGTGTTGTGGGTTGAGGGGCAGGGGTGTGTGTGTTGGGTTGAGGGGTGGGGTGTGTGTTGTGGGTTGAGGGGGGGTGTGTGTTGTGGGGTTGAGGGTGGGGTGTGTGGTTGAGGGTGGGGTGTGTGTTGTGGGTTGAGGGGTGGGGTGTGTGAGGGGTGGGGTGTGTGTTGTGGGTTGAGGGTGGGGTGTGTGGTGGTGAGGGTGGGTGTGTGTTGAGGGTGGGGTGTGTTGAGGGTTGTGGAGGTATTGTTGTGCTTGTGATGTGAAGCTTTGTGGTGTACGAAGAGATAGTACTGTGTGTTTGTACTATTCTCTCTCTCTCTCTCTCTCTCTCTCTCTCTCTCTCTCTCATACATAGATAAAAACTTCCTTATATCACAGTAAGTTTAGGGTGGTCAAGGTGCCTCATAGTAATCTTACACTCCTTTTTCTTATCAGTGATCTTTCAACGGAATAAAAAATGGTAAAAAAAAACATATGCAAATGAGTTAAAATGCATATAGACGTGATATCTGTGAGGTCATCTTAATGCTCTCCCCACAGATCATAACCTAACCTAATCTTATACCTTGCATTTCAGCAGGTGAGGTTATGGTGTAGATTTTTTGACCTCGGGGATTTTTTTTTATCACGCCTTATTAGTCAAGATGGCGGCTGTTGCCAAATCATGTCGTCATGATAGTGCAGGAACAGTCATTGATCCTCTTGGTGATGCCAGTCATGGTGTGATGTACCACTGATAATAATGAGGGGAAGAATAGTTATGATGATGTTGATAATAATGATGATGGTAATAATAATTTAATAATAGTAATACTGTAGTAGTAATAATCATAATATAAATAATATTAATACACACACACACACACACACACACACACACACACACACACACACACACACACACAGTACGTACAGTGAGTGCATCTCGGCTGTGTACACAAACACTAAAATATGAATGTTTGGTGTTGGGGTGAAGTAAAGTTTATGGTGAGGGAGTGTAGCGTTAATGATATGGTTGGTGGCTCATTATTGTACCTGGCGACTCTTGGAGAAAGGTACACACACGCACACACACCTTATTTCACCTGATGATAACCTAACCTAACCTTACCTTACCTTACCTACACTACACTATACAACAATATACTACACAACAATACACTATGCAACACTACACTATACAACACTACACTATACAACACTACACTATACAACACTACACTATACAACACTACACTACACTACACTACACTACATTACCTCTTCGTCTGGCCATTTTTCTCAGTCTGGGAGTTAAGTCACAGGAGGTAAACACACCTGTACTGCCACTTACCTGTTATTAAAGGTGTCAGTATTATACCTGAACTGTGGTGCCTGGAGGCTGTCTTGTCTCCCTCCCTCCCGCCCTCCCTCCCTCCCTCCTTTGTTTCACTCACTTGATCTTTCTTAGTTTCTCTCTGGGTCTTTGTTGATGGTGAGTGTGAGAGGGGGGGGAGGGGAGAGATATGTAAAGAAGAGAGAGAGAGAGGGGGGGGAGGAAGGGGAGAGAGAAAGAGATAAAGAAGGGAACGAACTAGACAGAAAGAGTGAAAGGGAGGGAGAGAGAAAGAGAGAGCACCTGTATATTTACATATGAAAGCACATTACTGTTTCCTCCTTTACAACACCTCAACGCCCATGACAGTAGACACACACACACACACACACACACACACACACACACGTAGAGAAATATAATGAGAGAAAACATGATAACGAGGGAGAGAGAGAGAGAGAGCAGTGGATAAAACATGGTGCTGCTTATATATAAAATGTTAATGACAAGTAATATTGTTGTTGGTGTTCCTGGACGATGCTCACTTCCCTCTGGTAAAAGTGTGTTGGGTGCCAGTAGGTTATAGGGGTATACAGTACTTAAGAAGGTTCAACATTGTATCTCATGTTTCTGTACTGTGTAGGATTAAACCAGCGGTGAGTCTCTGTAACAGTATAGATGTTTTTGGTGTAGTAATGATGCAGATAGTGTACTGAGCAACAAGGCCACGAGTAAGTAGTGTTGTGTTGACGTCACGGGGTAGCTCAGGGCAAGGCCGCCTACTCTCCTATCCGAGACTACTACCTATTGACTATGACATTTGCTTCGATATGTTTACTGTCCTTACTTATTCCATTTTTCTCGTGCGCCTGTTACACGAGAGATCGGTGTGTAGGAGCCGTGACATAGACATTTGATTAATACTGTAAAGATGAGTTCAGAAATATTAAGGGAACTGACGCCTCACACTTTCTACCGGACCTAACCTAACCCAACCCATGCTAAGTGCCAAGTAGGCCTCGAGACACTCTGGCGCCAACACACCCCCCCCCATCTTGTTGTACAGTTGTAGCATCACAGTGCATTTGATCACTTGTTCGTTGTCTAGTCACTGGGTCACCAACTGTACACTGCTACATGGTAATGGTGCAGGAGGTATAGTGTGGTGGTGGTGATGGAGGTACAGGTATAGTGTAGTGGTGTTGCAGGAGGTATAGTGTGGTGGTGGTGATGGAGGTACAGGTATAGTGTAGTGGTGTTGCAGGAGGTATAGTGTGGTGGTGGTGATGGAGGTACAGGTATAGTGTAGTGGTGTTGCAGGAGGTATTGTGTGGTGGTGGTGGTGGTGATGCAGGTACAGGTTTAGTGTAGTGGTGTTGCAGGAGGTATTGTGTGGTGATGGTGGTGATGATGCAGGTATAACAACAGAGGATATACAGTAAACTTAAAGGTAACATAAAGTTAAATAAATGGAGAAAAATAAATGATAATCCTAAAATAAATCAAATTAATTCATACTTCAGGAACAGTAACCTAACCTAACCTATAGAGATTAAAAGTCCATTATATCGAGGGTCCGTTAGATGTAAAAAACCCATCTAACGGATTATAATGGAGAGAGAATTCCGTTATATCGAGGTTTCACTATATTTCAAATTAACCAAAGATAATTGAACACCCAGTATTTATTTACCATCAGACGGTCGCAACAGGGTAAAAAAAAAACCTTTCGATAATGATGGCTCTCCAACTGTGAATTATGACTTGAGGGTTACAAGATGTTTATAATGTTTGGGGATTGACGGCAACACAATATATTTTTCACCTGTTAGAGCCAGGCTGGAGAGGAGTAGTTAGATGGTGGTAATTATGACTGTCTGGGGTAGTTATGAGTGTTGCGTGGGTTGTTTTGTGCAGGTGGTGATAGTGGGCGTGTTGCTAGGCGGCAGCTGTCTCCCTTGTTTGTTTTAAGATACATTTAGTAACTTTTTTATACAGTATATATAAAATACAAACAACACACATAGTTACATATGTAAGTAAATAAGCAGATACACATATATATTTTCAAAAACAAGTTAAAATGCCTGTAAAACACACACACACACACACACACACACACACACACACACACACACACACACACACACACACACACACACACACACGTAGAATTAAAAAAACTTTCCCAAGGCGTTGCGTATCGTGGAGAGAGAGGGAAGGAGTACCTGCGTAGGGATTACTAATTACCTTTTGGAGCTTACCTGTGTTGCCTGAGGACACTGGCCTACTGCTGACGTTGACCTGGGAGAGGAGGAGGCTGAGGAGAAAGGAAGAAGACAAGGAAGGGAGAGGAAGGAGGGACTTGTGTGTCTTGTGGAATTTTGAATCCATCATTCTTTTGTTTTGGTTTCAAGAAAGTCAACAAGGGATCCACAGTAACTCTATGTTCTTTGTCTGCTTCTCGCTTAGAGAGAGAGAGAGAGAGAGAGAGAGAGAGAGAGAGAGAGAGAGAGAGAGGAGCAAGAGAGAGATAAGGTTATTTTGTATGATATGTAAAGAACACGAGATGCCAGGAACCACTGAGATTATTTACTAGTATTATAGGTATGTAAACAACAAGGTGTTACCGGGAACCACTGAGTATATTCTAGTGAAAGATACCAATACATCAACAACATCTAGCCCTGCAAATATTTAGTTTATATGTAAGTAAACAACAGAAGGCGCTGGGAGCCACTGAAGGTATAGGCAGCCTCACTATAGCCAAGGAATTTCAAGTGGATGAGGCGCGTGTAATACTAATGTTTATCCTTGCCATATATGGGAGGCGACTGATGACGTGATATTTGGTGAAAATATATCGATCTGGACGAGAGAATGTTGAGTGTATAGTGTCATGAGAGAGATAGAGAAGTGAAAGATGTAGAGGGAAAGAAGGTGAGAGAAATAAAGAGAGAAAGGAAGTCAGGGTATTCAGATAAGAGAAATAGAAAGGGAGTGAAAGGATTCGCCCTTTCTGATGTTGGGATGTAACTTTCACCCGAGAAGGGGGAGGAGGGGGTGAGGGTGCGCAAGGGAGAAATAGATGGAGGGAGGGAAGAGGGCTGTCAGAAAGGGAGGTAGAGTAGAAAGGAGGGAGGGAGATGAGTAGGTTAAGCTAGGATAGGGAGGGAGTAAGAGGAAAGGAGAGAGAAAAGAAAGGTAGGGAGGGGAAGGGATGGAGATAGGAGGGATAGGGGGGGGGTTGCCTACCTTTAGCATCAGGAAAGAAAGACGACCACTATCTTGTTGGTATCACGAGGCAAGGATATGCCAACCCACAGTGGCATTAAGGCCCTCTTGAGCACCATACACGGTAGGAAATTGACCCTTAACCCCACCGAAGCTTAGAGTCGTCTTGGCTGACCAGGGAGCTGGAATGCAAATAAATACACATTGATTATTTAGCCATGCCAAGGACCGTGGAGGGGGGGAGGTTGTATGTATGTGTGTAAGGACAATTTTATGTGTGTTTGAGGGTGTAGTGTGTGTGTGTTTATGTAGGGGAAAGTTGTATGTATGTATGAAGACAGGTGTATGTGTGACAAAGGACAGGTGGATGTGTACATTCTGTGTATGATGGACGACTGTATGAGGTGTGTGTATACTAGTGTTATGTGTACACCCTGTGTATTCCCTTTAATAGTTGTGTGTCTGTGTAGCTGTCATCGTAGGTACCTTGTATACCCAGGTAGTCTCAACCCAGGTTTGTCCATCTGTTCGTAAGTACTATTGTGTACATACATGTGCACCCAAGTACTAGTTGACTGTGTGTACATGTTAATATACAAAGATACTCCCCTAAGTCAGTGTGACAGGTGTTTCTTGTTACTTGTCTGTACACCTAGGTAGCGGCTCTATCTCATTGTAAGTAACTACCTCTGTGTACCTGCCTGTAGCACCAAGCACGACCTTCCACGCGACCTCTGTGTGTGTGTGTGACGGGAGGGCAGGGGGCAGATATAATAATTCTGGTTGTTGGCAAGAGTTGACGAGAACCTCCAGAGTGCATCACATTAAGTCAGAGATAATATATATATATACTACTGACTACCCTGGAAACTATCTGTATTAGAATGTCTTTAAAAGTAACTATATTTGAGAGGAAATTCATCGACTTGATCAACGAGTCTCTGTTGGTCTCTGCTGGCCGGGGGAGGAAGGGTGATGACTCTTTAAGGATTTATGGACATGTCTCTCCCATCCGTCTCGTGCAGTATCTCCCCAGCAGCGCCTCCGTCAGTCCTAGTCACATCTCGTCCTCTGAACTAGGAGGGGGGGGGGGCAGAAGGGACAGGGAGATCGTCTTTTGTTTTAATAGTTTGCTAACGCCATGGACAATAAACATTCACTGAGTTTACAGAGGCATTAAAACCAGCAGTGTAGATCAGTTTGTTTACATGTTAGAGATGATAGTGTGTGTGTGTGTGTGTGTGTGTGTGTGTGTGTGTGTGTGTGTGTGTGTGTGTGTGTGTCACCGTTATAGAGCCCGACACACACTCTCACTCTACCTGGCACGTAAGGAGAGCATGACTCCTGCTGTAACATATTAAATACTTATTAATTTACTGACTCCGGGTTATTGTTCATTTGTCCTACATGAGAAACGAGAAGAGAAAGGAGTGTGATGTGTACATGGTGGTGAGAGAGAGGAGGGCAGCTAGGTGTGAGTAGCGAAGAAGGCGGAAGATAGTGGTAGTATTGGTATGGGTAGATGATAGTGGTGTGGGTTAGTGTGGGTGGAGGGTAAGGAGGGATGGAGGAAGTGTGGTGTGGATGGAGGGTAGGACAGTAGGACGGGGAGGAGGGACCCAGAGATACAGCTGGTATCCCTGGACCGCAGGTGCTGCTTTCACTGGAGTGTGGGGGAATGTGCTTTGTGTTGTGTGTGTGTGTGTGTGCAGCGAGGGTCACGAGCGACTCTCCTTCCTTGCTGCCATGGTACTCTACTCTGGTACTGTCCTCTGGTACTGGCTTTTGTACTGTCCTCCGGTATTGGCTCTAGTCTGACTGTGGTACTGTCCTCTGGTACTAGCCCTGTCACTATCTTGGTACTTACCTCACTCACCACCGTCTCAAATACTGGGGTGTCTGGTGATAGGGAGGGGGGGGTGGTGAGAGGGGGAAGGTGTCTCGATGAGAGAGGGAGAATATAGTGAGAGAAAGAGAGAGGGAGAGGGTTTGGAGAGAGAGAGAAAGGGAGGAAGAGAGGGAGGGAGGGAGAAGGGGGGTCAGTGAGGTCATGTGGGTCAGTCCTTGCTAATGACCCTGCTGACCTGCACCTCGGGACCTACCTGGCGGGGAGGAGAAGTCGAAAGTTGCGAATTCGTATTCAGGGAGTTGTTGGAGCTTCCAATAACTTGATGATATAAACCACTGACTCTTCAGGCTTCTACGCCCTTGACTCTTCAGGCTTCTATGCCCTTGACTCTTCAGGCTTCTATGCCCTTAACTCATGAGACATAAAGGCAAGCATGAACTTAGCATGCTTCCCTGTTGGGCGCTGTAAACGCTTCTGCGCTTCACCTTACACAAGGATGTAGGGGGGTGCCCAATAAAAAAAAAAAAGAAGGGCTAGGGAGGGTGGTTCGTGGTCAGAGGCTTTATACCTTCACTCAGTCTAGTCAAGTTTTGTCTGTCCCATTTCTAGCCTGACCAGAATTTTAAAAGTTATCTTAATGTATAGTTCATCCTATTCAAACCTAACCTAACCAAACCCAACTCAACTTAATCTAACTCCACTTAACTTACCCAAACACAACTCAACCTAACCAAGCCTAACTTAACCTAACTCAACTTAACCTAACCTAGCCAAACTTTACTTAACCTAACCTAATAAAACTTGATCTGATCTCACCTAAACCTGAACTGTACTGATATTTTAAACATTGTAATTTTAATAGGATTTTATTTATACTAATGTGTGTGTGTGTGTGTGTGTGTGTGTGTGTGTGTGTGTGTGTGTGTGTGTTTATCGGTATTTTCTACATCAAATATTCACTCCTGCGATTTTCTTTGGGCTTGAGTGATTTTGTTCTTTGTTTAGGTTTATTTATTTATTTAATTATTTACTGTTTTGCTTTGCCTTTTTAGTCGTATTTTTCTGGTAGGATTTTTTTTAGTGCGATTTTCACTTCTTTTTGGATAGGATTTATTTTATCTATGTTAGGATTTGTTCTCTTATTTCCGGTAGGAATTAGTTTTTCTGTGTACTCAGCCAATATTTACCTCCTCAGAGCGCTCGCCTGTGTTTGTCATCCACCCCAAGATCCACCCATCATCAGGCCATATTGTACACACACTCGGCTCTCAAACACGGCCCAAGGCTTTGATCGTGTTTGTTACATCTGGTCACCTCCTCTTGTCAAGGGCCTTTCTCCATGTTACGTTAGGTAAGTCTCGTGCCTAGTATGTTAGTATCTGCTGTGTGTATTTTCAATCAGCCCCTTGCTGTAGTCCTTTGCAGTGGTGATATATTGGTGCTGGGTGTTACAGTAGCCCTCTGGGTGTTAGTCCCTCCCAGTGCTATATTGGTGTTACAATAGCCCCCCCCTGCGTGGTAGTCCCTTCCACTGTTACTAAATTGGTCCCTCGGTGTTACAGTAGCCCCCCCTGCCTGATACAGTAGTCCCTTCCAGTACTACCTTGCTATGCTACAGGGCGTTCCATCATCCCTCACAGGCAGGAGACAATATCACTAAGGTGAGGTGAGGCAGACTGAACCTGACAAACCGTGAAGGAAACCTAACCTAACCTACAGTGAAGGTAACCAAACACATCCTTGTATTTAATCTCTGAACTTAAGCCATGTATTGTTGTCTTTTAGTCTATATATAAACTTTATTTTCCTTACTGATGGGTAGCATATATATATATATAAGTTTATATTTGTAAATAATAATAATAATAATAAGATGAAGAAATTATAGATTATGTGATGCATTAGATTTATTGTTTACAAGCTTTTGTTAATACACGGGGTTATATACAGACACCAGCTGTCTCCGGTGCTTGATTGGTTACTTTAGGTCACAGGCTAGAGGGTCAACCAATCAGCTCCCAGATTTCTGAACTGTGGTTATATTATCTGATTCTGACATCTGATTGGTTACATCAGCTTACAGACAGCCTCACAATGAGATTTATATGTTAGCATTTCTTGGTGCCTAGACACGGTTACACACGAGGCTGTTATGTCTGGTTCATTAAGAATATAATAACACATACAGTAAAACCTCCATATAACGAACTTCTCTCTCCATATAATCCGTTAGATGGAGGGTTTCACATCTAACTGACCCTCGATATTACGGACTTTTCTCTCCATATAGTCCGTTAAATAGAGGTTTCAGTGTATGTTTATAGTAAAGCCTCTACAAAGGACAGGCAGTGATGCAACATAACACAACAATAAGAGTTTATAGTGATGAAACAGCTGGTCACTCAGTGTAGCAGGTCCAGGGTTACAGTATCTCACCTTAGCTCTACGTAAAAGAAAGTTTATTGTTGCTCGTACAGTTAACTTTTTCTGACTGTTAACGTGTACTATATCACCGACAGTTAAAATAACAGTGGCCGCATCTTCATTCATCAGGATCGTCGAGTACGCTTGTTACTGGTCCAGCCAGCCAGTCGTACCTTAAGGTGTGGCACTGAGATTGGTTCATAAGGTGTGGCACTAAGATTAATTCATGAGGGCCAATCTTAGTGCCACCCTAAGTGTGTGTGTGTGTGACGTGCGTGGTAATAATCGGCCCAGCCGGTTAACCCAAAGCTAATAATAATATATCTAAAGCGGTTCAGCATCCAGTACTGACCACGACTACTTCTGTTAAGCTGGCTTTATAAGTCACACTCACATGAGGATACAACGTCATACAGTAGGATCCAAATAATGAGTTTGGAAGTCCTCCTCCTCCTCCTCCTCCTTATGGACTGTTCAAGCCGAGGCGGTACACCATCTAACACCAGTAAAAATGACAACTGGGCGCAGAGACGAGACATCAAGAACAGGAGCTGTGTTTACTCTCCTAGACAATGGTTCTTGGGTCGAGTAAATGAGATCTGTGGTGGTGAATACATGGTGTGGTGTTCCCTGGCGGCTCTCATGGTGTGGTGCTCCCTGGTGGCTCTCATGGTGTGGTGCTCCCTGGTGGCTCTCATGGTGTGGTGCTCCCTGGCAGCTCTCGTGGTGTGGCTCTTTGCCGACTATCATCACCCACAGCAACATGCAACAGCTATAACTATTATTAATATTAAGGCAGCTACATCATCCTTAGCCACACCTCAGGAGCCAGCCTGTGGTGGAGGATAGTAATGTCGCTGTCAGGACTAAACTAATTACAAAGCTGTAGTTGTGGTGCTTTGTGCCGCAGAGAACCACCACTGCCTTCATGTCACTGGTGGGTGGGTCCTCCTCCTCCTCCTTCCCTGCCACCCTTTTCAGGACACTCCCAATTCTTCTTTTTTCTGAAAATTTGGCTTCAGCTTCACAATTTTTATTCCTTTCATGACGACGCCAGAAGACCATGTTGGTAAGATATGACCTACAGTGCTGAGACTGACTAACTGACTTGACTTTATTTTTACAGTGATTTTGAGGGACAGACCCAGACCCGCTAGGCCCCTTAAGGCAGTCAGTCATCTTGGCCACAGTAGGCGACATTAAACCTACATAGTCTTGATACATTATGTACATTGTGGCAGCATTAATGGTCATCTGCTGTACTGTATATGGTTTTATACTAATTCTATATACAATGTAAACTTAACGTGTCAGTTTAAAGGAACGAGTAGAGTGTTTTGTATCTAAAAAAAAATCACTAGCTAAACATTAAAAAAAAACAGTCAAGTATAAGCAGCAAGAAGCACAGCGCCGCCAGGGATCACCAGACTTAATCTAAGGAGTAACATATTAAATACAGCACTTGGCTACCCCTCCCCCCTCCCCTCCCCCATGCCTTAAGACCAGCCCAGGCGTAAACACTGACCCACTTAATATATGGTTAGTATGTCTATATATCCATACAGACGAAGCTATATTTCAGAAGTATATCTAGTTTAGCAGAGCAACATATAATAATCTTTCTTTCTTTTTTGGCTTTCAAGAAGTAAATCAGTCTTACATTATGGAAAGAGAGAGGGAATGATTCACAATGTTTGACCAAGTTGTCTCTGTAGGTTAGGTTAGAGGGTATAACCTGCTCTCTTCTGTAAATATTATAGTGTGTGTTATTTTTTCTGTTTTTTTTTTTTTTTCCAAGACAAAAACTCTCAGTGTTAAGTTTTATATTCAATGTTTTCACCTCACAACACGACGATGGATGGTTTCAATAATCACCGTAGTTCACTTAACCTATAAACAGCCTGGGTTTTAGGTCTGGTCGGATAGATTTGTTTTCCTGTTTTATTTACTTGGTTTAAACTTTTTCCTTTGACAACAAGAGTTTAACTCTTTGATGACGATGGTTTAAACCTTTGATGATGATGGTTTAACCTTATGATGATGAGGGTTTACCTCTTTGACAACGATAATTTAAACCTTTGGCAATGGTTTAACCCTTTTGACAATGATAGTTTAACACTCCAGGACTCATAAGGTTTAGGTTCCATGAGACATGATCTGGGGGGCATTTGAGTATGATCTGAGACATCTAAACAATGGAGCACCTCCATGGGATATAATCATCAGCAGGAGTTCTTAGGTGATGTACCATACCATTTCCATGATCCAGGAGTAGTGATGATGGTGGTGGTGGTTGTGGGGAGTCTAGATGACGTACAGTTTTCTCGGGATTGTCCGCTGGGGTTCGAACGTGTGAACTCCAAGAAATGTTTGGTGTGAAGGTAAGGCCAGTCTCACTACAGAAGGGGAGGAACCTTGAGCTATCAGAGCCTCATCTTGTGTGGGTGTCTCGTCGCCCTCTGTTGGTAGGTGTGGCGGACGGGGAGGTGGTGGGCCAACCTTCTGTGGAGAGGTCGACACTGTCCGGGCTCTGTGTGACGTAGGGTCTGGCTGCCTCGGTGAAGGGGGAGGAGGAAAGGCAGCTTCTGAGGGTGGATCGGGGAGGGAGAACTGCGAGGGGTAGAAAGATGAACGTGGATGAGAGGGAAGTGGCGGGGGAAAAACAGGTGGAGGAGGAGAAGGAGGTGGGCGAGGAGGGGAAGATGGGTTTGAAGAGGAACGTGGGTGAGGAGAAGGAGGGGTAGATGGAGAATGCGTGGAAGAATCATGTGGGGAATAGAAGAACAAACTGTGAGGTTTAGGAGCAGGTGAGATGAAAAAGGAAGGAAGCGAGGAAGAAACTGTCCAATTTGGAGACAGAGGAGGAGAAGTATCAGAAGATGAGTCGGGCAAGAAGTGAGACGAACTTGGAGGAGGAGGGACACGTACAAGGCTCTGGGCAGCTACACTAGGGTGAAGGACTGATGGTGAGGCAACAAACTCGCCAGAAAATCCTGGTTCGCGTGAGTGTCCATCAAGGGAAGAGGAGTAGAGGCTAGCTGGCGCTCTCCGCAGGACTTTGCGGCCCTTCTGGCGGGAGGACCGTGCCTTGCTGCCTTGCCCAAAGGAATTCCGAGACGCTGAGGTAGGAGGCACAGTAGGAACAGTAGGTATGAATCCTGGAACTGTAGGAACTGTTGGAATGGGCTGAGGAGTCGTGGGGACAGTAGGAATGGTAGGAACGCCTGGAATAGTTGGGACGGTGGGGATGAATCCAGGTGACTCTGTGATGGTCGACACAGCAGAGTTGCTGTTCTCGTCTCTCAAACCGCCAAACGAATTTCCCAATTTCCTCAGCGACTGAAATCTTGTGACTTCGGCATCATTGTCACCTTCCAGTGGCAGGTTCTGGATGTTAGGTATTTCTTTTACCCCCACCAGGAAGGTGTTGGAGGTGGTCACCGTTCCCTGGGTTTTGGATCCTTCTGAGGCTGGACGACACCGCCACGAGTGGAACGGATGGTTGCACTTGTAGTCGGTCGCTGGTGTTGTTGGGTTGGCAAGTGTGTCGGGGAAGCTTCCACGCCCTTTTGGATCTGTCCTGGTTTTAGGGGCGAGGAATGAGGCTCCAGGTTCGGGTTCGTCCAAGGGTGGTTTGGCGGCAGTGGTGAGTCTTAGAGAGGGTTTACTCAAGCGCCTCTTGGGCTTATCACACAGGAAGCTGTGGAAGGGATGGTTACAGAAGTCGGTGAGTGTGGGTTCTGGCTCTGGCTGTGGGTCTAATTCTGGGGTTGCCAGGGGCTCTTGTCGCAGAAACAAGGGTTCAGCGGCCAAAAAGCTTCCTGAAGCTGGGGCTAAAGTAGAGGGAGGAGGAGGCTCTGTTGTAGGAGGTGGTAGAGGCTCTGTTGTAGGGGGTGGTGGAGGCTCTGTTGTGGGTGGTGGTGGAGGAGTTGTGGTTGTTGTGGTGGTGGTAAGAGAGTTGTCAGGGAAGAAGATGGATGCTGGAGGCAGGAATGATGCATCTGGACTGAGCAGTGTTCCTTGTCTCGGTGGTGTTGTTGTAGGAGGGGGAGGGGGGCGTGTTGATGGAGGAAGCGTGATTCGAGGACTTGGTGTTTTACAGAGCCAAGAGTGGAATGCGTGGGAGCAGGGGTCTGCGCCATCCCACGAGGGCTTAGGTGTCGTGGGGAAACTCCTGGGTCGTGCAGGTGGTGGCGTGTTGGTCATCGGGGCAGGCAGCACCACTCCTGCTGGGATGTTGGCCGGCTCAGGGTCGAGTAAACCTCCGGCGGGGGAAGGATCCTCCGTCGACGGTGGTCTTGTGGACTTTTGGCAGCGCCAGGCGTGGAGAGGATGGTTACACTTATCATAGGGAGTTGTAGTGGGTGGAGGAGGGGGTGTGGTTGTGGTGGGTGGAGGAGGTGACGGGAATAAGGCCTCCGAGAAGAGTATTGAGCCACGCCGAAAGTTGGTGGCGTCGGGGAATACACCAGACCCTGCAGGTGCTTCGGTTGTGGGCGGTGGTGGTGGACGGGGAGTTGTGGGTGGGCGTGGTGGGCGATGGGTGGTCCTGGGTTTTGGTGCCGGCTGACATAACCACGAGTGGAATGGATGTGAACATTTGTCATAAGTTTTGGGTGGTGGAGGTGCAGGTGTAGTGGGTGTTGGAAGGGCCTCGGGCAGCTGCTGCACCCTCGCAGTGAAGGAGGCATCAGGGAAGTCACCGAAGGCGCTCCTGGTGGGTGGCGGGGCTGGGGTGGTACTAGAAGTCCTGCACCGCCACGCGTGTAGGGGGTGGGAGCACCTGTCGTAAGGCGTGGAGGATGGTGGAGGAACCGTAGGTGGCGGTACAGGAGGACCTGGGGCAGGTACGGAGTCGGAGATTCCTCCTTTCCTAGCTTGTGTTGCTTCGGAGAACAAGATGCTACCTCGACGAGGAACAGGTGTGGTAGGTGGAGGAGGAGGCGGTGTAGTAGGTGGTGGAGGAGGTGGTGTAGTAGGTGGTGGAGGAGGTTGTGTGGTAGGTGGAGGTGGTGGTGGGACGGTAGGAGGAGGAGATGAAGGTGAACCTGGGAAAGGCACAGACTGGGGCTTTCCTACTCTTGAAGGCTCGGCATCAAGGAGGGAGCCTTGACGTGGTGGAGGTGTAGTGGTGGGTGGAGGCGGCCTCCGGGTCGTGGTAGAGGGAGGGGACACAGGGAAACGCTTCCTCGCCGCAGGACTCGGGCTACACAGCCAGGAGTGGAAGGGATGAGAACACTTGTCGTACTCCGTCTTCCTCATTCGTCTGGCGGGAGCATCGGAGCCGCTGGTGAGCTGGTCTCTGGAGAGCCCCACCGTGGCCACCACACACGCCGCCGCCACCAACACCTGCAGGAGACAACAGCATTAGTAAAATACAAAAACACTCAACAACACGACACTAACTCAGCACTCACAGTACTACAACACAACACACTACACCACACCACAATATACTACAACACAACACTATAACAACACTAACACAGCAACTCACAATACTACAACACAACACTCACAACAACACACTACACTACAATACACTCACTACAACACAACACTATAACAACACTAACACAGCACTCACAATACTACAACACATCACTCACAACAACACACTACACTACAATACACTCACTACAACACAACACTATAACAACACTAACACAGCACTCACAATTCTACAACACAACACTGACTACAGTGCAATATTCGTGTGTCATCAACATTTAACAATATATCTTGCAGTTCTAAATTGAAGGTTCAGTAAATTGGAATCAAAACTGTTAATTCGTATCCGCAGGCCTTTTTTTTCTTGTGTGTGTGTGTGTGTGTGTGTGTGTGTGTGTGTGTGTGTGTGTGTGTGTGTGTGTGTGTGTGTGTGTGTGTGTGTGTGTGTGTGTGTGTGTGTGTGTGTGTGTGTGTGTGTGTGTGTGTATGTATGTGTGTGTACCTTTTAGCAACCATGTATATGTGTGGGGATGTATGTGGTGTTGTAATCTTGTATCACACGGTAGACCATCCTAGTATACAGTACTGAAGGTGATGGTAGCAGCCATGTGTGTGTGTGTGTGTGTGTGTGTGTGTGTGTGTGTGTGTGTGAAAAGCGGGGGCAAGGTGATTCCTGGCAGCAGTTTGCCGGACTTTCTCCCGGACGAACCATAAGACCCGACAAGTGGGCCATTTAGTGGACCTCTCTAAAGAAAGCTACAGCCTGCAAGGTAACCCACCTCCTCTCCCTCCGTCTGGCCCGCCCCATCCTGCCCCAACCCCGCTCCATCCTGCCCCATCCCCGCTCCAACCTGCCCCATCCCCGCTCCAACCTGCCCCATCCCGCCCTGTCCGCCGCCCAAACTGGCGCCGAACAAATTGGTATCTCCCGACCTCTACCACCCAGATCTGTGCCGTATCACCCCGAACTGTACCATACTCTTGATTTCCCTGTGTGTGTATATATACATGTGTGTGTGTATACCTGTGTGTGTATGTGCTTCGTTGTGTGTACCAGTGTGTGTGTATGCTGGTAGGATAATGAGTTTGTATAATTATATAGGCTCTGGGCAGCTCGACAACTATTGGTTGGTTATTAGACTCTCTTAGTTGTTGTCCTACTGAGTTTAATGGACCATAGGCCATAACGACCCATGGACCGTCATGGCTACCAGACCATCATGGCCACCACACCAGCATGGCCCCCAGATTGTCATGGCCACCACACCAGCATGGCCCCCCTCCCAGACCGTTTTAAGCGACCTTCCCCCCTCCAGGGCTGAGAGCGGACTGACTTCTAATGATGGTAAAGCTGTATAAGGAAGCGAGGAGGGACAATATCCGACCCTACCTTGCTGTCCCTCCCCCTCCAGCCCCTCCTCCACCCCACTACCTACCTCTCATTACTACAGTGAAAGTCCCCCCCTCCCTCCCTCCCCTTACACAGACACCGACAGATACAGGAAGACAAAGGTAGATAGATAGATAGATAGACAGATAGATAGATAGATAGAATGAAAAGAAAATTGACAACTACCACCACCAATACACCAACACCATCACTCCACCAGCACCACTCCAACACCATCACCAGCATTATCACTCCATCACCAACACTGAGACCAACAGGTGATAACTGAGGTACAACTGTCACCTGTCCACACCTGAAGATAAGACGAAGGTTTATACAGTACTGAAGGCTCGTAACCAAACCTAACCTAACCCCACGTCACTTAACCTCACCTCACCTCAAGAACATCATCATCATCTGATTTGTTTAGACTACGATACAAAGACACGATGGTTTATGAACATTGAAACATAGAGACAGACAGACAGAGAGACAGAGAGACAGAGGGGGACAGACAAACAGACATATACAGTAGAGAGATGGTGTAAATGTTGCTCAGAGAACATCTATGGAGGATTGCAGGAACCAGTTCTCTCCCAGTAGACAGGAAAAGGTTTGGGGTTTTTTTATCCGAGGAGATATCAGACGGTGTGTTTACCCAGGGTGAAGTAATCGACAAGCCACAACAAGGAAGCGGGAGACGGGTAGACGGGTCCATATCTCTTGCGCTTGACCGAATTTGTACAGCTATACCGGTTGTTGATGGTGAGGATCTTGAGCCTTCTGTGGGGGTCTTGAGCCTTCTGTGAGCCGCCTTCTTATACTTTCTGATGATGACCACTGTTGCCAATTCCTCTTACTACCTAGCCCCAGTTCTTCACTACCTAGCCCCAGTTTCTCACTACCTAGCCCCAGTTTCTCACTACCTAGCCCCAGTTCTTCGCTACCTAGCCCCAGTTCCTCACGGGATCGTAATAATAATAATAATAATAATAATAATAATAATAATAATAATAATAACAATAATAGTAATCATAATAATACGTAATACTAATTCACAGAGGTTCCTACAGTAAAACCTCCATATAACGGATTATCTCTCCATATAATCCGCTAGTTGGGGGTTTCACATCTAACGAACCCTTGATATAACGGATTTTCCTCTCCCTGTAGTCCGTTAAATAGAGGATTCAGGTTTCACTGTATATGTTATTGGAGATGATATAATGCAGCAAAAAACCTGATTTATTTAAGATTGTGAAACATGATCTGGGTATAAATAAAGGCCGCTCTGTGTTGGGGCTGCCTGGCTCTATGTTGGGGCTACCTGGCTCTGTGTTGGGGCTACCTGGCTCTGTGTTGGGGCTACCTGGCTCTGTGTTGGGGCTACCTGGCTCTGTGTTGGGGCTGCCTGGCTCTATGTTGGGGCTACCGGGCTCTGTGTTGGGGCTGCCTGGCTCTATGTTGGGGCTACCTGGCTCTGTGTTGGGGCTACCTGGCTCTGTGTTGGGGCTACCTGGCTCTGTGTTGGGGCTACCTGGCTCTGTGTCGTAACAGTAGTAGTAAATTATCGAGTTACCTTAAGGGCAGATTGTTGTTGTTATTATCTTGTTAATACGCCGATGGTGTTTTGTTTCTTGTGTTGCCTCCAGTTCCTCCTCCTTCTCTCTCTCTCTTTCTCTTCCTTATCCTACTCATTCTTCTCCTCCTCCCATCCCTGCCTTTCCTCCTATTCTCTATCACTACCTCACACCTCCTCTCGCAACCTCACACCCTCTCTCGCACCTCACACCTCCTCTCGCACCTCACACCTCCTCTCGCACCTCACACCTCCTCTCGCACCTGACACACACACATTCTCAACATTCCGCTGGCCCTTGACATGCAATAATATAATGCAGAGTGATGCAACAGATGGTGGTGGCGATAACAAAACATGGGCTGCGGGGAATTGCAGAGCGTCGTCCATGATGTTGGCACCGTTCCCAGGTGAGGTCCGGTAGAAAGTGTGAGCGACACGTTCAACCCAACGCCTGGACGTTCACTCGCTTTTAAGTTCTTTCTTTCTATCTTTCTCTCTTTCTGTTTATTTTTTCGTTGTCAGTAAGTCAGTTTCATGTTTCCTCTGCATTTTGAAATTGAAGGTATTGATGATCTTGCAATTGTACTCGGGAAAATCAAGTGTTTTATATAATATTAAAGTTGATACCAAGTGGAAGTCATAGCCAGGGGTTGAGGTTAGGACGCAGCGGGTAGGCGGCCTTGCCCTGGGCGATGCCGTGACGTCATCACAACACAGCACTACCGAGGGCTTCATCATCAGCACTACCACCAGCACCAGGTTCACTATTTGAAAGTTAACTCACTTGACGTACGCATCAACATACTGTACCGCTTAAAAGAATATTAAAGAATGATTGAGTTTCAGATTATCTTCTCTTACACACAAACACACACAAACACCCACACAAACACACGCACAAACACACAAACACACACAAACACACAGTTGGAACTTTTTAATATTTCGTCGAATATTACCTTTTTTTAAATCCATCTTGACCATCATTATCACCACCATCACCACCATTATCATCACCACCACCATTATCATCACCACCACCATTATCACCACCGCCACCTTTATCACCACCATCACACCACCATCACCACCATTATCATCACCACCACCATTATCATCACCACCACCATTATCACCACCGCCACCTTTATCACCACCATCAAAAGGAGGTCATTGGTGTAAGTGAACCACACTATATAACGCCTTAGCCTGCTGTAGTAGTAGGTAACACAACACCCTGTCTTCCACCACTCCACCACCACTCCACCCCCATTCCTCCACTACCCCTCCTCCACTACCCCTCCTCCAACACCCCACTCCCACCCCTCCACTCCCACTTCTCCTTTACCACTCCACGCCCACTCATCCTCACCCCCTCGACCCCTACTACACCACTCCACTCCCACTCATCCACCCCCACTCCTCCACCACCAATCCAGCGTAATAAAACAGGTTGTAATATCCATCCTGCTCGGCCCATTAACATGCTAACCCTCTCTTCACTCCTCTCTGTTGTTTACATTGATAATCCTACAGGAAACAGCTGAGAGATAACCCTTAAAGACATGATCTCCCTCGTGACTTTACGGCAGCATGGTAATGTAAACACGATGACGTCACTGCAGCCATGTGGAATGCAAAGATAAGAGAGTGATAGATAGGTAGATTGATACATACATAGATAAAGATAGAGGAGAGAGAGAGAGAGAGAGTAGGATGATAAAAGAGAAAGAAAGATTGAGTGCAGGGGTTGAAGGTGGCCACCATCACAAGACCACTACAACAACAACAACAACACACACACACACACCAGAAGCAGGAGCACGTTTATGACCACAAGGGTTGAGGCCTCAGGTGTGCTGGTGGGGGGGAGCACTCACCCAGGTAGGTAATTGGCTTTCTCCAGGTAGTTCCCCAAATGCCCTGGTGAATAGACCCCTAGTTTAGTTGTAAGGCTTTACGGCTGATTTGAAAGGTATTGTGAGAAATTTGTTCGCGAGACTTAATTGGTCGAGCGCAACGAATAGGGGCTCCGGTAACTGCTACTCTGATTGTTATTAAAGTGGTGACTGGCACATGGCCCCTTGGTTGTATAGGTCTCATCCTGTCAGTAATTACGTCATGTATACGTGTCATTACTCACCACTCTTAGTGTTGTGTCATGTACAGTCCCCTTCACTACTGCGATTACAGGGGCTCCTCATATAAACATTCCACCAATCATTATCTTTGTGATATTTGGCTTTAATATTGTTTTACTCTAATTTCACTGTATGTTTATTATTGCGAGTTTCCTTCTGTAAAATGTAAACAAACACAACGCTGCCACACTGTACAAAATCTGACGAGCCCCTGTAAACGCACTAGTGAAGGGGACTGTACCTCTGTCCACAAGTATAGCCTTCCTCCCCTCTGTGACCTGTCTCAATATGTAGACACTAATGTATTTCTCGGTATTATTTCTACTTGAGATTTATACTAAGCTATATGATATTTTTTGGGGGTGTTTAGAATCATAATAAGCCCACGTCCGCCATATTGGCCAGTGAGGGACGGAAGGCTATGATATACAGAGCACCTTGTATGTAACATGTGTCAAGAAGGTTCAACAATGATTCCGGAGTTGCCACATGTTAGGAATGGTCACTGAGAGGTGGAACACTGCACCTGTGGCCAACTGTATGTGTCATTGTTCACCCACATGTCCTAACCTTACCTACCTACCCCCAACCTTACCTAATTTTCCCTACCCCCAACTTAACCTAACCTAACCTTCCCCACCCCCAATCTAACCTACATCTCTGTATTCCGAGCTTCCACTGTTGCTACTCTCAACAACAACAACAAAAAAGAGAGGGAGGGGTATTACTTCCGAACATACCATGCTTAAAAAGGGCATAACTTAACCCTCTCTGGGCATAAACGTCTCACACTACACCTAATATGGTTACAGTCGAGCGTGTTGTGGTGGAGCGATGACTTACGCCTCTTGTACAAAAACTGGGTCTCGTTGTGTTGCCCATATAGCGGTTGTGTAATGTGGTGAGGGTGTGGTGTGGTGGTGGTGGTTGGTGTGTGTGGTGGTTGGGTGGTGTGGTGGTGGTTGGGTGTGGTGTGGTGGTTGGTTGGTGGGTGATGGAGGGTCTTAGCGAGCTCTCTTTCTTTCTCTTTTCTATCTGTCCTAGGAGTGCCAATACAGAGCCACTGATCCCTGTCCTAGGAGGGCCACTAGAGAGCCACTGATCCCTGTGATGTGAAAGCCCTGTATATACCCTGTATATTTAAACCCCCCCCCCTGACCCCTGACCACCTGACTCGTGTCCGAACCAACCAATTCCCCACCCATCCGTCCACCCACCCGCTACCTGCTGTACTGTACGTGTGGTGAGTGTTGAAGTGACCGCGTAAAGACGACCGACACCATGCACATGTTGTCCCTCCCCTCCCTTACCCCCTTCCCTCCCTCTCTCCCTCACCCCTCCCTCTCTCCCTCACCGCTCTTTAAAAACAGGCGATTAAGATGCAGACAGTGTTGGGTGAGGAGGAAGGGAGGACTCCGGCCGGGGGCGTCGAGGCGGGAAGCAATGACGGCGATGGTGACATAGTGACGTCTGAAACCACCACCTCCTCCTCCTTCAATTCCTCCATCAATTCCTCTGCTTCCTACTCCCCCCTTCAATTCTACTTCCTTCCCCTTCAATTCTACTTCCTCCGCCTCCAATTCCTCTGCCTCCTACTCCTCCCCTTTCAATTCCATTTCCTCCTCCAATTTCTCAAGCTCCTCCTCCAAATCCTCCACCTCCTCCTCAGGTTCTCCATTGAGGACCTTAAGGATGAGGCCGAGACAGTAACACTTACCACGACCAGCCAGCCATTACCACCACAAACCCACCCTTCATCACCTCAAGTTAATCTGTAAGAAAACAAAACAAAACAGAAAAACCCAATTTGTATCAGTAATCAGATACAAATTACAACTCTCATGTTATTTGCTGTATCCTTCTGTATCCCTCTGTACCCTCTAAGTGTTTCTCTGGTATCTTAAATTCAACCCGACAGATCAGCAATGGTACAATTATGAGTTAGATCAACGATAACTATCATGCCTCGTTCGTTACTTCATTAGAATAGGGGAGGGGAGAGGGAGTAACACGGGGGGAGGGGAGAGGGAGTAACACGGGGGGGAGGGGTGGGGTGGGTAGCAGGGTATCGTAATGTGGATAGGTGAGTAAGCATAATGTGGGCGGGTGGGTAAGATTGTGCGGTTGGCAGGTAAGCGTGGTGAGGAAGGAGGGCGAAGTGTGGGTGTCGGTAACAACTATACGCCCTGGTTGTTGGTCCGGCTAGATATTGGGCCAATGCCAACCACCAACACCACCGCACGCGCAACCAAACTGGCTCACCTCCTCACAACATACTCTACTGCGTTCACTAATCATATAAAAATAAAAGTTAAATCGTTCACTAATCATCAAAAAAAGGTTAAAATATTCACAAGTTAATTAACCTACTCGAGGAGATCATTGTATTGGGATGTAAATAAGGAGTCAATCTCGAATGCTAGCGGCCATGTTTGTTTACATTTTCTCCGAAGAGGAAAAAGTGGCGTGTTTTGCCTCGCTATTGTGTGGGTGAGCGAGAGAGCCGGAGGTGCTGCCCCAAACACTGCCTGACTGACTCCTCTCTTTTCCTGATTTTATATCTTTGACTAGAAGACCCAAAGATACTGTAGATTAGAGATAGTGCTCGTTATGGTGACAATGTGAACGATGATATCTCTCTCTCTCTCACACTTTTTAAACTATGCGTCAGGGAGTCACTGATGGTGGACATAGGGGAAAGTGAAGTATTTCCGTGGCAGCGAAAGTGTGTGTGTATGTGTGTGTGCGTGTGTGTGGGGGGTGATGGACACAGATCATCGCCTTTATATGGTCTCCTCCACACTTTGTTCTCTGCCAGGACTAACACACACACATGGCAAGGCTGGAGGGGGAGGAGAGGGAGGGGAGGGAAGAACATAAGAGAGGTACGGGGAGATAAAGACGTAGGGAGGGTGGGAGATGGAAAGGTAGGGGAGAGGATAGAGAAGAGGGGGGGGGAGATAGAAAGGTAGGAGAGAGGATAGAGAAGAGGGAGGAGGGGAGGATAGTGATTGACTGGGGCTTTTATTATATACACACGTGAGGGAGACGTATGTTGATTCACCTGTTTCGGGAGGTACTCGATGTGTGTGTGTCTGTCTGTGTGTGTGTGTGTGTGTGTGTGTGTGTGTGTGTGTCTGTCTGTCTGTTTTAAAAATATCTCTGGTGCGTCTGTGAATTGCTTTTAACATAGACACGAAGTCGACAGTCAAAACATATTTACGGAATCCCTATCATTTCAATTTGCAGCTGTGTGCGTTCTCTCAACTGTGTGCGTTCTCTCAGCTATGTGCGTTCTCTCAACTGTGTACGTTCTCTCAACTATGTGCGTTCTCTCAGCTATGTGCGTTCTCAACTGTGTGCGTTCTCTCATGGCCGGTTTGAGGTGGACATCAACAAAAACTAAATCAGAGAATGTGGATTGAGAGAGATAGATGGCGGACAGTTTTCCTAACATTTGGAGAGAGGGAATTAATTGAGTACTGCAGACGAGGGTGCTTTTCTATACACATACATACATACATACAGACATACATACATACATACATACTGACATACATACATAGCTCGTTTTTGCCCCCAGTAGATTCCATTGTTCCTCACCCAACGCCCTTTCATCATAAGATCGAAAATCACCAGTTATATCCAATGCCATAACGCCCTAAGTGCCAAAAGTTCGATTAGCTCCACCTTAATCTTGAAGGATCACGACTTGACCTTCTTCATAGAGTCGAAAATCACCTCAAAGATCAATGGGAGTTTCACTCTTAATGGCCTTCTTGGCTTAGCTTGTTCTTGTCCATAGTGAGATTCTAACTAGCCCTAATCACTAAAGTCGAAAGTCACCTGAGAAATCCCGACAATTATGTCTCTCTGACTATTGTGAGTTAGTTCGGTCATGCCCCCAACAGGTTCTTCGCCCTGTCCATCTCTATGTTGGAGTCAATTGGTTCTTTGACACGGGAAGATAGTGCTAACCAACGAGGTAATTATGTGTCATTATCCTCACAGACAGTATGGCACAGTGGCCCTTAGAAGGAACAAGCATAATCCCGTTTTGCTGTCCGTTAGGTGGATAACTAGGAGACGATTAGAGCAGCGCCTCTAGTGTGGGCTAGAGAGGTGTGTGGGCATAAGTGTGGGGTAGAGATCTGGCCCTGAGTGTGGGAGTAGAACTGTGTGGGCCTAAATATGGGTGGAGAGAGGGAGGGGTGATAGCCATAGGTTAAGTCAGCAGCACTGTGTTGAGGGAGAGGGAGGGAAGGGAGGGAACTTTCGCTGATTATCGTCATCGTCATCGTCATCGTCATCGTCGTCGTCATCGTCAGGAGGCCGAGAGACACGAAGAGACAAGACACTTTCTCTGTTGGAGTGAATTCCTACAGAGATAACGACAGGTCTCTTCCCCCCCCCCCTTTATCTCGCGCCTACTGCATTAAACACCTTATATGTCTTTGTGTGTGTGTGTGTGTGTGTGTGTGTGTGTGTGTGTGTGTGTGAACAATAAGTAAACGAGAGAGAGTGAGTTATCTCTTCTCTCTACACTCTATCTTTATTCATTATGTCCTATCCCACTGTACCATCAACATCATCTTCCTCCTGTTACCCTCTTCATTCATTATTACATCTCTCACCATTCCTCTCTGTCTGGTAGTACAGTAGTAGTAGTAGTAGTAGTAGTGATGGTGGTGGTGGTAATAGTAGTAGGAGTTTGATTGATGTACCCTGAACGTACCCAAGCAGCTCCTATTACCTACCACCATCACCACCACTATCCCCACTACCACCACCACCACCTTCTCTTCCTCCTCCTCCAGATGGCATCAGTGACAAGCGAGAAAGTTAACCACAGCTACTGCAGGAATGTGGCGTGCGGAGGTGGTGTGGCGGAGGTGGTGTGGCGAAGGTGGTGTGGCGAAGTAACAGGTGGTGGTGGTGGTAGAACTGCAGGGGGGTTAAGGAAGGTGGAGTGGGAGGCTGAGGTGGAATGGGAGGTGGAGGACTAGGAAGAGGTCAAGATGGAGTAAGAGGAGGTCGAGGTGGAGTAGGTGAGAGAGAGAGAGAGAGAGAGAGAGAGAGAGGTTGCGGAGATGAAGAAAGAAAGAAAAAAGACGTGACAGTAGAAAGGAAGACGAAAAGGGAGGAGAAGAAGAGAGAGGAGGAGAAGAGGGAGGAGAGGAGAGGAGAGGAGGGTGATGCACGTGTCTTATGGGAGAGAAATTGACCACGTGTTGTTTGTGATAGTAGGAGTGAGCACGTGTGGCTGCCTTTCCTTCCCTTCCACCCCGCTATTACCACTACCATCTACCATCAATATCGTCTTCTACTAATCATCACCATTATCACCACTCACCGCCACCCATTATCACCACTCACCGCCACCCATTATCACCACTCACCGCCACCCATTATCACCAACTACCGCCACCCATTATCACCACTCCGCCACCCATTATCACCACCCTGGTTACCTTGTCAAATATTAACACAATGTATTAACTTGGGACGTTCTCAGTTGGGATAATTTGGGACATCCTCCACTGGACCGCTCTGGGACATTTAGTGAGCAATAACCCACACTGGACCGCTCTGGGACATTCCACACTGCCCATGAACCACGCTCGGTACATTCCACAATATATTACATTAACTCTGGACCGGTTATTTTTTTTACCTGTAGGGGTGAAGGTGTGAGGTTGTAGGCACGCAAGACCCCCAGACACCTTACCTGGCCATATATGACTCGCTATTTCATTAACACCTGTAATTAACTTCCCGGACAGGTGTGGTGTTGCATAGCTTAGCCAGTGGACGATGACGATGAATATTTACCTCCATATAACGGACTTTTCTTTTCCTAAAATCCGTTAGTTGGAGGGTTTTCATTATCTAACGATCACCTCAATATAATGGGCTTTATCTATGTAGTTCGTTAGAGGGAGGATTCACACAACTAATGGACCCTCATAACGGATTTTCCTCTACAGTCCGTTAAAGAGAGGTTTTCCTGTATATTTAAGGAAGATGCTGTTGTATTTCGTAATTTTTCGCTCATTTTGGAATACCATTTAGTGAGTGAAATGAAGAGATTGACGAGTGGTTGGAAAAAAGGCGTGAGGGAGTGATGGGTGTAGAGAGACGGAGTGAGGGGTAGAGAGAGGGAGTGAGGGGTGTAGAGAGAGGGAGTGAGGGGTAGAGAGAGGGAGTGAGGGGTAGAGAGAGGGAGTGAGGGGTAGAGAGAGGGAGTAGAGAGAGGTAGAGAGAGAGTGAGGGGTAGAGAGAGGGAGTGAGGGGTAGAGAGAGGGAGTGAGGGGTAGAGAGAGGGAGTGAGGGGTAGAGAGAGGGAGTGAGGGGTAGAGAGAGGGAGTGAGGGGTAGAGAGAGAGAGAGACGATACGAGACGAAGAGAAACCGAGAGAACTTGAAGAGAGAGATAGAAGGACAGAAGAGGAAGGAGAAGGGAAAAACAAAGACGAGATAAAGAGAGAGAGAGAGAAAAGTTCAGACGAAAGACACTCATATTAAGCGAGAGAAAGACAGAGATAGAGAGAGATATAGCACTGGAGTCGCCGTCTCTCAAGAATTTACAAGAGACAAACAGACAGATATAATCACACTGACAATAAGTTATAATGACAGACACCCCTCCTACTCCTCTCTCCTCTACCAAAACCCCACCTCCCCTAACACCCCCATCCTCCCAACACACCCCACCCTCCCTAAAATTCTCCCCCAATACCCCACCCCCCTCTATGATATATACACCATCTAAATTATATATTAAAGGTCTCCTCGGTATATATAAGACAGAACTATTAAGAGGTCAGGTCAGGTCAGGTCAGGACAGAGAATGAGAGGATTAAATCATAAGATACAAAGAGATACAGAGTCGTGTGTGTGTGTGTGTGTGTGTGTGTGTGTGTGTGTGTGTGTTTTAATTGTATCTGTTTGTACTGTTTTTCAAGCACTCTAGGTATTGGATAGTGTGTTTGTTAGGTTAAGTTAGGATCTTTTATGGATCTGCATTCCTTTAGACTCGTGAGAATATGTCCTGTCAAGTTGCTTTCATCCCCAAGTGCATTTGTGAGAGTCTCTGTGTGTGGTGGCGGTGATAAGGCACTCGTTGGTGTGGCTCGGCTTCACCATGGTTGAAATTCCTCATACTTCCCGCTACTTAAAGAAGGAGGAGGAAGATATCAGGAGGAAGAAGGAGGAGGAAGATATCAGGAGGTAGAAGGAGGAGGAAGATATCAGGAGGTAGAAAGAAGGAGGAGGAAGATATCAGGAAGTTGAAGGAGGAGGAAGATATCAGGAAGTTGAAGGAGGAGGGAGATATCAGGAAGTTGAAGGAGGAGGGGTGGTGCAGGAGGAGGAACATATAACATCATCACCACCAGCAGGAGAAGCAGCAGCAGTAGAAGTCACAGTAGGGGGTCCACCAGAAGCGTTATTTACGAGGTGGTCCCCAAAGGTCACCACCAAGCAGCAGATTAATGAGAGGAGAAAGTGCATGGTAAAAGGTGTAGACGCTGTGACGGTACTATGCGGTGCGTGATCATGGGGTACACTAGAGAGAGGGGGGGGGGGTGAGGGAGGAGCAGTAGTGAACCGGTACAGTGGATAAACGTTCCAGTATAGCGGGGAATTTTGGACCGGTACATCACGTGATTATGTGGGTTATTTAATATGTTGGTTTCCCCAGTCCCCTCCCCTTCTCCCTCTCCCTTTCTCTCCTCATTCCCATCTCTCCCTTCCTCTCCCCCAACCCCTCCCTTCCTCCTCCCTTTCCCCCTCTTCTCCCCTTCCCTCCCCTCCCCTCCTCCCTGGACAGATATTCACAACAGTAGTAAATGACTTGTGTTGAGAATGGAAGTGTTGTATTACGAATGTGTTAGTGTGACTCCTGTACTGTGCATACTGATGAGTGTGTGTGTGTGTGTGTGTCTGTGAGCTAGACGGTCGTATGGGATAGCAGGAAGGTACTAGAGGGTACCGAGGGGCCGTGAGAGGACGGTCGGTACGTCACTCAAGAGGATCGGGTGGGAGAAAGTAAGACCGTACAGGCGGTATTTAACAGGTAATAACAGGGTTTAAACTCAGGTGTTGACAAGGGGGGCTGTTACCTCTCTCTCTCTTTCTCTCTCTTTTCTTTCATTTCTTCCTTCCCGCCCTGTTTTCTCTGTCCATCCTTCCCGCCTTCCATGTTTTTCCTTCATTCCCTTCCTGTTTCTCTCCTTCCCTTCCTGCCCTCCGTCTATATCTTCTTCCTTCCTTCCCTCATGGCCAGCAGGAGGGAGGTGGTGGTGACCTTGGGTGGGGTCATCAACTAACAGTGGCAGCCTCGGCACGTGTTTACACTACTGAATACCTTCACTGTTTATATGTGTGTGTGTGTGTGTGTGTGTGTAGAGTGAGGTGTACATAATTGTGTTTGTGTGTGTGTTAAAGACAGTAGTTTGTGTATGTATGTATGTATGTTTACCTCTAGGAAATACATTATCGAAATAGAATGTATTGAAATGAACAAAAATAAGATTAAAGAATAAGAAAGACAGAGTATTAAAAAGAAAAAGTGAAATGATGAACACACACACACACACACACACACACACACACACACACACCTTGAGCCGTCAGTGTTGCATCGTGTTTGGCGTGTGAGTGATGGAGAAAGGTCGCAACATCATCTCTTTTATATTACCAAGTGTGACCTTCAGTTGCCAGCGAGTTATTTATGTTTTTTTTACCTCCTTTTTTTTATTGTATTTTGACGGTGTGAAGAGTTGTTAGTTGCTGTGCTTTTAATGAGGTCGTCTTTTGTGGATAATTTATTTTTCTTCTTTATTCTTCTTCTCCTCATTCTTCTTCGTCTTCCTTCTTCTTCTCTGGTAATTAGTTATGTGTTATTATCGTTTAACATTCTCGTCGTGTTTGGGACTTCAACCTTCCACAAAATATTATCTAAACTCTTATTCTTTTTTTTTATCTTTGAAAGTTGTGAGTTCTGACAGCTACCACAGCCACCACACCACTCGCCACCATACCACAGCCACCACACCACTCGCCACCATACCACAGCCACCACACCACGCACCATACACAGCCACCACACCACCCATACACAGCCACCACACACTTCGCCACCATACCACAGCCACCATACACAGCAGCACCACCACCACAGTTTACTACCACACTGACTCCCCTTTTACCACAACCTGACTCCCCCGCCCCTCCGCCCCTCACATGCCGCGAACTTGGGAACTCGTTTTAAATTGTGGAGTTTATCTGCACTTCTGCCTGCACGCATTAAAGAAAAAAGATCTTAATAGGAAAGTTGGTGGAGGGTATGGGAGGTGGTGGTGGTGGTGTGTGGAGTGTGTGTGGTGGTGGGTGGTATGGAGGTGGTGGTGGTGTGTGGGTGGTGTGTGGTGTGGGAGGAGGTGGGGTGGTGGTGGAGTGGCATGGAGTGTGGTGGTGGTGGGAGGGTATGGGAGTGTGGTGGTGGTGGAGTGGTATGGAGGTGGTGGTGTGGTGGTGGAGTGGTGGTGATGGTATGGAGTGTGGTGGTGGTGGGAGTGGTATGGAGTGTGGTGGTGGTGGTGTGGCATGGAGGTGGTGGTGGAGTGGTATGGAGGTGGTGGTGGTGTTGAATGAAGTGTGGTTGGTGATATGGAGTGTGGTGGTGGTGGTGTGGTATGGAGTGTGGTGGTGGTGGTGTGGAATGGAGTATGGAGGTAGTGGAGTGTGATGGTGTAATGGAGTGGAGTGTGGTGATAGTGGTGGTGGTGGTAATGGTTGTGGTGGTAGATTCGAACCCAGTACCCCGAGGGGAACAGAGGCAGTTGAACAACCCACTACGCCATTACCCCTGCAGTCAGTTTACTCACAAGAACATCTCTACAATATACCTTACCTTACCTTATATATACTGTCAGCTGATTAATACTGCACTCTTCTCATTCTTACTAAAAAATACTTGAATAATTTTTTTTCCGATTATAAATGGTGAATGTGAACGGAACCCCAAAAAATATGTATTGTTAATTTGCTTTTCCTCTTCGTGCGGAAATTAGCGAATATTGTTAATAATTGTGTGTGTGTGTGTGTGTGTGTGTGTGTGTGTGTGTGTGTGTGTGTGTGTGTGTGTGTGTGTGTGTGTGTTAAGTGAGGCGGGAGACGTTTTAAACTGTCTTTGTGTAAATAAACATTGGTTAAATATTGTATTGTATATATTTGGGGTCTTAGTGTGTTGTGGTTAAAGAGGAGGGGGAGAGGGAAGAGGAGGAGGAGGGGGAAGAGGAGGAGGAGACGGAAGAGGAGGAGGAGGGGGAAGAGGAGGAGGAGACGGAAGAGGAGGGGAAGAGGGAAGACGGGGAGAAGAATTGAAACACACACACACTGACACTAGGGTCACAACACTCACCTGACACAAGCAACGGGGAGACACCTTCATACTGACGGAGGTGACGCTGGGGGGACCATAACTTCTGCTGCAGCGGTGGTGTCTTTTTGGGAGGGGGGGTGGGGGGGGGACGCTTGGAGGCCCCTGTGTTCGTCTCCTGCTGTAGCTACGGCTGGAAGTGAAGTGGTCACAATCACATATTAAGTCCTTGTGTCTACGTTGAGGTCAGGTCAGGTCACGCGCTGCTGGCCTGTCTGGCTGGCATGACTTATGGCACCAAGTCCACACTAGAGATTATTGTCTGCTTGTTTTGCCTTTATGTAGTAAATTAAATACAGAGTTGACTGTCAAGTGTCTGTATGTTAATCGTTCCTAAAAACAGAGTTGGTTGATCACTTCAGTTCAGCGTTTAGCGTCCTATGTTAACTGTACGTGTGTCGGGCGACGCTTGGCTGAGGGCTGAGAGTTGGGTATTGCTGGTCAATAGGGAGGGCACGAGGAACAGCCGACCGAGTGAGCTCTGGCCGGTCCAACAGTGAACTGGGCAAACCACAACCTCGCACACACACACGCTGCCTCTCTCTCTATCTCTCTTTCCGTGCCCAACACACACTCTCTCTCTCTCGTAGCACAGTCCTGACACTCTCTCTTGCCTTTTCCCGACCTCTCTCTCTCTCTCTCAGCCTCGCTCTGAATCCCTTTACAGCCCGTCACTCATAAGGGTGTTACTCCAACAAGACTTCAGCCGACGCCGTAACTCACAGTACCATGACCCTCGCACACCTCCATTCAGGATCTCATTAAAACATAAACGTAAATTATTTCCCGTCACTAACTGAGGCAGGATACTTATGGGGCAAATGTTGAGGGGGAAAACGTGTAGTGTAGTGTAGTGTGAGTCCCGTGTAGTGTAGTGGGAGTCCCGTGTAGTGTAGTGTGAGTCCCGTGTAGTGTAGTGTGAGTCCCGTGTAGTGTAGTGGGAGTCCCGTGTAGTGTAGTGTAGTGGGATTCCCGTGTAGTGTAGTGTGAGTCCCGTGTAGTGTAGTGGGAGTCCCGTGTAGTGTAGTGTAGTGGGATTCCCGTGTAGTGTAGTGTAGTGTGAGTCCCGTGTTTACCGAGGTGCTGGCTGGGTGTAGTACATGAGTGTTGGTGGGTCAGACGTAGGTAAGTGGTTAAGGGTGTTATTGCGCACTATAAGTATAGGGTCTTGGTTTATGCCTGGGTGTAGTGTTGGAGGGAGGGAGAGAGGAGGTGTTGGAGGAAGAGATGGGGTGTTGGTGGGAGGGATGAGGCGTTGGAGGGAGGGAAGGAGTGTTGGTGAGTGAACATAAAACTTAGTGTTACACTTAGGGTTTATCCATAGTTTATATAACGTAACAGTAAGTGTTTAGAGTCTGGGTGTAGCGAAGTGTAACGTTGAAGGGGGGGGGGGTGTTGCTGGGCATATTTGGGTATAGTGTTTGTTGAAGCTTTAGGTGTATAACAAGTGTAGTAGTGGTGGTGGTGGTGGTTATAAGTGGGTATAGATGAGAGTATATTGATGCCCATGGGCATTGAAGAGTTGATGGGCATGGAAGAGTGAGTGGTTGTTAATGCCCCTGGGTATACGAGAGCGTAGGTCGTCGGGGAAGTGTTTGTGGGCAGCGGGGTCTGGGTGGGTATGTGCCCCGTGTCGCCTCCCGGTCCTGCACAACTTTTACTTCACAATCAGCAGTGTTCCTCCTCGCTCTAGGCCCTATACCCAGATCACAGCCAATACCAGTGATGGTGTTGGTGGTGTTGTGGTAGTGGTGTTGTGGTGGTGGTGGTGGTGTGTGTAGTGGTGTTGTGGTGGTGGTGTTGTGGTAGTGGTGGTGGTGGTGTGGTGGTGTGGTGGTGGTGGTGGTGTTGTGGTAGTGGAATTGTGGTAGTGGTATTGTGGTAGTGGTGTTGTGGTGATGTTAGTGACTTAGGATAGTGGTATGGTTGTGGTGTCGTTGTAGTGGTGTTGGTGTTGTAGTAATGGTGTTGCGGTAGTAAAATTTCGACGATTATAAACAACAACAACAACAACTTTCCACCACCAATCACTGGACCCCCCCCCCTCCCCAGGACTGCCACAGGGACTATTACCACCACCAACACCACCACCACCACCTCGACCAATCAAAGCTCGACTTCATTTTAAAACCTCAATAAATTTGGCTACAGGATGATGAGTTAACACCCTCCCCCCCGGCCAGCTATCAGGCGTCCTCAGCCCCAAGTCGTGTTCACTTGTCAAAGGTGTTTATCTATTGAGGAAGAATTAGTTATAAAGACAAACGAACATATACAGGGGAGACCTCCATTTTACATATATACAAACATACATACATACATACATACATACATACATACATAAAAACATTTGTGTGTGTGTGTGTGTGTGTATGTTAAACAGTTGGACATTCACGTTGATATAATCTGTGTTCGGTAAATGTTAGGGTTGGTGAGAGAGAGAGAGGACACTAACCTTTACTGATCTTCTATAATACCTCCTCCTCCTCATCTTCCTCCTCCTTATCCTCTTCTTCCTCCTCCTCCTCTTCTTCCTCCTCCTCCTCTTTTAACTTCAATGATCTTTACTCTTCAGTGATGGTGTTGGTGAGCAGGAGGACAGGACTCCTGCTGACCTGCCCCCCCCCCTCTCTATCTCTCTCTCTCGTCACTTCCAAGTCACCAGTCGTCTCCAACTGTCATCAGTCATCCCCAACAGTCACCAGTCACCTCCAAGAGTCCCCAGCCTCCTCTTCCCCCTCCTCCTCCTTCACCACCACTTCCTCCAATGAAGGTGGAACTTGTCCCTCGATCTATAAAAGGATACCTGGTGTTAGATGACCAGAGATACACCGCAGACTGGCACAGAACAAACCCTCTCGCTCACTCACACCTGACCTCTACCCTGTCGCAACCCCCCCAGTCACCTCCAACAGTCACCTACAACAGTCACCTCCAACAGTCACCTCCAAAGTCACACCCAACAGTCAACAGTCATCTCCAACAGTCACCTCCAACAGTCACCCCCAACAGTCAACAGTCATCTCAAACAGTTAAGTCAGCTCTAGCAGTTAAGTCACTTCCAGCAGTTAAGTTACCTCCAACAGTCGACAGTCATCTCCAACATTCAACAATCACCTCCGACAGTCGCCAGTCACCTCCAACAATCACCAGTCACCCCCAACAGCCAACAGTCACCAGTCACCTCCAACAGTCACCAGTCACCTCCAACAGTCACCAGTCACCTCCAACAGTCACCTCCAACAGTCACTAGTCACCTCCATCAGTCAACAGTCACCTCCAACAGTCACCCCCAACAGTCAACAGTCACCTCCAACAGTCAACAGTCACCTCCAACATTCAACAATCACCTCCGACAGTCACCAGTCACCTCCAACAGTCACCCCCAACAGTCACTAGTCACCTCCATCAGTCAACAGTCACCTCCAACAGTCAACAGTCACCTCAAACAGTAAACAGTCACCAGTCAGCTAACACACCTGCATGGTCTTTACATTCACTAACATCGTCTACCTGTCCTAATAAATGCTTTCTTAATGAGCTGAACACCTGACCCACACCTGAACACCTCCTCCTCCTCCTCTTCCTTCTATTCTTCCTCCTCATGCTTCTCCTCTTCCTCCTGTTGTTCCTTTTTCTTCCTTCCATTCTTCCTTTTCTTCACTTCTTCCCCTATTCTTCCTCGTTTCCTCCCATTTGTTTTCTCTATTCCCTCCTCCTCCTCCTCCTTCTTCCTCCATATTCTTCCTCCTCTTTCCCTATTTTTCCTCGTCTTCTACTTTTCTCGCCGTCTCCTCCCCCTTCCCCTCCTCTTCTCTCTCCCCCTCCCCTTCTCCCCCCCCCCCTCCATGTTCTCTACAAGTTACACACGCTCGCCTGTCACTTGTGATACTAATTAGTTCCCGTCTTAAGTCCAGCGGCTGAGTTACCCCCACCACCACTCCTTCACCACCACCACCACTCCTTCACCACCACCACCACTCACCACCACCACCACCCTCACCACCACCACCACCACTCCCTCACCACCACCACCACCCTTCACCACCACCACCACCCTTCACCACCACCACCACTCCTCTCACCACCACCACCACCACCACCTCACCACCACCACCACTCCTCACCACCACTTCACTCCCTCACCACCACCACCATCTCACTTCACCACACCTCACTCACCTCACCACCTTCACCACCACTCACCACCACCATCCCCCACCACTCACCACCCTGACTGCGCTACTCCCTCACCACACTTTCTCTGCACCTCACGTCACGAGCACTCCCCCACCCACCGAGTCTTCCCAATATTTCTGTCCACTCCCGTCACGGCGTATTAGCAAAGGTGGGCGGCAAAAAGACTCAAGGAGGGAACGTCTCTCCTCCTTGGCGGGTTCTGGCGACGTTCTCCCTCCTTGGCGGGTTCTGGGCGACGTTCTCCCTCCTTGGCGGGTTCTGGGCGACGTTCTCCCTCCTTGGCGGGTTCTGGGCGACGTTCTCCCTCCTTGGCGGGTTCTGGGCGACGTTCTCCCTCCTTGGCGGGTTCTGGGCGACGTTCTCCCTCCTTGGCGGGTTCTGGGCGACGTTCTCGACCTCCTCCTTGGCGGGTTCTGGGCGACGTTCCAACAGTCTTACGTCACGCTCTGGCAAGTCACCAAAAAGGGATCCCCCGTTTGTATCTCAAGTTAGAAAGCACAGCCAATAAGGTGTTAGCACTAGAGAGATACGGTGAGAGAGAGGCGGGGAGTGAGAGAGAGAGGGGGGGAAGAGAGAGAGAAATGGAAAGAGAGAGAGAGAGAGAGAGAGAGAATAAAAACATTATATTTTCAGCTTCTCCGTCTTAGCTCTGTTGCCAGAAGCGACTGTATTACTCCGCATCATAATGTAAATAAGGCAGTACTAATCATCCCAGCTGGGAAAGTTTTACACCTGCACCAAATATGTGATTTATGACATTCTTCACACTCTTAGAACTATATTATAATAGATGAAATAGTGTGATATGGTGTGTAGTGTGTGTTATGGTGTGTAGTGTGTGTTATGGTGTGTAGTGTGTGTTATGGTGTGTAGTGTGTTATGGTGTGTAGTGTGTTATGGTGTGTAGTGTGTGTTATGGTGTGTAGTGTGTTATGGTGTGTAGTGTGTGTTATGGTGTGTAGTGTGTGTTATGGTGTGTAGTGTGTGTTATGGTGTGTAGTGTGTGTTATGGTGTGTAGTGTGTGTTATGGTGTGTAGTATGTGTTATGGTGTGTAGTGTGTGTTATGGTGTGTAGTGTGTGTTATGGTGTGTAGTATAGATGATTAGAAAATTATAAAAGAAATGAATTTTAAACTAGTAATGAGTTTTTCGGGTTTATTTCAAGATTAAGGTCTCTCCCCTAACTTATTTCACCTGATGATTAAACACTAACGATACCCAGATTGGATTAGATTACATTGGTGTTAGGTTAGATTAGCATTAGGGTGGTTTATCTTCAGGTAAAATAAGATGGGTTGCTAAACTGGGTTTTCTTTTCTGACAGATATATCAGTTGGTTAATTTTTTTTTTTTAAGTCTTGCAGGGTCAGAGGCACACACACACACACACACACACACACACACACACACACACACACACACACACACACACACACACACACACACACATATAGTTACACAGACACACATACACAAACATACATATAGTTACACACACACACACACACAAGGACTGACTCGGGTGAAAGGTCTCCCAGAGCCACATTCCTGAAGTGAAGGTTTAACCCACAGGATCATCGCTAGGGGGAGAGAGAGAGAGAGAGAGAGAGAGAGAGAGGTTGGTAATGGTAGGGGAGTGGGTAGGAGAGAGTGAAGAGAGAGGTGTGAGAGGAGGAGGAGGGTGGATGGGTAGGAGTGAGAGAGGAAGAGTGTAGTATGCATGATTAGAGAGGAGGGAGGGTGGAGGATAAGGTAAAGTGGAGGGCTAAGTAGGGTGGAGGGTTAGGTATGGTGAAGGGTTAAGTAGGGTGGAGGGTTAGGTATGGTGAAGGGTTAAGTATGGTGGAAGGTTAGGATGGGATTAGGAGATAGGTATAGAGAGGGACAGGGTGTTGGGTGATTGTACTGTAGATGGTAAGGTAGATAGGTAAGTAGTAAAGCAGGTAGATTAATAGGTAGTTGAGCAGGTAGATAGGTTGGTGAGGACTAATGACTGTTACCCTAAGAATACCCAGAGTAGATCCTAACATTTTTTTCTTTAGGCCTAGGGGGCTGGCTGGGTGGAGGGAGTGTTTGTACCTGGTAGCTTGCTAGGTTATTAAGGTCACAACCAGCCTTTAAGGTTATATCTCGTGTGCCCCAGCAAGATTATGTCGCATACCTCCCAGGATTATACATAATTATAATCTTTGATTTTTTTTTAAATGTATAATATTGTGTCTATTTTAAGGTGCATTATGATTATATGTTATTTTCTTATTCTTCAAGTTGCTCTATTGTATATAATTTATTTTTTTTAATGTTTTATAATTTGTAAATTCATCTTTTAACCTTTTTTTCAGGGTCTAAACGTCACAGTTCGAATCTAAGAGAGCGGGAGGAGGTGATCTTTGGGGTGTGGACCTGTGTGTGTTTGTCAGGCGTCACCTTGTGTGTGTGTGTCTCTGTTTTTACTGCCTTACCTGCTGTCTTGTCAACATGTGTGGAACTGATGGCTACGTGGAGGCTGTATCAACACGTGTGGGGACGTTTAGGTGGACTCTGTATAAGCAGGTACTGTAATTACGAGAGTTTGGTTTCTAAAGTTTTGAGGGAAGTTGCTTATAGGACTGTAGGAATATCTTTAAAGAACGACTCACTAACAAGATGATAAACAGAGACTTGCCTTAACAGTAAGTTTGATAGATACACACATACATATACAAAAAAGTGTGAGAGCCATATTAAAATATTATACAACATATATAAGGCTAACCAGTATATAAAGAGGGTATCCAATCCTCCACTCAGTCGGGAAACGCATTCAGGACCCATACCTCGCGTGGGAAATCCTTTAACACTGGTGATATCAACGACTGTGTGAATGAACCTAAATTATTCCAAAGTTGGGTGCACATTGTTAACCCCAGAACCCAGGATAGCTTCTGACTCTATTGGGACAAAACTATACCGATCGTTAAGATACCCAGTACTTGAGTGTCCTCCTGGAGTGCTTGTAGCTCACCACCACCACCAAAATTGTTTGGTTGCACTGTGAGGGAGATACGAAAACACTATAGTGGAAATGCACTAACTGACCCATGCCATCCTTCCCAGGTAACAATGAGTGAACTTAACGTGTGGATATAGAATCATTGGAAAGAATTCAGAGGAGAATGACAAGACTAATCCCGGGCATTAGGAACCTTGGGTATAGAGACAGGTTAAAGCATCTTAATTTGCACTCCCTCGAGAGACGTAGAGCAAGGGGCGACCTGATAGAGGTGTATAAGTGGAAGTCAGGGCTAAACAAAGGGGACATTACAAAGGTACTCAAACTATCCAACCAGGAGCGAACTCGTAACAATGGTTTTAAATTAGACAAATTTATATTTAGGCGTGAAATAGGTAAACACTGGTTTGGAAACAGAGTAGTGGATGAATGGAACAAGTTACCAAACATCATCATTAACTCGAATACGCTGGATAGCTTCAAACATAGGTTGGATGCTTATATGAGCAATAGGGGTTGGGTGTAAACGGGGCTGCCCAGTATGGGCCAATAGGCCCGCTGCAGTTTCCTCCATTCTTATGTTCTTATGTCTTTGGGATCTTAAGGTATGGGAGTTCCTTGTGTGTGCTGTAGCGAGGATTGGCCAGTCTTCTCTCGATTATTACACGGACATAATCGTAGGGGGGGGGGTGTGTTGGAGTGTTTCCACGCGTCGCCGTCAATCTGCTCATGATGGATCGTTCAGCGGAAATAATTTCACGTTGAGACGGGTTTTGGGGCGAGACATGGCGCCCCATCTTATGATTTCACTTAATAATTAGCCTTTAATGTTGATTTTGAGGGTTTGGCAAATATTCTGATGTCTGGGAAGTGAACTCTACTCTTATTATTATTACTGTTATTAGCGTTACTGTTATTATTATTATTATTATTATTATTATTATTATTATTATTATTATTATTACATCATAATATTTAATGACAGAACACAATTTAAACTCCAAACTTGGGTTAAACAGGCTCATACAAATAATAATAATTAAAATTTACAGAATGTGAAAGTCATAAATTTTTTCCCTTCTTAGTCTGGTAGTTTTCGATTCATATTATCAAATGCGAAAGAAATCTAGGTTGAAGGAAGTATGGGGTCAATGGTGGGTCAACTGTCCGGCCTCTGATGACCTCGATAACCAGGTATTATTTTTGTATGTCTGTAGAAGAGGGAGAGGAAAAAAACTGGTTGATATCTACTTACATAAGACCTGTGTGTTAATACAATGTGTCAAGGGGTGTAAAGGGAATGTTCGGGAGTTAGATAATTATGCTATGATGTACCCCTGCATGGACACACACACACACACACACACACACACACACACACACACACACACACACACACACACACATATACATATACGCTCGTACATTCACACCTCGTTCATTCATACACTGACAGACACACAGTCTCGTACATTCACCTCTGTATACAGGAGAGATAGACAGAGAGACCGAGAGAGAGAGAGAGAGACAGTGAGAGAACATCAAGGTAGGTCAACGAGACATCAAAGGTAGACATTAGCCCAGAAAGTGAGAGGGACAAATTATCCGCTAATTCCCCCACCACGACAGCTGTGGCAGGTTATGAAACACTTTAATACCATTGTTCCATGTGACTTTATGGGCCACTGTCACCTTATGAGCAGCAACTTATGACTGTGACTGGCAGGAGAGGTGTGTGTGTGTGTGTGTGTGTGTGTGTGTGTGTGTGTGTGTGTGTGTGTGTGTGTGTGTGTGTGTGTGTGTGTGTGTGTGTGTGTGTGTGTGTGTGTGTGTGTGTGTGTGTGTGTGTGTGTGTGTGTGTGTGTGTGTGTGTGTGTGTGTGTGTGTGTGTCCCTTGTATAATATAATATACTGTACTCTCTGAAAGGACAGTTAATTGTAAATGAATGGTTTGTTGTGATTGATGTTGGTTTAGGTTTTAACTGTGTCTGGTTACTCAAGAGCCTTCCATCTCTCTGTTATCTCCTGAACCCTAATCATATGTCCTCTCGTGCTGGTGGTGCGTGACGTCACAAAAGAAATGTCCCGGGTTCACGTTTTCCATCTCTTTCAGGATATTGGAATGTCTCAATGAGATCTGTCCTGTTGTGCCTTGTCTGAAGGGTTGTTTTTGCCAAGGCCCTCAGTCTGATTGGGGTAATCGAGATGGCATAGTTCAGGAATCATCTTAATTACTGTGTGTTGTACTTTTTTTTTAGGGATGTTAGGTGTTTCTAGATGTAGGGTCTCCATGAGATTTGTACAGTTAAAGGAGCATTTCTTCACTGGTGCTCCGCCTTCAAAGAGAGGAAGATAAACAAACAGATAGAAAATAATAAAGAAGCGAATAACAGACGATCAGGCAGAGAAACAGACAACCGGAACACATACTCAGACAGTCACGTGCACACAAACACACACACGGACGACGGACACTTCAACAGGTAGAGAGACGCGAGAGTAACACACAAACAGACAGACTCAAGTGTTGTGTCCCTGTATGACCTCCAACAAAAACATGAACTAGACAATGGGGGGGAGCACAAGCGGCGGCCACCCACAGAGCACTGCCCTATACCAGCTAAATGTGACCAACTCAGTTTGTCGCACCAGGAGAAAGTGGATCCAGAGGTGTGTGTGTGTGTGTTTTTTTTCCCTGTCGTAAGAAGGTGTGATTGCCGATAAACATGGGCTTTGGAGGCAGGTTGGGTGTGGGTCATCAGCAGGTGTGGGTGTGTGTCGTCAGCAGGTGTGGGTGTGGGTCGTCAGCATGGGTAGCACTGGTGGTAGTTTCATTTGTTAATTTGTACTGGAACATAATTTGTAACACTGGTGGTCTTGTTTTTGTACAGGAACCCTGCTGGAGGGACATTGGCTTGTACTGGGACACTGCTTATGCTTGGAAACTACTTGTTTTAGGGCATTGGTTGTGCTGGGACACTGCTCATGTTAAACACAGCTCATGTTAACACACTGCTCATGTTAACACACTGCTCATGTTAACACACTGCTCATGTTAGACACTATCCATGTTAAGACATCACTGTACTCATATTTTGACAATTGTAACAAGGTAACACTGACTGTCCTAAGAATGAGAATGTTGAATACGCTTTATGAATTAATGAGTAAAGTTAGTATGAGGAGTTTATTAGTATGATGAATATAAGGAGTAAGGATGATGAGTATTCTGGGCCAAGATGAGCATAATGAGGCAATATTGATAACTATTGAAGTGTATTATGAGTGAGGACGATGAGTGTATGAACTATGATGAATACTGTACTGTACAATGAATGTGAGTATTGTGGATAGAAGATGAGTAAGAATTATGAATATGAGTGGAGTATGGTGGGTAAAGAGGATGGGTGTGTGAGTATGGAAGTTGAGTGTATGAGTCAAAATGAGTAAAACTGTGTGTGTGTGTGTGTGTGTGTGTGTGTGTGTGTGTGTGTGTGTGTGTGTGTGTGTGTGTGTGTGTGTGTGTCAAGATGGCTAGATGGGACAGGGCTGTACTACCATGAGGCTGCTGGTCGATGGGGCAGTCACCACGGGGGGTAGTTAGTGTCACGAGCTTTGATTATCTGCCCCCTGCTGTTCGTCGTCAAGGGTTACACTATCAGCAGATCTGTATCTTGTCTAGCCTGCCTCACCTGCTGACTGTGTGTTGTCTGGTCCTTAACCACCTGGCAACAGCACCGCGCTTACCTTACTACCACCACCGCCGCCGCCCTACACCAATACCACCCCGATCTACACTACCTACCACCACCACCCTACAATACCACCCCGATCTACACTACCTACCACCACCACCACCCTACACCAATTTCTGATCTACACTACCTACCACCACCACCTCTACACCAATACCAATCTACACTACCAATTCTGATCTACACTACCCACCACCACCACCACCCTACAATCATCCCTGATCTACACCTTACCTACCACCACCACCCTACACCAATAATACCAATCTCTGATCTACACTACCTACCACCACCACCACCCCACACCAATACCACCCCGATCTACACTACCTACCACCACCACCCTACACCAATACCACCCCGATCTACACTACCTACCACCACCACCCTACACCAACCACCCTACACCGATCTACACTACCTACCACCACCCTACCCTACACCAATACCACCGATCTACACTACCTACCACCACCACCCTACACCAATACCACCCCGATCTACACTACCTACCACCACCACCCTACACCAATACCACCCCGATCTACACTACCTACCACCACCCTACCCTACACCAATACCACCCCGATCTACACTACCTACCACCACCCTACCCTACTATCACTGTTGACCAATACCAGGCAACACCACCCAACTCCACTACTACCACCTGACATCATCATCAACTACCACTACCTCTTGGCAACACTACCTAGCATCATGTTGGTAATTGGCAACGCCTTATCCCAGGTGACATCTTGCTGCCAGCGTTTCATGATCACCACCTTCACTTGGCTACCAGTTAACTAATTACAAATTCCGTGTTACCTGGTGCCCGCCTCTCCCTCTCCTGTGCCTCGTAACTCCTGCTTCTTATTGGTCACCTAGGTTTTAAGGATTTACTAGCACTTTATACCTCATGCCTTGTGCTACTTGAAACAGAAGAAAGTATCAGCTGGTTCACATCACCAAGCCGTTAGAGGTAAATCAGTTCATTGACCTTAAAATAGTGTACTAGAAGGTTCAGTTACTGTACCGTGGGATAAGTATTAGCACAGGGTCCCTTGTAACACCCTTCATCAGTAGATGACCCCAACACCTAGTAACAAGGTCAGTTATTATATGTTAAAATAACACAAGAACCTTAATTTCTGCTGTGAGGTGACCTATAAAGAAAACTTGTCTTTGGTGCCACATACTACTACTTACCTTTCAGTAATATCTGGATGAATGACTCAGCATCAGTATTGTCATCACAACCGCATGTTGTCATTTTAGTCAGCTTCACATTATTTTTATCCCAGGTTAGAACTATGGTGGGTATGAAGGTCAGCCACATTAGCATTTACCTGCTGTCCCAGAGGTCACTACTGCCCCAGGGGTCACTAATCTGTACTCAGCGTACTTCAAATCCACCCAACTGTGAATGGACACCTGACCTCACAAGATGGTTGATTGCTACTAAGCTCCCTGGCACCACTCCTTAATAGAGTGGTGCTGCCTACTCCGGGATTCCTTATCTGATCACTCACAGCAAGGGTTGTCATTGTTGAGAGGGGGGGAGAGGGATATTGGAAGCTGTCTGAGATGGGGAAAGTTAAGGACAGGGCCAATGAGAGATTTGCATAATGAAGGAATGGGAGATTTAGGACTCGGAAGTTTGGTTAGGATGCTGGGGAGTATAGGAGGCAGGAGGGCCAGGCCACATAATAAATTGTTGGTCCAACCGTTGCCAGCTTTAGTAATTACGCCATTATGATCAACTGTCAAGATGTGCACCATCACCATAGCCTTTTGGATACCTTAATGTCTCATACCCTGGACAGTCCCCTGCTGATACCAACACAGGGCAAGAGTTGGCTGGGAGAGAAAAGAAGTACAATAATAAGGGACAGAGACAAAATGGTTGTTGCTCATAGGACTTTTCAGGCATAATGATTTACGGTAGTTTTAGAAGAATGCTCAGAATCCTTGTGTAGCCTCGGTGTAATGAGAAATATATTATACAGTATTATGTTATTCTTGATATAGTAGCTTCAAAAAATGGAAGCATAGGTGAAAAGAATGCCCAAATAGGCATATAGGGAGAGTGTACAGTATAAACACACAAGGAGGTGAGGATGAGAGAGAAAGTGAGGGATGGGGCATACTGCTGTCATCTGTGATATAATCTGAGGTTAGATTAATATGTTGAACATTGTATACAGCTGCTTCAGATTAATGTGGAAGGTGTGGGTGCAGTAGGAGGCATTTGTCCTAGGGTGCCAAGTTCGGAAGGCGCGGGGGTGTAAAAATCAGTTTACCCAGAATTTAGATGTTCCTGACCAGGGCTCATTAAAATGTTTTTGTTATGCTTGTCATCAAGTATACTGTCCTGTAAACCCATTCACCACAAAATCCCTTTCCGTAAGATTTAGTCCTTTTCCCCGCACTGTACCAGTTTTACTTATTCGAACAGCAATTTTCTTTGTTGCCGGATAACAGTGACAATATGGTGTAATGCAGTACCATGGAAGGCAGTTTCCATGTATGGTTAGAAATTATGTGTAATGGGCAGGTAGAGTTGGGATGTGGCTGGATCCCTAGACACCTTTTGTGATCTTTTGGGGGATTCCAAGAGGTGTGCTGGGCACGTGGGTAGGCTAGCTGCTTGGGTAACTTAAGCCATAGGCTCTAATGCTTAGTTTCATATTCTGCTGCCATTGTACAAGGTTGTTCCCTCGCTTGCTTTTGTACAGTGCTGTACATTATTGTACCAGGGCATAATCATCCAAGAATACAGTGTTAAGTGTTCAAATGCTACTTGGTGTCGACGGTTCAGAGAAACCAGGCTTCACAGATGCAATTTACTGGGAGGTCCTTACAATGGTGCAGCAGAATACAATCTCCTTTACAGGGTAAAATACAAGACTCGCGGAACCCAACCCACAACCAACTTTCATTCACACCACTAGGTAGCAGCACTCACGTACACTCGCAACAAAAAGTATCGGTGCATACTGTAGTGTGAACAATTTGAGACCAGTGACGATAGGTGTTGGGAAAGGTGAGTTGTTCCAGCCGTATGTTGGCAGCCCTGTAATCCTGCTGAGCTGCATCACAAACAGCTACTATGGCCTGGTCAAGTGAAACAAACAGTTATAAATAAGGTCGGGAAGTGATAAATAGACAGTATGAAATATGAGGAGCTCCCTGTTAACAAAATTATTTGTGATACTTGTGAATATTGCCACATTAATTTATGCTACCAAATAAACCACTCAACCTGGTCGTCCTGAGGGGTGGCGCAGCGTGGATGGCCGCTCCGAGACCTGTCGTCTGTAGCACCAGTTTCGAGGTATCGCCGAATCCATCGTGCAGTGGTGTTCCTGTGAACACCAACCCGCTTGCTAATATCTGTGACGCCGAACCCTTCGTTATGAAGGGCAATGATAGCTCCTCGTGTTCCCTCTGAGGTTTCCATGTTGTCTGGCATGTGTAGATCTCTACTGCTTCATATTACCTCTATTTTATACCCACGTTTACCGAGACCAAACCTTCGCTCATCATTCAATCGACACAAAGCAACAATCCGAAGAGGAAAAAATACACTGATTGTCAGCCATATGGCAACACCTAATGGAGGGGGGGGGGTTATGAGGATACACTTAGCAACCTTCCCGACACATCACAGTGTATACGTATCGTTTCGGAAGTCGTTGATCTCACCCTGCACCGATACTTTTTGGTGCGAGTGTACGCGCTCATTAATGCCACTAAAGGACAGCACTCGTGCACATGCTCATTCACGCCACACAGTGGTTCACTCACTCGTGCTCGTTCGCATTACACTTATACCATACATTTAGATGTAAAAAGTTATTACAGTTATGTACACTATACTGTATACTGTATTCAGTAAGTGTGAAAGTACTGTACATAGCAGAGTTGACAGTGCATGTTAAGGCGGCGGCACACTGGGCACTTTCCTCCAAACATGTTTGGCAAACACAGTCCGGCCAGCAAAACAAAGAGATGTTTTGTGTCACACTGGGATGTTTTGTTGGCATGTCTGCCCGACACAATGAAAACAACAGCAAAGCGTCTACAGTTGAGGCCTTGCAGGATTGAGCTATACAGTAGTTCTTCAATTGCTGAAGCAAGTTAGGCGTCTGCAAAAGCTAAAGAAAAAAAAGACAATGGGTGCGCCGTGAAGTTTCTTTTAAAGTGGCAGCGGTTGGCTGCTCAAAGAACGTGAATAATGATTTAATAATACTAAAGAAGTTTTAAAGTGACGAATAAATACAAATATGTTAACGTTTATGTGTTATATTTTAAATTATTATGGTTTCCTGATTTATTTCAAATTTTACTTGAAATTATATGAAACTCATTTGAGCACTAATCCGGCCAGCAAAGATCCCCGCCATACCGTTGTCCATTTCTCGCAACAGCAGAAATCCAGCTGGGCCATCAGGCCAATGGCCAGCATGTTTGGAGGAAAGTGCCCAGTGTGCCGCCGCCTTAAGCCATAAAAAATCCTGCTGGTAGGCTGTGATTTCCTTTGCTTCACTTGTTGAGTTTCAGGTGTTAATGTAATGATTTATTGAGGATCCTGTTGCGGACAGCGAGGTCGACCTTGGCTGGAGGGATGGTGGGGAAGTAGTTTTTTATTTTGGTCGCCCATTCCTCCAAACTCACCTCGGTCGTAACGATCGCATTAAACGGCCCCAGCATGAGAATCTGGTCCTTGAAGGCCATCAAGATCTTCCCACTATTGTCCTCCTTAGCTGGATTTGATTTTCTAATACTTGAGCTCGTATCCCCCGAATGTTCCTCAGTGAGTACAGTATCCGCTGTCGGGAACCTGGCAGCTAAGATAGATTGCATGAAGTGGCTTTTCTCGTCCACGTATACAGATGCCATGTGTGGAAGGAAGAAATCGTACTGGACGGGGGTCAGTGTGAAGTGAAAAATCTGGCGCCACTCTCCTACCATCACGGCCTAAAAATAATGTAATATTTTAGGGGTTTTAACATTATGAATCAATGTAAATATAAACATATAAAAATATTTAAAATGTGATGGAGACCACAATATATTTGTGCCATTACAGAGAAAACCACACCATCTAATTTAGCGTAATTATGTCTTTCTTACGGATTCAAATTTTCCAGATGAGAAAACAATTTGTATAGTTGCTCTCACCTGCTCCTTGTCTGGGTTGGTGTCGCCTCGACGGTGGAGGCGAAGCACCAGTTCGCCCTTCCTGCAGTACTTATACTCGAGACCACTGTAGTAGTAGGTGACCGGCAGGCTGTTCACGGCCACTGCCTCCTGCAAGGGGTAACCACACCCCACGTCAATGATGTGCTCGTCCCCGGGATGCCTACGTTGTCAAAAATGTTGATGAACTTGGTTATAACTACTGCTGCTCAGAAGAGATGCCAGAACTATTATATGGGCTCAACATATTCACCCAAACTACTGATATTATAAACAAAAATGCTAGTATAGTATTGACATTACCAAAAGAAACGCTACAACTATTGGTGTCAGATACTTAGTTCCAGTTAGCAAATTTCTCACCACTAAACTGTGTCCCACCATACTTGAGTGGAAGTAAATTTCATCTTAAAAAATATTGTAGATCAGAAATAAGAAGCAGTATAAATAACAAATTAAAGTGAAGGATGAGAAGAAAGATGATGAAATGGTGCAAGACGTGAGTATGGAGAGAAGTGTAGAATGACACGAAGAGGTCAACTGTGGTAGAGCCTACCTCAAGTCCTTCACCAGCACCAAGATGTGGTTGTGTTCCAGCCTAGAGGAGGTGTACGACCCTGGGAATACACACAGAGGCTTACCTTAGTCCTAACCTAGGTATATACACTGAAAAACACACATACACTCAAACACATTAACTGAAATGAAAGTCACAAGAAGCTATATTCAGCCACTTGACCTGTTGTGTCCTATTATTTCAGGATGCGATATACATGTACTTTCTTTCATCTTTATATATATTCTCCTTTCTGCAATATATTCATAAGGTGTAAGTCAACTCACCTTTCAAGACGTGAGCGTCGAGGTGGAGGGTGCGTAGCAGGATGCACATGAAGGTATTGAGGCTGTAGCAGAGGCCACCCTCCAAACTAAGTATCATCTCCACTACCTCCTCCAGGCTGGGTACATGATGCTCCTCCTTAGTCTGTGCCACCAAACTGACGCACTATGGAAGACAGAATCATCATGGCTAACATACTGAAGGTCCCTGGCTCACCGAAGGTCCCTGGCTCACTGAAGGTCTTTCTGACTCACTGAAGGTCTTTCTGACTCACTGAAGGTCCCTACTCACTGAAGGTTTTTCTGACTCACTGAAGGTCCCTGACTCGCTGAAGGTCCCTGACTCACTGAAGGTCCCTGGCTCACTGAAGGCCCCTGACTCACTGAAGGTCCCTACTCACTGAAGGTTTTTCTGACTCACTGAAGGTCCCTGACTCACTGGAGTCACTGAAGGTCTTTCTGACTCACTGAAGGTCCCTGACTCACTGAAGGTCTTTCTAACTCACTGAAGGTCTTTCTGACTCATTGAAGGTCTTTCTGTCTCACTCACTCACTGAAGGTCCTTGACTTACTGAAGGTCTTTCTGACTCACCGAAGGTCCCTACTCACTGAAGGATCCTAACTCAATGAAGGTCTTTCTGACTCACCTGAAAGGGCACGTGAATCAAGAAGGCGGGGATGAGGGTGTTGATAAAGGCTAGAGGGTCTCGAGTAAGAAGGGCCTCCCCATCCACCACCCCGACCCTCTCCAAAAACTCCAGCGCCTTGTACCTCTCCAGCAGTTGTACCATGTTGTACCACCTGTGGGAAGAGTCACAATCTGTACCACTTCAGCTATAACATCTGCACCAGTCAAGGTCCAGATTCTCAGCAATAATTGGATCACCTGATGAACAATAGGTGAAATATGTTAGTGCCTAGACTTCTGGTGATCCTGTTGGTTTGGTCTCCCAAGTGGTGAACATGTCCAGTTAAGGTCGGAACTCAAGAATATTTTTTCCCCTCTAACTGGTAGTAAATGAACGTATAATATTCAGTTACTGTAGTCTTGATTGTATCTATGGCTCTTTAAGGTAAAGTCTGGAGTATAATTCTGTTGCTTATTTTGTCTATTGTTTTTGAGAATCCAAAGTACAGTGAAAAGATTATTGACAATACAGCACTAACTTACCCTTCGGATTTTTTTTTTATAAGAAAAAATCACACTTGGTTTAGTCGCAATTTTATTCTTCTTCACATTTTTTTTATTAAAAGGGAAATAGCTTAGAATGATAACTTACTTTTTGTTCATTAATATAATAATGTTTTATAGTTATTCTGCTCAAATGAAGACTAGGCACTCCAGCTTATTTCACCCTAACGTTAACATAATCTAATCTAACCTGATATACCTTAATCTAACCTAACCACCCTGACATTAACCTAATTTAACCTAACATAACTATTAATCTAATCTAACCTAACCTAACCCCACTTACAAGGGACATAATCAGTATGTCTTGTCCTCCCTTTATTTCACCCATATGATTGTGAGAGTAAGTAGGTTAGGTAAAGGGGCCTGAGAGGGAGAAACAGGGAGGGAGGGAGAGATAAGTCAGCCCTGACTCACCTGAAGTCTAGAGACCCCAGTTTATTTCACTTGATGATTATACTCGTATACCCAAACATTACTTTGGGAGGGAGGTAATTAAGCTAGGCTAGCATTAGGGTGTTTAATCTTCAAGTGACATAAGCTGAGGTGCCTAATCTTCAGGCGATCCTTAGCCTCTTCCATTACACCCATATTCCTCACCACATGCCACTAACATAAGGTCACCACAAATGCCTACTGACTTACTGAAAGAATACTAAGTGTGTTAAATAACTCACTTTTAGTTGTTGATCTTCCTCTCTTATGTTCACTTTTCCCACAGCTGCTCGTTAGAAACCGCTTCTTGCATACGTTATTTTATATTGAGTATTAACAACAAAGCATGTATGCCCTAGGTCAGTAAGTACACTGTCATTAACGATAAAAAGGTTGAGTTAAACATATGTGAGACCAGCAGGTACAGTACACTATCATGCCTGGCTGATAGAGATACACTGCTTGGCTGAGTTACTAGTCAAGTGAGAACTTTAACCTTCACTGTTTACTACATGACTTTCACTTTACTCCACACCCACAGAGACATACACAAACACACACAGAAACATACACATGCACGCACACATATACCCTGTATACTGTACAGTACCGGTATATATATATATATATATATATATATATATATATATATATATATATATATATATATATATATATATATATATATATATATATATATATATATATATATATATATATCAGGTCAAAAACATGACATCCACTAATCCACACACCAACACCACCGCAAACATAAGAGAAGCTTAAAAGAAAGGGCGACATAACTAGTAATGTTAAGTTAGGTAAAAAATATGAGACCCATTAATCATCTATCCTACATCTACCTCGAATGCTTTCAAAGCATTTTTAACCTTGGGCCACTGACAAATAAATTTGTGTAACATATTATCAGTGTTGTACTGACCATCACTAAGGTTTATAGAATTCAATTCTCTAATCAAACTTGCTTCAACCAAAAGTCTTTCTGTGACACATGATTTATACACCCATTTTACTCATGTACTTCAACACACTCCTGAGTTTTAAACCTTTTCACTTGTTCCCTTCACACTTCTTAATATCTCTACTTTATTTTGTTTTGAGCATAACCTAAACACCAAGGTTCTTTTCATTCATTTTAACTTCAATTACTCTTTTTAATCAGTCTCACTACAGGCATGCATAATCTAAACACTCCAGTATTCTTGTTTTGTTAAGTGACACCCCCCATATAATGGACTTTTCTCCATATGATCCATTTGATGGAGAGGTTTTCACATCTAATGGACCCTCGATATAACTGACTTTCCTCTCCGTATAGTCCATTAAATAGAGATTTTACTGTACAAGATTGTGAGGTTAACTGCCTTTACTGTACTGTGAGAACATTCATCACACACACACACACACACTAAGAAGGTAAACTGTGACTTGCTCCCTTGTCTTGATCAGTATATTATGGTTATGAAAAAAATACAAGCAACTTCACATTCCAGAACATTTATTGTGTACAAAAAATATTATTTGAATAGAGTAATTCACATTTAAACTATATTTAGCATATAAATAGAAGCCAACTGTCAGAGTTATTAATTGTTGACACCAGTAGTACTGTATCAGGAAATGAGGGCCATACTAAATTGAGATCATATGTTTATACCGAGTACTATACAAACAATTAAAAAAATATATAACTAGAAAAAACAAAATTAAGCAGGTTTCCTCTTAAATTTTTGGACACTACAGCATCATTACTGTATACAATATTATACAAGGTAAATGTAAAGACCTTATTTCAGTCAAACAACAAGAGAGATTATTTAATAATGATAAGAAATATACAAAACCATTTAAATCAAATAAAAGTGTATGAATGAAGTACTGTAAGTACAATCAAACGGAGGTACTACCGCCTGGGAAGATATTTGAAGCATATACTGTATTGTATTGTCTAATGGTAGACCCTGCTGCTATATGGCATGACAAAAATTTTCACCAAGTCCCAGGTTGCTCATCTGACTTTCTGCCTCATTTACACACAATTGCAGGTCTCAATTGTTTCTTTCACTTTGACAACACAACATACATATATCGTTTCTCACTATTGATCTTTTTTTTATGATTATTATTTTATTTTTTTATACATTTATTATGAATTATTATTATTATTATTATCATTATTACATTTTCGTTCCCCAGGGCCCGGTGTGGGTCAGTGACCTGTGCCCGGGTGGGTTAATCCCATCAATTTGATAAACTTTTAACATGTAAAAGAGTTAGGACAAGGATATTCATGTTTGCTGTCATTGCCCTTTCCTGTCATGTCATGTACAGTACTGTACTTGTCTCACACCTGTCTTCTCTATCAATTTCTTTGAAGTTTCCAAAATATCTTAATGCAAACCAAACAAAAGAAGATAACAGATATCAACATAAGGAAATGGAAAATTTAAACAAGGAAAAATATTTAAACAAAAGAAATTTATATTCTGTTAACCAAATAATAGTTTCCTTATGCAGTACAACTCAAACCCCCTCACACCAGTGCTAACATCTGGAACATAAAAAACTTACATTAGTAATTGCCTAAGTAAAATACAGTATATATACATATATACATATTTATGACCAGTAAATTAATATAGTGAGGAACCTTATCAGATATTTTACACAATCGTTATACAACCATTTTCCATGATTGTACAAGTTAGCTGGTTAAATAAGACAATTTGAAGTAACAAGAAAATGGATGACAAAAATACTACCCTAACCTCATTTAGAAAACAAGAGGTTAAGAAATAAACACAAAATATAGAAATATAAGACGACAAGTGTGAAATATGCTCAAAGACAAACGACAATGTTAATTGGAAATGGTTTTTTTAAACCTTAAATATCACAAAAAAGAGGGATCGTAAAATACTGAATGATAAGCAAAAAAAAGTGTAATACATTTAAATCAAAGAATTGGTTTTATGTTAGATATTGCTGTATGGTGCAACTCAACGGTGATCAAGTGAAAGATGAACCAATGGTAAAGCCAGCTACTAAAGACCATTCGCCTACCCCCCTAGACCCACGAACCCCCGAGATTCAGACTCATGAATCTGAAGCATCTGTGGACAGAATAATGTATCGGTCTACTGCTTCGGGTTCACGAATCTGAATCTCGGGGGTCCGTGATTCAGGGGGAGAGGCGAATGGACTTTAGTAACTGACTGTACTTGTGGACCATGTTACTGCAAATACTGTACCTGATACAATATAAATAAAAACAAGAGATAATGACAAAAATTATGTAAAATATTTTAAAATGTTTTAGTGAGTCAGCTGAAAACTTGATCCAGATTGTTGTTCATAAAATATCTGGAACAAGTTTTTTTTGTACAATATTCATGATAAAGACAGCATGAGAATAAGAGTTACATTAACCATCAATAGATTACATATGGGTATAGCAGATCCAAAACCTACTACTGTACTCACTCACCCACATTTCCTCGCTAAACGTCCTCTGGCGGGTGTTTAGTTACATTATCTTTAGTCTCAGCCTGGCCTGTGGTCGCCTTAAAAGCAGCAGCAGCTTCAGCCTGGGCTAGACGCTCCTTGAGGAAAGCATTTTCTGCATTGAGATTATCAATTGTGGCCTTCTGCTCCTTAATCTGTGTTAGAAAAAAAAAATTATATATATATATATATATATATATATATATATATATATATAATATATATATTCCTCACAAGCAATAACGTACTAAATGATGATCATCTACGAATGGCATAAGTCAATAAATATGCATATAAATTATAAATAAATATATTGCTTTTACTTGATCATTTCTTGTCCAATACAGTTGTATTAGCCCTTGTCTCATGGCAATAACAATTATATAAATTTGGGTTAATACATTTAGTTTATATAATACAATCACCTAACTTAACCCCTTAACTTATTTATATATAAGCCAAGTTAATAGGGAGCGCTACCCAAAGCTTATATACAGTAAAACCTCTATGTAGCAGGCTATATGGAGAGGAAAGTCTGTTATATCGAGGGTCTATTAGATACGAAACCTCCATCTAACGTACTAGATAGATACGAATGTTCGTTATATGGAGGTTTCACTGGTTTATTTCTAAATTTGAAACTTCAGTTAAGAAATAAAATAATAAAAATGATCAGGGGAAGAAATATCCCCAAAAGTAACTTAACGAGTGACTTGTAGGCCATAAAAGATTAAATTTAAAAATGTCCGGCACCTGAACTGTACTTCAGACCTCGTCCACATTTTCGCAAAGCCTAGAGGAGCTAAGCACTTTTACTAGGTTTTTCTGGAGCACCTTTAGAAAGTTTTCAGGAGCACTTTATGAAACTAATGTTCTGTTCTAGATAAACTAAATATACTGTATACCGTAATTGGTTGATACTATAGTGTGCTGTCTACAAATTTATCTTTAGTTTACCTAAATATCTTGTAGACCGCACGCTATAGTAGCACCGTATAATCTCACGAGGGCTAAAATATGAGGGGATTACTATAGCGTTAACTGGCCATAGTTGCAGTATTTTAAAAAACTCCCTAAAATAAATAAAATAAAAAGTAATAATATACAGTATATACTTTTTCTTCAAGCATCTGCACATGTTTCTCCTCATGGTTCATGGTCCCTAGAGTTAGCTTGAGGTAAGTTAAGGCATCATTGGGCTTCTCTGGTTCTTCGTACAGGTGTACCAGAGCGTTAGTTAATGCAGACATCACACCCGACTTCTCGACATAAGTGCGGAATTTCTCCCTTTCCGAATCCATGATCTGCAACACACATTATATGAACATTAATTCATGGTAGTTACAATATATACACAGTTACACACACAGTTAACAACAAAAAGTGATTACAACTACCGAAGTCATACAGGTAAATGGGTATTATTATTGTTTCAATCATGCAGTGAATTTAGGTTTAGATTAGGTTAAAATTACGTTTTACCAATGGTTTTTGACGTGTTTTGAACGATTCTGAGTTTCGGAAAATAGGTACATGACCAAAACGATAATTTTACCCGTAAATGGTCCGTAAGCTTAGCCAGACTAGGAATAAAAAGGTTAATTTGGTTTGGTAACAGTAAAGAACAAGGGTCTGGGTTAACCAGCTACCTAACAAAATATATCTATAGAAGAAAACTTATTTTGGTTAATATTCGTCCATTGGCTGACTGCAGGTTCCTGCCCTGTTTACTTGAGGCTATACTCCTCACTTTGAGTCACTCGTCTCCTCCTTGTAGGTTAGGTAAGGTAGGTTGGTTCCTTTGGTATGAGAATATTTTTATTTTTTTTTGTGTGTGTGTTTTGCTCAAATCTGACCTCCAAATTAGCGGTTTGTTAAAAATGAAAATGTTCAATGGACGAATATTTACACATATTTATTGCCTTAGGAATAAATGAAATATGATGAAGAAATATTATTTTTTTTATAAAATTTACATTAAATACAATGAAGAAATAGAACTTTTTATATTTTTCTGTGATACTCGCCCACTACCCACGCCAGCTGGTGGTGGGCAGGAAATAGATAAATTAAAGAAGATTTACCATTATTAAGGGCACCATTACCTACCACGGTTTCCTCAGTCCTTCGCTCCCATCTACAGGTAAGTAAAGGTGAGCAGTAAGTTAACTATACGAGATAATTTTCATTGTATTCTTATCTATAGACAAATACAGGCGAGTTTCGTGTGAATTACAGACGAGCCTCGGTGGTAAATGAGATAAAATACTTACTTGAAAGTTCCCTTGTGTCACGACGTTTCTCAGAGCTTGTTTAGGAGTATAATATTAAGTAACTTACCTTATTAGGTAAATGTCCTTCTATTATCTCCTTACCAAACGTCTCGTTGAAGAGAATTCCGTTAGTGTTTACGGCCTCCCAGTCCTCGAGCTGACAGTGGTCGTTAGTATAAAGGACTGGGTGCAATACACACAAGCTTATATAATTTTTATGTATCGTTTTCTTGATATTATTACATTTTAAAATAAATTACAATTTTCATTACATCTTGAGCTTCTACTTACTATTAACATACCAAGAATCTGGATAGTATGAGTTTTATATATATATATATATATATATATATATATATATATATATATATATATATATATATATATATATATATATATATATATATATATTCCTTATAGACATCAAATTGATATTTCAGTAAATAAATATATATTCATCTTCTGTAATACATTTCGTGACTTTTTTTTATATTTTTCACCGAATAAAAAAGAAATCCATCACATTTGTCTTGAAGTGGTGGTGGTGGTTTGAGGGAGTTAGCACTGGTAGATTTTCTTATGGCATAGAATATAATAGAAAACTTATTAAATACAAAACTAAATAGATGATAAGATGTTATCAAGTGAAGTAAGTTACTTATGGTAAGCAACAACGCCCACTAGACGCAGGTTGTTACACTTCCTCATAGCGTATTGAATTTGAGAATAACCTTTATGAAATACAGTAGAAGGATATAACTATAAGTTAATATATGATGCAAGTACTAAAATATAGAACTATTTGGTAATGCTTAGATACACTTCTATTGCTATTTGCATTAAAGGATCAACTAAATTATATCACCATGTGGGAATTACACTCCTTTACATTTAATTTATACTGAGCATTCTAATATGTATTGATCTGCATTTTTATATGTGAATAGAGCTCCTAAATCTGATAATAATAAAATATAGCCATAGACCATGGTGGGGTGAGGGGTCTGGCAACAGTGTCAGTGTTTACACGTGTGTCAGCTGGTCTGACTGCTTCTTGCACCTTCTCTGTACGAGCTGTTTCCTGGGGTCTCGTGCATCTTACACTATGGTCTTTTATTTTACCAGTAAGGGTAAGTTAAAATATTGGACGCTAGTAAATTGCTGTGTTTTACTCCGCAGGATCAGTTGTGTCAATATTTTTGTGCTTGCATGTTACACGTACTGTAGCTACTGCCCGCTGACAGTTTGGTGAAGTTCTTATTTAAATAGTAGTGGATATTTTGCCGTGACCGGCTAAGTTCTTACTAACTTTATTTTACCGTGAATGTTCTTTAATTGGCTACGGTAAGTACTTCCTGTTTAATATGTCTAACCCTCTGCTAGGAAGTTACTGTAGGTAAGGTTAGGAAGGTTTCTTTGGTTGGTTAGGTCAGGTTCTATTAGGTGTAAATAAATGTCGTCTCTTTTATAATGGTAAGTCCCATGCACAACAGAAATATGGTTAGGTATGTTTACAGCTACACAATGATCGACTCACAGCGAAATCAATGCCAAATGCTGCCGGAGATGTTCAAATATAGTTCTCGCGTTGTTCGCCGGTAGTGGATGATAAGCCAATCAGAGCGCACTCATGGTAAAATAGCGTTAGTGGGAACTTAACAGTCACGGCAGAGTATCCAGTGCCAAAAACATAGGAGCAACCCTTTCTTATTCTTACTAATATAAAGCCTTCACACTGGACAGTTAACTCGAACATAATTAAAAACATATTTGTGAAATTTCAGGTAAAAAAAATCATATATTAAAAGGTAATTTGAATTTAAAATGACACATTCATCATATACTGTACAGAATGTTGTACATGTACTTGTATTTTTTTTAGTTTTTTTTTACAGTATATTTATTGGTATTTTTCTTACTTCAGTGGTGGACCCGCCAGTCACTCTCTTCATGGGACTTGATAAATATGAAAGTAAGTCACTTGAAGATTATTGAAACATATGTTTTAAGTGTATACAGGTATCTGTGTTTATGCGATATTTCTTCCTCTGAGAACTAAAGATACAACTCTTCATTTTTCTTATGTTAAATACCTTATGCTGGTACTGTACTTATCTTAATATAATAGTGTATGTACCTGTATTTCAGTCACTACCATTAGTCAGTAAAGACACCAACATTAATTTTTGTGATATTATAGTCTTCAGTATTGATGCTGTATATTTGTAATTAGACCGTGGCAGATGTATTAAGATGTACAAAACTGTTTACTCCACAATATTTGTTATTCCCACTGTGTTCTTCCTCATAGTTTATGCACTAATACAGTATTCCCTCTTATTACATTATTAATTTCTTTTGTAATATTATGCACTAATACAGTATTCACTCTTATTACATTATTAATTTCTTTTGTAATATATTGTGTAAATAACTAATTTACTATAAACCATTTATTTAATTTTAGATGAAGATTTAATTAAGTGGGGCTGGCCAGAGGACGTTTGGTTCCACGTGGACAAAGTGTCGTCAGCTCACGTTTACCTCAGACTCAACCCAGTAAGTCTCTTCTGTACTGTGGTTAATTCTCTGTTTGGGTTAACCAGAAATGTTTTCCCTTGGGGCTTAAGGATGTGAATAAGACAGCCTGAATGATCGTTAAAGTTATAGAGTGATTTACTAATTAGATTTACATGTATGATGGTTGGGGATGAATTGTTATTAAAGAATAGGTTGTTACTGGTAATCATACAACTTAAAGGAACTAATGTATTTTTTTCCTCTCAAGGGTCAAACGATAGATGATATTTCAATGGCTGTCATTGAAGATGCTGCCCAGCTGTGTAAGGCCAACAGCATCCAGGTACAGTATGTTGGTGTACCATAATGATATAATGCTTAATTTATGCTGATTTAGCCTTTTTGTATTAGTTGTCCAATATAGAAGAGCAGATGAAAGATGGGAGGAAAGTTGTGGAAGGATTATATAAAGTTGAGAAAACCAAGAAAATAAAAAATAAGAAATAGCTGTTGAGAATTACGGTTGTATGTACACTGTACAGTAAGTCTTCGCTTAACATCGTGACTCCGTTCTTGAAAACCACGACTTTAACGGAATCAATTTTCCCCATAAGAAACAGATAAGATATGGGAGTTACGTTCCCGAGCCTCCCTTTGCCCCATAAAATGCATTACATATACATAAATTCAATGGAATTTTTATAGAAAATAGTATATACAGTATTATACATCCAAAAAGATAAATAAACAAACTCATTTTGTCTTGTACTCACTGATGGTCGGAGGTGGAGCGAGTGTGTGGTGGAGAGGAGGGTGGCTCCTCCTCCCACTCTGACTGGGTGAGAGAGGGTGATGCACCGTACAAAGTAGTTCGTGACAACGTTATACCGAATCGGCTGGACATTGTCCGAATCATGGGTATCTAAAGAGTAGCGACGTTATAACGAAACAACGTTGTCGGGGGCAACTTTAAACGAGGACTTACTGTACTGTGTATAGTGGTAAAGGGGGAAAAAATAGGAAGGTGAGGGCAATATTTTTGAGCTACTGTTAAATGTAATGAATGAGAAAATGGTGAAAGATCTTCTGTTTGTGATGTGGAGGAATAAAAAGTACAGTACTTGCGTGAATGAAATTTTTTTTAATTACGTACAAAGATATAGGTTGCAAATGGCATGCAAGTCAACTGGCATTGCTAATGAAACTGCTCTGTTGGGTAATGCAAAAGATGTGATATAGAATTTAAGTGAATTATTCAACCCTCTAGCGTGTCTTAATATATACTATGCATTATTACATTTGCAACTGCATAAACAATAATTCCAGGGCAACAAGATGAACAACGTTGATGTGGTTTATACTCTATGGTCTAACCTTCGCAAGACCCCAGGGATGGATGTGGGCCAGGTTGGGTTCCACAGCGAGAAGGAGGTCAGTGGTTTTAATGTCTTATAATTATCACTGTACTCTTATTATCAAAGTACTCTACTGTGTACCTAAATGTTATCAACATATGAGTATATTATATGACAGGTGTATTAAGTTTTTATCTTGACCCACTGACTCTATCACAGGGTTCTGACACTACCAAGAGAACTGGAAATAATTATTGTATTTTCAATTTTGTTGTTTCATGCCTGGAATAACCAAATGTGATTTTGATATTTTAATATTTATGTAAACCATACTTAAATCTGTGCCTTGGTATTCCTGTTAAGTCTATTCTTTTTTCACTCAGGTACGGAAAATTCGTTTGGAAAAGCGCATTAATGAGGTAATTAATCGATTGAACAAGACCAAAACAGAATCTCACCCAGATTTCAGACTAGAACGAGAAGAACGAGACAGAGTAGAGCGAAATGCCCAGAAGAAAGAACTAAAGGAAAAGCAGCAGAAGGAAAAAGAAGAATTGGAGCTAAGAAAGAAAGAACAAGAACTTAGGTAAGTTAGTAAAACAATGAGAAATACAGCACATTACAGGGGAAATTCCATATAGCATTGAAACCTCTGGATTACATCCCGTCATTCTTTACTCCTCTTGACAGGACCTTGAGGAATATATCCCTCATATGTGTACCAGTTATTAATCCTTTTGTTACTACGAGGTTTGACTCAGTTCAGTATACAGCTGCTCCCCTACTTACGACTGGGTTAGGGACCGACATCCAGGTCGTAAGTCGTAAATGCTTAAATAACACATAGAAAATCGAAAATGGGGGTCTCTTTTTCTTCTCAGCACCACAAAACACTCACTTTTAAGCTTGCCAGCCATTTTAAAGTGAATTATAGATGAAAATTTTGTCTGTACTGACTTTGGGACTCGAAAATACGTAATTTGACCAATTTTTGGTACGACTGAGGCAGGTCGTAAGTGCGGGTGGACATAAGTTGGGGAGTAGCTGTACAAACATGAGGTACGGTATACGGATATTAGTGACGACCTTGACATGTATGCATGTTATCTCATATACCTCTTCGGACACATTAAATTTTCCCGATACTGTTGACGATCTGACATCTTAGGATATTGTTCCATTCTCTTTTACAGACTCGGGAGAGAATTGTTACCACGGGATGAATTTTTGCTTACGTGTTGAGGTCATCACTATATCCGCAGTGCCTCGTTTATGATGGTAGTAGTGCTGTTCTAACTAATATCAGAAACAATGAAAGTGTAGTAAGGAAGGGGTAAAGAGAAATACTTTTTCATATAGTAGTAGTCAGCATTAATGTTAATAGTGCTGTACTGTTGTAAGGGAATTTAGAGGCAGATGGGAGACATTGTTGTGTACATGTTAGGCAAACTTTAATTACATGTCATTATTTCTTTGTTCTAGGAGCTACAATTCTTTGTTCTCATCAGACAACATGAAGACAAACAAACAGGCGGCTGATGAGGATTCTGACGATTTTATGTGATGCATTGGTGAGCTGTCATTGTTGTGTCCTTGTGATGTCTTTTATATATATATATATACTGTAGAACTGTATATACCAGATATACTGTATATATATATATGACTCAAGTTTGACAAGTGGTTGTGTCTCATTACATACTAATATGGTATCCAAATAAATGCAAAAATTTCAAGTAAATTTTAACAGTTAGATATTGTCTTTGCTTGTCTGTATTAGATTGGAATACTTGTCAAGTTACTCAGTTTTAAATTCTTTTGAAATACTGATCAATTTTATGCTTGTAAGTACTGTAGAGTAATTTGGATGATGGCTTGTGTTTTCAGGTCTTCCTCCTCTTGTTGGTTAATCTTATTTTTATATTTTCTTATTTGGTAATTTGAAAGGTTTTTTTTGTATCATGGAAATTGTACAAATTTAATTAAAATTGCAAGAATATATATGTTGTTAAAAAATGGTGCATTTTTAGCTTTTTATGGTTATTTACATATAAAGTGTATTGGCAGTTTTTCCCAAGCATCACTCTTCTTACAGTACATCTGAAAAAAACTCTCCCACTTTGAGATCAGGGTAGTACATCTATGCTTTGACTTCCCCATATACAAAGACACTATAAGTCAACAGATATATCCATTTATACACCATTCATTGTACAGTTGTGGGAATGTGTTTCTATCCCCCATGTGGTAACCCGTGTCTCCAAACAGCCAACCTGTGTGACCTATAGCAAACCTATCCACCAATCACGTCCATTCGTTACACCACCAATACCAATTCAATCATAAATAGTAATACTGCCGTTTGGAGAGACGGGTTACCACAGGGGGTGATGGAACACATTTCTGCAACTGTATATTATTCTTCCGTAATAATTTGACTTTGGTATTCTGATATGACCTGTACTATTATAACTATGCCTAGCTTGGACAATTCATATATAGTCAACCAGTCCACAAGTTGAAAAACCCAGGGTTCCCAAGACCTGGACACATTAGAGCTTGATTTACACTTTCCCATCAAAGCTGATCGAGTGGCAGTAACAACTGAAAACTGATAGCATCAAGTTTAGTGATCACTCTAGGCCTAGTCTGCTTTTTAATCACCATTACTGTACTTAGATAAAAAGCACCAGTTTGTGATCAGTTTCTTCAGTTCAAACTCCCTTTAGCAGTTCCAATGATCTCTTAGGCCCGAATTCAGAATGCTAGTTTGAAAACCGCATGAAGGTTTAAACCAAGGATCGAGCTAAGATTGAAGTTTGTTGGTACAGTATTCAGAAAGCTGGCTTGAGCCAACACAAAGATTCAAACCGGGTTTGAGATCAGATTTGTTGATTTTTGCATTAATCCAGCCTGGAGACAGGTTTAGTAGTTGATCCTTCATTCAAGATAACAAGTCAACATGAATTTTGACAGAGCGTACTTTTCGGCGATATTGTCAAATTGAAATTTTGTAGAGAGAAGACTGATGTTAGATAAGCAGACTCCTATCAATTTTTATGATGACACGCAATTCAGACAACGATATAGGTTCAGCAAGGGAGACTTCCTTGATATTTTCTGTGATATGGAGCTTCTACTTGACAGACCTGTTAGCTATGGTTCACGTCTACCTCCCATTCATCAGTTGATGATTACTTTGAGATTCTTCACAACGAATTGTTTCCAGGTAAGAAAGATTCTGGTTACTGAATGAGTTATGGGAATGTGTTACAATACTTTTGTGTTTAGGGTCCATGAAGATCAAACGGGTTATGTAAAGAAAGCTGATGCTTCTTTATTTTGAGTCAATGCTGAGTGCATTTTGATTTTAATGTATTGATAAAGGAAAGTCATTTCTTAACATTACTATTAAGGGAAATGTGGGGTTAAAAGAACAGAAAAAACGTAACCTAGCCAGGTTACTACGCCCTGCATTGCTTCTTTTTATTTTGATTATGAATATCGACACCTGTCACGGATTTTATCGACAATTTGTATGTAATTGTTCTTCCTCAATGAATTCCTTTATCATCATATAACAAGACTGCCACATAAAATAATACCATAAATCATTATAATTTTATCATAATTTGATTGTAATTATAGTAACAAAAGTAACTTATGATGTGCAAGGAGAGATTTCTCCTCCTCCATAAAAACTTGAGTCACAGTTGCCGCCATAATCTTGTAAACATTACTCTCGATGGTGATTGGCTGTCATAATGGAGTAAACGAAACATTATTGGCTAGAATTTCAGTGTTCAAATCGTTTCTCGTGATTAAAGAAAATGCAACAGATTACCCGATCCTGGGTTCAAGCCAATGTTCTGAATACAGTTTGGGTAATCCACTGCTGGAAATCTCGGATCGAGGAATCCCAATTTGCACGTCTGAGCCGAGCTCAAATCACCATCCTGAATTCGGGCCACAATGTTCAGTTTTTAAGCATTTGGTTGTAACTGCTGTATCCATCAGATGGGGAAGCAAAGATTAACTCCAGTCTTGTGTTAATGTCCTGAGCATATTGGGTTTTCAGTTCTTGAAGTTGTAGACTACAAGAATTACCTGATCTGGGTTTGGATATAAAATGAGATTTCAGATTAATCCCTCATTTCTCAAAATCCCGGTGTTGGTAAAGCCAAGGTGCCTTAGTAATCCTGTCTACATTTAGCTACAGCTTCATAGTTCGGTATCTTTAAAATTTCTCCGTTTGCATTGGGCCCACTCAATCTCACACCTCTGTATTGTAAATTATATACAGTATCAGGTTTTTAACTTTCAACTAATCTTTTCATTGTGATTATTGTGGGCTGCTACAAACTCTCTCCATTACTTTAAACATTTGAATTTTAACCATAATGTTTCTTCTAAACACTTCCAAAATTGTATTTCCTACCTAACAAAACATATTAGTGTTAGGTACCACAGTCACTGGTTTGTGTATGAAAAAGAAGAAAACAGGAAAAGCATCTTTTGGGGATATTCACCTCTATACAAAAATGTGATACAATTTACGAAATAATTTTGAGAAACGGAACCCTTTCGTAAATCAGGGGACACCTGTATAATACTTAAAATTTGTTGTGAGCATTATGGCCTCAAATGTCTACTACGACAGCCTACACGGATCATCAGTCGATCTTCCCCCCTTCCCCGGGTAAATTGTGTGTGGGGTAATTAATCTGGTACTGTACCTAGAAACACTGGGGTAAGTGTATGGGGGAGAACACATGAAAATGCAGTAAGTTTATATAAAGACGAGCTTTGGTGGAAGCCTGATAAAACTGCCATGACTTACCCTCTTCATTTAGTACTGTACCTTGCACTGGATTGATTTCCTCATTCTAGAGATAACATTTTCAAGTGCATAGTACCACATATCTCCAGACTTCATATGTGTTTGGTGTTATTTCTCATAAATATTTCTTTTGGGCAAAAAGCGAGTGCATTAAGAAAAGAAAAAAATGCTAATAAGCGTTTGAACATAATTGCGGAGACCATCAAATCTGGTTAAGAAAGAATCGTATAATACCTTGATGAGTTACCAAAGTGGTTCACAATGCTAAAAATAATTACAATATCAACAAGTGGCTAAGAAACAACAATTAAATATCTAATTTTTATTAAACATTTTTACTTGCAATTTTTCCCAAACAACTTGATAGAATAAAATCCCTTCTTGCTTTAACAGCAGCACATCTCAAAACAGATAGCTATCATAACCTCAGTGTTACAGGGCAACAGATTGTACTCTTGATGTATGTTACAAGACAACAGATTGTACTCTGATGTTATGTTACAGGACAACAGATCATACTCTGATGTAAAGTTTTTACTTTGTATTTCACAGTAAACACTTAACTGAAAGCTGTGGAAGAGCTACTCATCCAATGGAAACACATTGTATCACTGTACTGAAATATTCTTAAGCAGACAGTTTTCAATATAGCTTGAATGCACTTCAATACAGCAATTTAATTTCACACCAAATGTCATCATATTCTTAAGAGACAAAACATGACTGCAAAATCTACAGTAGGAAAAAATATTTCCTATGCCTGTTACCCAAAAGAAAAAAAAACCTTAATGCTAAATATAAATGTATATCTAAAAGCAAAACAAATACCAAAAAATAGTCCTGGTTAAGGAATTTTCCCAAATGTGTAGCAGAGCAATTATACTGTATTCCCTAAAAAATTCATCTATAGGACCGATGACTAGCTATGACCAAAAAAGGAAAAAAAAAAAAAAAAGCTAGACTAGGTAAATTGCACACTACGTAAACATGAACGTAATTCACACTTAATCATTACTCAAGTCTAGTACAGTTAACTAGAATGAAACCAATGACCGCAGTAACGATTCTTACATTACGGTACATGTACTTTATATCTAGACTGGACTGGGGTATGGTTTGTGGTTTTTGTGGGGATTATGAGATGGATGATAAATGTTCCTCTTTGTGGATAGTGTGAAATGTATGGTGGTGGTCGGTAATGCGCCCAATTACATACAGTACTACTACAAATGTTTTTGTTTTGCACTTGACCTTCAGCATAATGGAATGATCAAAACTAGATGATGACTTTAATTACATGTAAAAAAAAATGCAACTTTACTACTAGAACCACCTATTTTGAGGGGATCATTATTGTACAAAAACCTTTTTTTCCTTACTCACTCCTATATAATGAGGACTTAATTCAAATTTCCCTAATTGTGAAAGTATAAGATTTAAAACTGCACAGACAATTTCAGACTGGTCATCTGAAGGCTACAGTTCATACTGATGGCTACTGCCTTCCATGTTAAGCACCTTCAAGTCAAGTTTTCTTGCCAGTTTCACATTAAATGACCTTTGTACCAAAAATTTTTGCCAACACTACAGGTATAATCAATCTTAAATGTGATACCAAGAATAGCACATGACCTGCCAAAGAAAGTGACACTAATGGTATACTCAGCTGTGTACAGTATAGTACTTTATCCAAGTACTAATCTGGAACACAGATACAGTACAAGTTTGTATGTAACTGTTACAAGGTGTAATATTTCTATCAAAAGATACCTTTGAGCTTGATACTATACACGTCTTATGGACACCGGCCAATCACAGTTTTTGTTGTTAAAAAAACAAAAACAAAAAACATCATGAATGTTTAAATATTCTTCAACCAGAAGAATTTTTTTATTGGAAACAAAATCTCAAAACAATAGTACTGTACTGTATGTTCAGTAAATAACCATGAACTTCATCAGGCATTAGACCATTATCATTCAAGTTTAATACAGTAAAACAATTAAATTATACAGTATATAGATAACAATGTTTAATCAAGTATATTTAGTGAACATAGTCATTGAAAGTCCTCCTTTGACCATTTCATTCAAAACATAAATGAAAATGTAAAACTGTCAAAAGTCTTTCTAGCATTTAGCCCAAGTGGCAGTAGACTGGCAGTACATGCAAGAGATCGGTAACACATCACCAGCTACGAGGGCACAATATAAGACCTGATAACATTATCACAGCTATCCAAACATGAAAAGAACTGTCTATTACATTTGTCACAGCCCAAGTACGTATATAACTTAAATCATACTGTATTTCTGGTCTCTGCTGGAATGACACTGGAACAAAGATGTAGCTAAGGCCATTTACCTTCTTTTTTATGTGGTATGAGCTGAATCAAACTGCAAATACAATGCAGATTAAAAACTAATAAACTTCTTACCATTGTAGTGTATGCTATTTAAACTAGGCACCAACAGCCAGTATACTGAACTGGATCTTAAAATGAAACATGCATCTCCAATTGAATTTTATGAATATACAACACATGATTATTAAACTTCTACCCACATTAATTTGTAACCTCATCAACTGAATTTCTGTAACTAATAATCTAATATAATTTTATTGCTAACTAATATGTGCACCATGCAAAATTGCACTGAAGTAGGAATTTTATCTTAAAGAAAAAGTAAGCAATTTGCCAGTTATGCTGTTTCTTTTAATTATCACACAACCACAGTATATTTGTACTTCTTGAAAGTCACATTATTTACTGCAATATTAAGTACGACACCCCAACTGCCACTGCCACACCCCAACTGCCACTCCTGAGATGCCAGGCTGGTTAGTCCTTCATGAAGATAATACGTGATGTAAGCTATAACAAATCATATTCATTAAATCACTATTCCCCCAACAATACCTTCTAAGCACATGGCGATTCTTACCCTGAATATTTGAGCGAGTAGTAAGGTTATGAAGGGTGGATCTACAGTTGTTTCAGGGAACACGTAAATCATTCAAGAACGCTAAATACGCATTACCCTTTCCAAGTTCCTTTCCTTAATATCTGTACTGCATATCTTCCATCACCACTCAAATATTTCAGTCCTTATTACCTACAAAACTTAACCCCAACATAGCTATAATCTTCTGACCATATTCAACTAGGAGATAGCTTTAAATCTCCTAAATAGCATGGGCACACATGTTCAATGATTATTTCACTAGTCTACTTCCTGGGCTGCTGGATGAAAGGCGGCTTGGTGTTATAGCCTGCACGTTCATCATGGGTGGGCACGGGCTTTTCGTGGGTGTGCTTCACTGCAGCTGTGGGAAAGTCTCTTTCCACTTTACCAACTACACCAGATACAACAACCGGAGCCCTCGGAGGACTGTAACAAAACATAAATTTATTAACTTTATTCATACGGGGGGGAAAAAGTGGTAATTAATAAAAAGTGAAGTAGCTCATCTAACTACAAAAATTATGACATAAATTTCTCTCTCTCGCCAGAATCAAGAGCAAAACTTTCTCTCCCGGATTCACTGTCATTCGTTCTTTGTACCCGTGGCTGCCTAAACAGCATTCCCCTTCTACCAAAATAGCTTCATAGATTTTAACGTCTATCCCTAAAAACTAAACACACAAATATATCCATATCTCTCAATACTGTACGGTATATCCCAAAAATTGTGGTACAGCGTGAGATTCCTGTCAACTTTAAGTAGTTATTTAATAAGCTGGGCTTCTAATTACTACCAAGAACCATACACACCTCTTGGCCACCAATGTCTCATCCTCTTCTCCATCTTCACTGTCCTTCCTTGGCTTTGGTGGGGTTCCCTCCTTCTCCTCTGCACTCCTTCGCCGTTGGGGGATGCGCACCCCACCAACTTTCACTGTACAAGCACAATTTTAAAATTAAACGGAACAAATTCTACTCGTCCTAAACTATTTATTGATACTTGCCATTACTTTATTTGTAAACAATAAAATATCCCTAAAATAATATGAATACTGTATAGTGATACCATAACTTAAATGTTTTTGCACAGTACAGTAATCACTCTTTTTTTGCCTAATATTGCAATAACAAAGTATAAAATGTATTAAATGTACAGCATTTAATTTGTCAAAAGTCCATTTCACATTATGCACCCACCACACAGTGTTAACATTAGGTTAATGTTATATTGACTGCAACTGTTGCAGTATATTTCCTTTTGGTTAATTTGACATACATTAACTCAGAATTTGTGCTATTTCAGTAGGATATGGCACTGCCAAATCTTTGCTGAATTTGTGCAAATCTACTAAAACATGTTGGATCAGGCTGCCTGGGCATATCTAGGATAAAAATTTCCACTCCCGTGAATGCATACCCTCGGTAAATTCATATACTGTACGGTATACGCTTTCACCTTTTGTTACTAATATGGCTTCAGAAGACCCCAAAGAGCCTTCTGGTGGTAAGAAAGGCAGTGGGAAACCTGTAATGAAGCCTGGAGGAAAATACTGGAAGATGTGAAACATTTAGGCAACTAGCCAATATAGGTGAAAAAATTAACAAATCTGGGATAATTTGGCAAATTCAGTATTTCTGCAAGGCTCTTGCATGTTGAATAAATAAGAGTGTAGTGTCATATTAATTTGAAAATTAACTAGAAAAAAACTTGTTTTAAGATAAACAATTCTGTTAAGAGTAGGTGATCCTTGCCTCCCTTTGATTTCTAAAATTGCATTAATTTATATAATCCATTTATTCAAACAGACTTAACTATGCAGGAGTGATTTTGAAAAAAAAAAACGTGATCACATATGGAATACACACTAAATTGTTTACAACACAGCTGTAAACATAAGTACTCATCTGAGACGACTGTTGCCTCTTCTGCTTCAGTAAAACCATCACTGAACTATGGTAGTGATGTCTTATTTTAGCAGGAATGAGTACTAGTTACAGCCTATGTTATGACATTTAGCCCAAGAAAATGGCTTCCCGTCAATAAACATGTGAGCTTCAACTGAAAGAAACAAATATTTCACAGTATACTGTTCAGTGTTTTACAAAATGTGTTTACAGACAAGTTTTTATTTTATGGCATTTGTACTCTTCTTTCTTTACTTTTAACCATTTACTTCCATTGGTTTCAAAGCTGAGAACACTTTTAATTATTTAACACTTAAAACTGCTGCCAACATCCATTGATGTAGGCAACTATTGCCAATGTCAACAGACTTGTTTTCCACCAAGATATTTACATGTGTATGGTGTTCCTATGCTTTGTTTTAGGTCTAAGAGAGTGGGCATGTGAGCAGCATCCTCAAATAGGCCTTTATCGGGCAGAGAGAACACACCTTCAACTTCTTGCAGTTCAGGGGATCATAGGAGGGAGGGACGTGGTTCCCTGACCAATATTGCATGTTAATAAAATGGAACTACATATAAAGAAAAACATCCACCGGACGAATTGTATGGTAAGTAAAGTTTGTTCTCCACATTGTTATATTGCATAGCTACTTGTTTATAATTTCATAAAAAAATTTAACATTTCTTAAGAATTGAAAAACTAATTTCTTGAGAATATAGTAGTACATAGATTACCCAATTATAGTACAGTATTTCACAGTTGCATTTTAAAGGGTTAAGACTGCTGGAATATTGTACAATACTGGTTATGATGCATTACCTTCTGGTAGAAACGTATGAACTCAGTTTTTTTTGTTACTGAAATTCTTTTGTTTTAATGTATGCTACAATACTCCATGGAGTACAAAGTGTGATCTCATAACTTCCCAATACCAAACTTCAGATGTTAAGTAGGTGTGGTGGGTATATTAACTACAGTATAAACTATTTTAACCTTTTGTGGTCATGTGAAATCCTAAGACCAACTTCTGCCACACCTCGTGTGGTCTCAAAAGTAGTTGCAAATTACCATTACTTTTCTCAATTATAACCTTTTTCTTGGTATTTTCATGTGTTTATATGCAAGAAACAACGAGTTTAAACATTAAAGATAAGTACTGTTTGTACAAGAGAGGAGTCTGTATCTTCTTATTGAAATGGCTGGGAAGAAACATGTAATGATCGTCCAAAACGACCGGATACTTTTCGATGAGAAACGCTCACACAAAAGACTTGGATTAGTCATTCATAATCCACGAATAAACATTCTTTATTTCTTGATATTTCACACTTACTTGCAGGAGGGTGTCCAGCCTTCGCTTCGATTTCCTCGGCAGATGACATTGTGTATAAATGAGTAAAAATCTGGAGCTAACTTGATGCGTCACACACCCTCTAGTCCAACAGCTGACACCTGGCTTGTTGGTGTCGTCGCTGCTGCCACCTTCAGGGCGAGTCCATAACTAACTCACACCCGCTAAATACGAAGTACTCTATACTTCTGTTATATAAATCAGTATGTTCGTCAGGCGGTGTACTTTAATTACCTTCAAGTTACTTCCCTGAGATAATAGGGTGAAGTTTACATATTCCTAAAAAACTCCATTATTGTTAATATGATCACAATATCGATATATCATAGACTGAAAGATTTCGTGGTCTTCATGATATCAACTGAAACACACGTTCATAATATTTCTTAATTGTTTTGGGCGGTCTTGCTCTCGACTATGGGAGCAAATTAATATGATGTTGGTATTCTTATCAATTCTTTGTTCAAAATAATGAACTATGTAATGTAAAAAAAAATCGGGGGTGGGGGCAAAGTATGCACTGAATATTTACATATTTAAACTATAAGAAAATTAAACATTGCAAGATGCAGCGTGAGAAGAGGGAAAGAGGATGATGAGGGGGGATAGGGTGAGGAGGGAGAGAGGTCGAGGAAAATAAGCAGGGTGGAGGGCGAGGAGGGAGGTACAGTGAGGCAGGGATTAGACCGGTTGCGTTAAAGGTCGCGGGTGAGTAGCTTCCCAAGACCGGCATGTTCAGATTTCAAGGTCACGGGAGGCGGGGGGGACTGAGGAAGGTAGGGACACGGAGGAGAGAACTGGGGAAAATGGGGATGGGAGAACTGGGAAAGATAGGGGACATAAGAAGGGGGAAATGGGGAGGACAGGGTAAAGCTGGGGAGGAGAAATGAAGATAGGCTCTCACTCATCGTCATTCACTCACTCACTAAGGTTTTGGTATTCATAAATCTCGCTAACGACAAAAAAAGTCAGTCAGTCAGCTTTGGTATTTATAGAGTTGGCTGACGACAAAAACAGAGTTGTGGGTCAGAAGATATCAGTGTTAAGATACAATTTGTTCCTGTTAATGAAAAGTGCTGACCTAACCTAACCTAATCTAACCCAACCTGGCGTAGCCTAACCTAAAATAGCTTAGCCTAAAATAGCCTAACCTAACCTAACCTAACTAAACCTAAAATGAAATTGTATGACGTTTACTGATTAATATATATCCAATATCAAACTGCTTTCGTGTCATGGAAAAGTGGACAAACTGTGATGTCTCGTATAGAAATGTTTTATGTATGTAATGAAGTTAGGGAACTGTAGAGAGTGTTAGACGAGTACAAATTTAACAGTGTGGGTGTTATTACGAGAAAAGTCGGGTATTAGTGCCTAGGTGTGACACTTGGTACACCTTGACGCCATACCTTGAGGAATAATGGTGGTTACAATTCAACTCCTGAGTCTCCCACACACACCTGAAGATAAGATAATAGAGACACCCCTTTCCCCGAACTGTTCCTCCCTCCCCATCTCCCCTGCCTCCCCCCTTCACACCATCCCCTCCCCTCCCCATTATCAGACCAGTGTTAGTGGGGGTGACCTTCACAATCGGCGGAAGTAAGGAACGGGTAGCCTGCAAATCCTTACCTGGTCGTGTCGGTATGTTTAAGAGAGAGAGAGATCTACCAAATGTCATGGAATTAAGACATGTTGTAGCGAGGTCATCAATATACTTCCACGGACTTGACACGTGGCACTCAGTCCTCAGAAGCTACTACTGTATATGACAGCATCTGCTCATCCTCCTCCAGTATCCGTAAGATAAAAAGTCAATAACTCATTAATTCTTCCCGTCACCGTGTTTCCTAATTCATTTGAGAAAACATTTGTTTCGATTCAAACTTCTCGCACCATCTTTTCCCCAGTTAGCGGGAGGGAAAACTGGTCTGTTGTTTAGAGTAATAATTCTTAATAATATCTTCCCCAACACAACTGAGAAAAAAAACAACAACAGTCGAGTGTTTAGATGAATGATTCTTGACGCCCCGCTATGTGTGACTAAGCTATACATATCCCCCGGACCCCCTCCCCGCCCAGTCGGGAGGCCAACGCCCAGCCCACCACCACTCGCGGTCGCTTTGCAATTCATGAGAAAATTAGTTAGATCGAGAAGCTGACAGTTACGCCCGTCACACCAACACCTGAGACCTGCCATTACTGAGGCTGACACACGCTACTAATGAGACCTGTATACTGGCTAGGCATCTCGTACCTCGCTCAGCAGTCCTTCAAAAGTTTTACTCAGAAAGCCTGCTCAGATCCCGCGGGTGTCAAACTTGTTTTATATAAGAGTTAATAATTTCTATCATTACCCGAAGTATTCAAATGTTGATAGTCTATGTCGATTCATATTCGAAGTAATAATGATGATTCTCAAGGTATTTGAATTTAATTAAAGTATTGAGTCACAGTTTGTCTTCATGTGTCCGCGGAACTGGTTGGCTGACATCTGATGCCGCTGAAGTTTTGTGCCTTATCTGGGTATTTATAGAAAAAAACAGCCTGAAACATCCTGTAATTCCTGAAATGCCGAGCAGTTTATGTGTATGTTAAAAGTCCCGCACAAATGTCAGTTGTTGTACTTGTAAGAGAAACTTGAGAGAGTAATGATAATATTTAAGGCATGTACTCAACACATTCCATTGAGCGTTCGACATCATCAATGTATTTCACTGTACTAACAACTGTGATCAGTGCGCATCCTTAAGAATAAAACGTCATGGCTGTATTATTTTTTATATTTTATATAAAATTTTGCAGTTTACATATATACTGAGATTACATATTAATATATTTGTCTGAGAGATATGTGGATGATTTTTAATTGGTCGACTTCTTCAGGAGTGTGAGGTGGGTGGGTCCTCGTGTGCTGCTAGTTATGTCCATCTCTCTCTCTCTCTCTCTCTCCCTCTTCCTCTTCCTTCCTCTTGCCAGCGATTTATTTTTAAATGATCCGAAAATCTTGATTCATTCTCAGTTTTTATGGTTGAAAGTTTCGTCTCTGGAATTTTTTTTTCATATTGAATCGTTTTTATATATATATTTTTTTTTTTTTTGGCTGGTGTAATATTTTCTCTAACGTCTGTGCTCTCTCTCTCTCTCTCTCTCTCTCTCTCATTCATCTGTGTCTTTATTTCTACTTCATTATTTGTCTCAATTTCATTTTTTTCCTAACAGTGTGTCTCAGCTATTGCCTTAATCTTATGTTTCTCTATATCCCATTGTTCTTCTTGCCTTTAATGTCTGACACTGTGAGAGTCCCATAAGGCACTGTGCTGGCTGCCTCGTCCACACATAAAAACTGGTATTGAGGGACCGGCCTTGCTGCCCTGCCCACCTTTTTTAGTGGTCACGGTCAGTGGCGCCAGTAATGGGCGTCATTGGTGCCACGCCATAAAAAAAACAAAAACTTTACTGGTGCTTTTTCCCGACCGTAAATTATGACTACCATATATGTGGTGTTGAGGGAAGCATTACCTGGCGGATATATGGGTGTGTATCTACCTGTTTTACCTGTTCTGTCGTATGTAATTAACTTTTTGAATGTTTTAATAAATCAGAAGAGGCTAATAGAGGATGGTGTTATGGTTAAGGGTAATTTTGTTGTAAGGAATTCATATGTTGTAAATCGATCCATTAGAGGCAATAATTTACATTCAGTGTCCAACCATCACAAGAAACCAAATGACCAGCGTTGTGATGGGCAGTATACTTTATCATCTTGTCTTCAGGATAATTACATTAATTCTTCCATCTCTCTCCTACTTTTTTTTATTTCTCCATAAGACTGTTTTTTTGTTTGTTTTTTATTCTGAACAGTCTATTGATTACGGTACATATTATTTGGTGATTTATGTTCACTACACTAGTACAGTGCATTGAAGTCTGAGAGTGACGCGAAAGGAACACCTGGGGGGGGGGGAAGTCTCCTAGTGTACCCCATGACCTTCCCCAGCTAACAGGTGTGGATGATAGGCTAATCTGACGGATGAACGACAGAAATACCCTGGGAAAAGGTGACCGGCGACGGCGAGACACTGTTAGGGCAGGAGTCGACTCAGACATGGCGCCGCTTAGTACCCAAGACTGCTGGTCTGCCTACATGCCTTTGCAAGTTTACTGCCGTGTAAGACAACCGTACGCCATTACATACTGTTTTATTACCAAATCTAGAGTAATTCGTATGTGTATGAAGGACTGAGCAGCTTGAGATAGAGCAGGGAGCCTGAACACTTGGGGAGGCAGTCGAGGCAGTAGGTGTGGAGGGAAGAGAGGGTTCGTCAGGATACTTCCCTCCAGCACCTCACGGACATCAACTTGACCTTCCAGCCTCCCACCGCCAGTGTCTTGTTCGCCCACTCCAACGCCTTAGTCTCCCGCTTACCTTACATCTTAAACTTGACAGCTTATTCACTTTCTATTTCTTGAGTTAATCGTATCGCATGGACTCAGCCAATGGGTTTCAAGAGCCATTGTGACAGTGTTGTTGTGGCTTTCTTAAAGATGTGTGTTAAGAGCACAGCTGGCGGGAAGAGAGGATGACACACGCTCACGTATCATACTCCTCTAACCTTCCATGTTGTGTGTTGGTGACATTAAATACGGATGTGGTCGACGGAGTTGACAATTCAAAATATTACAAGTGACTCGGTTAACAGGATGTAACTTCCTGAGGTCTGATGATTCTTTGTCTTCACAGATCCTGAAAGTGACAACTGGGTCTTGTACGGCTCTGTATTTATAGTAGTTGGGGACTTTTCCACCTGGTACTGTACACTTACCGTTGTTTATCCACCCTCTCTGTGAGGTGTGAACCCCGAGAGGATCGACTCGTGGATCCGAAGCCTCTGAGTTACTGGGCGAGACGTGAGATGCACACAGCAGCCTGGAACTTATTTTAGGAAGTAGCTACTTCGCTGGGAATTCCCGGCTGGGCAAACAGGAGGAGAGAAAAAAAGAATAGAGTTAAGGATAAGAAGAGGAGAGGGGTAAAGGTATAAAGGTGAGTTAGTTCCCCATATCATCCAGCCAAGACGATGAAGCTCGCTCCCGCTGTACCGTAGATCATGGCGCTTTATGCGACGAGGAAGAAGGTTCAGTGTATAAGGCGGTGGTGACCAGATAAAGGTCACGGTGTTGAAGGTTCTGGTGCAAGTTGTTTTACAGGAGCTAGGCGACAAACACACTCTTCCCCCTCTCTGATCCACACACTCGCACACACCATGACTTATCAACTTGGTTTTTGTCAACAATTGTCTTCTTTAGAGCAGTAGATCGTACTCTGAAACTACTCGTAACTAACTTATCTGAAGACCAATTATTCTTCGCCATCTTTGACTTTACAATGACGCAGCCGGGGCGCCGATGGTAGAACGGTACCACTCTTGCCTCGCAAGCGAGATTCACTAATCTCGGGTTCGATTCCCGGGCCGGTGGGAAAGTTGTTTGGACATACTTCCAGCCCTCATTGGTCCCTGTTCACCTAGCAGTAATGTAGGTACCTATTGTAAATCGAAAGTAGTGAATTCGTATTCAGGGAAAGTTGTTGGAGCTTCCAATAACTTGATGACATACACCATTGACTCTTCAGGCTTCTACGCCCTTGACTCTTCAGGCTTCTACGCCCTTGACTCTTCAGGCTTCTACGCCCTTAACTCATGAGACATAAAGGCAAGCATTAACTTAGCATGTTTCCCTGTTGGGCACTGTAAACGCTTCTGCGCTTCACCTTACACAGGATATAGGGGTGTGCCGAATAAAAAAAAAAAAAATTCAGCCTCCACACAGCGAACCCTCACTAAACACTCGAGGCTCTCAAAGTTATCCACGATTCATTAATAAATACTAAACAGATGATATATTTTTATGATTTTTTCGGCATTAGTTTTGTGCCTTTTATATGGTATAGTTGAAATTCAAAATCTATCCAGGGAATTGAATCACACAAAAGCGTCATGTGATAATTATCTCCCTTTATCAGAGTGCCTTGTATTTTCCTCCTCTTATATATAATAATCACCAACAACATTCCGTCCACGATTATTATCGGTGTAAAATGTAGATGGTGATAAGTTTTTTTTGTTTTTTGTTTTTTTTACGGGGATTAGCCCACCCGGGCACAGGTCACTGACCCACATTGGGGCCTGGGGGGAGGGCGAAAATGTAATAATAATAATATTATTATTATTATTAATAATAATAAATAATAGTCATAATAATTCATAATAAATAAAATTTGGTAAGAGAAACAATTGAGACCCTGCAATTGCGTGTAAATGAAGCAGAAAGTCAGATCAGCAACCTGGGACTTGGTCACAATTTTCGTGATGTCATATGGCACAGGTGATGAAGCCCTGACATCCTAAGGTGTGACATCAAGGTGCGATATATGGTGTAACTGTTTGCGGCCAATGTTCACAGTCCACTTACCCAACACCTCAGGTTCACAGTCACGGGAAGTTGGTGTCTATCATCCCGGTGTTGTGGGCGTCTGGCCACGGATTTGGTAACAGCGCGAATTTCCTCACTGTAAAGTTTGTTATAATATATTACTTTTATTATTAAAACCTCAACTAAATAATTACCAGAATCATCAGTCAACAGCGCTTGTCGTTCCCATTCATCCAACAATGATATGTATTGGGAAGCTTCAGATGAGTGATCAACGACTTGGCCAGCTCGGACACCTTTTAATTTTTCAATAAATATAAACGTCAAACCCTAAACTTAACCTTATCCTATATTATTTAATAGCGAGGCGGGACTTTATGCATGAAATAGCCTTAAATAATTGTAAATAACAAATAGCGTGTGGAAATTACAGGGAAGAATAATGAATGAGTCAGTGGCGGCTAGCCTTATATTAAGTACACACTCGCCGCTGGTCACCGTATAGTGATTGTGATGTGAAACATTTGTGAATATTTAACATTAAATAGTTTCAACACATTGTGGTTATTGCCCAAGATAACATTGTAATATTGCGTACATGTCATATTAATTCACTATTTATCATTTTATTCCGACAATCACCAAGCCTAACCTTATCGTTCCCAATATTCTCTAGGAGTCTTGTGAAAGCAGAGTTCATCCCAACTTTTTATCACATAATCTAATCCCTTCCTTAGCTGTAATCTATATTTCATGGTCATGATTCATTGATTGTTTAAGTGATTCACAACCTAATCTAACCTTACCTAACCTAACCGAACCTAACCTAAATTAGATGAACACTAAACGAGAAACAGACTAAAATATAGCAAACATAACTAAACTTGGGTCAGATTAAGTAGGTTTAATTAACCAGTGATTTAATTTGACTGTCAGGTTGTATTTGTGCTTGAGTGTTTCTTTTGTTTACTGAGGAAAATATTAGTGGTTTACAAAAACTAATAATTCCACCTCAGAAAAATTACATAACTCAAAATTAACGACAACGGGATAAGAGCATTTCATGGGTTAGGAAGGATACGTTTGGAGATAATTCTACAAGGATAAGAGCCTGACATAAGACTAAACACCATTACTACGGCCGTGACGAACCTAATTTGTTATAGTATTGATGACCAGAAGATTCAAAGAGAAGCGAAATTCCACTTGAACTGTGCCTCGATGTGTTAAGTAAGGCGATAGATGATCAAAAGGCCCCGGGTTCATGTACCGTGACAGCGATCGGAAATATCACACATTACGCAGGATAGTCGTTATCAGTAGTTTGTGAGGCAGATAAAAAGGTGTGGCGGTGCAGTACCTTGGTTAGTTGACGTGAAGCGCACGACACCTCAACGCAGCAGCCTTCCAGCACCTCCTGCTGACCACACTAACACTTACCTTTCAAGTCTCAAGTAAGTCTCATCTTTGTGTTGGGACGAGTCCAACGTAGTCGATGTGAGGTGTGACGGGAAGCTTGAGTTACGCCCAGAAATAACCAAGTGTTATAATTTTTTCTCAATAATTATGAATAATTGGTCGTATTACACGTAAAAAAAATCACTGCTCTTCATTTTACAATACAGTTAACAAAAACTTTATTACAGAAATTAAGAGTATAACATGAATACTGGGATTGTACAAAATGAATTAAATAGTAAGTTTCAAGCTGGGGCTAGTCACTAGTGGCTCATTCTTCAGTCTCTTAAGAAATGCAATGGCCAGTGGTAAGTTAGACGGCGTCGAGTGTAGTATGGTTTTTACTTGGGCAGCCTCCAGTATGGTTTTTACTTGGGCAGCCTCCAGTATGGTTCACACTTCTTGGGCAGCCTCCAGTATGGTTCACACTTCTTACTCCACCAATTTATTGCATATTTGTCCATCTTTAGTGAGTCTAGCAATGGGCAAGAGTTGTGCTCAAGTACCGTGATTCTACGACGCTTTCTCTACTAAAGTCCATTACTGTATATTATGGCAAGTGGTTGACCTTTCTTGATTAATGACATTTTAGCATCGTTCTGACGTAGACAACATGCCAGTGAATTAATCGTGTGTTTTTTATTTATTTTTATATTATTTGAATCTCGATAATGGCATAAAGGTTTCCTCCCAATAAAGTGAATTTCCGAAAGGTAATGTGACGCTGATGATTTTGGCTATTGCTAATGTACTATATATACTAATCGACCCGTTTTATGTAATGCGGTATCTATATATTATACTGCACACCATAAACCCTCCATTTAACGGACATCAATCTAAGGGGTATAATTCGTTATATGGAGGTTTCACATTTAATGTATCTCGTTATAATGGACTGCACTCACGTCTAGTCTGGTATATGGAGGTTTCATATATAATTTACCTCGATATAACGGATTACACCCCCATATATTCCGTTAAATAGATCTCACTGTATGTTCATTAAATCATTAAATATTTTGTAAAGGACTTCACTAAGTCTCTTTAGGGAAACTGCGTATATAATCCACTGAAACCATCTTCTTGAGTGGAACAAATATATAAGGCCTCGCCAGTGTGTATACATAATCAGTATGAACAAGTGTATGGAATGCATTAGAAATTTACTCCACATAATTGACAGGTACCCAACATGATCTCACAGAATCACTGTAAAACTCTATATATAGTACCCAGAATGTATAAAAAGTTATCAACACACAGCAGGATTACCCTCTCGCGCAGGTAGCACTAACCATTGATGAAGGATTATAAGCGAGCTGATGATAAAGACATATTAGGTTTGAGGTTAGACGGAAGCTGGTGTTCCTCCGCCTTGACACAGCTCACTCGTCCCCGAGGGCTGGTGGTACGTAGGTAGGCCGCGCGCAACCTTCTCTCCGACACATCGCTCAAGTCCAACTGCGCTGCTTAGTCGTAAAACTTGAGGTCACAGGCCTTATATTGCAGGAAGTGCTGTATATTTATATTGGTGCAAACTGATATTCCCAAACACTGTAACTGTAAGTGGTCTGTTATCGCGGATATTTTATTGTTTGCCAGAAGCCGTTTTAAAACTTGAATTAAATATTTGCCACACGTACACTTTTTCTAGAAATCTGTGTGACGTAGCAGCAAAATGTTTAAGTGTAAGAATCTTTGCCCTTAAGAAATGTGGATAATTTTATTGTTATTAAAGCACAATGCAACGCCTCTGCCGAATGGAAGGCGATATTTTCAGCTTGTTACTCGCCAGACGGCAGCAGACCGTCGATATGCATATTAAGAATTCAGTCAGTCAGCTCATGGTACTGTGCTTGGTCGCCGCCGCCAAGGGTGAGAGGGACTGCAGCTTAATAAAAAACAAAAGAAGATCACATTTCTATTATCAGCAATAGGAAAGCTTCGCGGAGTTTCATCTGCGAGTGTCAAGATGGTTGGCTACAGGCATGATGCAAGTCGCAATTTATTAAAGAAATTCTTCAGATCGATGTATATGATATGTGTGTATGTGTAAATTCTAATAAGAAAAAATTTATATACTGTATAGCGCCCACATTCTGTAGTAAAAACATATCGTTCAAAACTCAGCTGTCATTGTTTTGTCATCAAAATACAAATAATTCCCATTAGGATTATCGAAGCAACACTCTAAATCTTAAACTAAATAAATGTTTATGCCAGAATTTGTGTCAGTGGTAGCCATCATGTGTGGGTGGCGGACGCCCAGCTCGCTCTTCCACCATGGACAACTGCTGTGGTTAATACATCTAAAGATAGACACTTGAAAGTTCATGAAGGATTAGCTGCAGGAAGTAACCTCACCTCCCGTCTCCCGCCTCACACACTCACTCCTTGATAACAACCAACAACAGTCATAGGGTATTACCTCACCAATAACTGATAAGTGAGTAAATGAGAAGTTGTTTGTCATTTACTCGAGGACGTCCCTCTTTACCCTTGAACCTCCTCTGGTACACATTTCCTCGAAACACCAGTGACCGGCACGGCACCGTCCCAGATAATGGCACCAGCCTTGTCCCACCCACGGCGGGGGTCTCTTGCGCCCACACGCCACCATGCGCGCCACCTTGACCACATACCCCACCTACACGCCCGCACGCCGCCTTGGTCCACACGTCCACTATCTTGACAACACGCCTGTAACTTGTCCTGCCTACACACCCACCCACACCCTGCCCTGCCTACACACCCACCCACACCCTGCCCTGCCTACACATCCACCCACACACCACCCTGCCGACACACCCACCCACACCCTGCCCTGCCTACACACCCACCCACACACCACCCTGCCGACACACCCACCCACACCCTGCCCTGCCTACATACCCACCCACCCACACCTTGTGGGTTGTCCCTTGACCTTTCGTTCATTCATATACAGCAATAAATATTCCGTCGTGTTGTTGTTGTTCTTCTTGTGTGTGTGTGTGTGTGTGTGTGTGTGTGTGTGTGTGTGTGTGTGTGTGTGTGTGTGTGTAACCCGACCATCACCCCCTGACCCCACGATACGTGCTTAGGGATTTGTGTCACCCTCATCATCCCTCCCTCCCTCCCTCCCTCTCTCCCTCCCTTGATGATTCAAGATAGTGGTCAAGGCATCTCGCTCGTCCTGTTGTTTATTCATATGTATTCGTGTTGCAACATCTTTCATTATTCTTCTGTGTGTGTGTGTGTGTGTGTGTGTGTGTGTGTGTGTGTGTGTGTGTGTGTGTGTGTGTGTGTGTGTTACTTAGTCTTCCTCGCTACAAATTAATCTCAAAGAACCTCCAGAGCTTCGAGTTTAAGGCATATTGGGTAGAACCTTTATTATTTTCTGTAATAAATGAACCAAGAAGAAGAGTTGTGTGTTGTAAGTCATCGTAGAAAGACCAGTCGTTAAGGTTCATACTTCTGTTCACATAACAGTGAGTGTGGAGCGTAGCATTGGGAGATGAGTGTTAGTCTTTGGGTCAAACTTAGACAATAGTAAGATAGTAAAAAAAAACCAGACTAACAAATTTGAACTTTCCAGGGCACTTGAGTGTACAGTAATCGCTACGCCAAGTTTGATCAGGTGTGCTCCTGGTGTTGGGGGTGGAGGAGGGGAGTCAGTGCATATTCGTTCACTCTGTTCGTAGGGATCCATGTTTTCAAATGTTACGCAGAGGTGTTTGTGTTGTCATGATTTATTGATGTCGTCCGTCGTCTCAAACACCAATAACAAGGAAGTACAGATATTATGACTCCCACTTTAACAAGAGGAGCAAGAGGAGTACAGTTTATTTACAATGATCATCTCCCTCTTGTTGATGCGAGTCCCAGGAGTGATTGTCCTTCCTCCCACCTCTGTCTCGATGTCCACTAACCCTTGCGGTAGTGACATTTCCCCTCCTCCTCTGCCATGTTGCCAATGTGTGTGCGGTGAGGCGGGGTGGGCACGTGGGCGGACGAGTAAACACTGGGAATCTGGTTAGGCCTCGCGCGGCACCCTCCCCCGCACCACCCCAACACAACACCTGTCCATCACCTACTCACCTTCCCCGTGTGTGTATATGTAACTATTAAGCCTACAAGGACTGACAACACACACCTACAGAAAGCTCAGACGAAGAAAATAAGACCTTTAGATTATTTATTCCAGCAAATCTATTATATCACTTGTCATTCTTAACCAACGTGTTTAATCATTTTTTATATGATCTGGGTTAAACATAATTCCGCCTCCTAAACACATATCTCGGGACGTGGGAATTAAAATCTGGATTAAAATGGCGTAAAAATTTCACCACAAGATACACGTAACAGGTGAGACAAGACGGTAAGCTTCCCTGAGTGTCACCACTAATGATATCACCAGGTGTTGGCGGTCATGTCCCCCACACAACCACTCACGCAGCCCCACCATCCCGCTCCTGCCCTCTCACCCGCTTTGGCACCCGCCCTCTTCACCTGGACCTACTGTACACAACGCCCACCCAGCCCCACCCTCTCTCCTCGGACAAACACACCCTGCCACCCACCCTCACCAAACACACCACCCGTTGTCCCCCCACATAAACATACCACGTCACCCACTCTCCCACACACTTTGTCACCAGGGTGCTAGTAACAGGTGGGCTATGACTTGGCTGCAGGTACAAGTTGTTAGTTGAGGACCCGCTCGAAGATAGATCACGCGGAACGCACTCTAGTGTGTGTGTGTAAGAAAGACTATCTGGTCACCGCACCTTGAGATGAAACCGTGAAAACATAACGGGTCTTGGCGTCATCCTGACCCCCTCTAGTCCTTCCTCCCTCAGTCGCTGCTCGCGGTGGGGTCAGTACATCCTCCTCACCCTCTCTACCTCCCACCCTTCCTACCTCCCTACCCTCCCTCCTCATCCTCTTCCTCCTCTGGTGGCGGTGACAACAACAGTGAGTCATAACTAACCCCTCTCTCTCTTCTCTCTCTCCCTCCCTCCCCAACCACCCAGCAACACCCTACAGCTGCCCCATCGTTCCTACCTACACACACACACACACCGCCGCCCGTGTATCGCTGTCTCCTGGAATGTCTGATAGTTTTCCTCCACGCAAAAGACAGATTAAAAAAAAAAGGATTTGTATTTTTCACCAGGTAAACTTTGCCCCCGGTACGTGAACGTCTCTGTAAATAATTTATAATGAGGTAGAATTCCTCTGTAGAAAACCACATCACATAAATTTTACACCCGAAGAAAATCCTGCCATCAGATTATTATTTTTTCTCGCGTAAATAAACGCCTCCATCTTAGTCCTGGAACAACTTTCTCAGCGTATAGTATAAACTTAAAAATATATAAATATCTTCCTCGTTGTAGTAATGTTAATTTAAAAAAAAGAAGAAATCAAATGTTTGTGTTTATCAAGTCGTGTGAACCCCGGATGACCCTACACAAGAAGTAATAAAGGAAATGCCAAGAAACAAATGGCAAATGACTCATAAAGAAGTTTTGTAGACACGGGAAAGGAAGGTCGATGCTCATTTGTTTTGTTGGATGATTTATGACGATTGTGATACCCGGTGAACCTTCTTAATATACGACTAAAACAAAAGAAAAGAGAGAGAGTAAAAATACACTAATTAAACACTATCGTCTGGCAGGTATATATGTATAGATAAATGTTGTCAGAAGCTGTGGGTTAATCATGTACCTGTGATTCCTTCATCACTACACCCACCTGTTAACATTCTCGCTGGTGGTAAAACAAACATTAACAGAACATAATGGCTGTTTTATTACCCTTAACAAAGCCAGAAAATATATGTCCGCATTAACAAGTCCTGTGCATGTGTCAGAACATGTTGACAATGATGACTCACAAGCGTGTAATGTGTTTAGCCAGGATCTGGTATAAACAGCGTGAATGAAATGTGTCAGCGGCACCTGGTAAGAGTGTGGCTGACCACAGTTATTGTAAATGTCATATTTGACTTAGGAAATCGCTTGTGAATGTTGGGTGGGTGGCCGGGGAGCGTCGTCGCCGTCAGGATGAGCTAACGTTCAGGAGTTGGTCGTTTGAGTGTACTGACGAGTGCATTCATACTCTCAGCTGCAGCTTGTCGTCCTGCTTCAGTGAGCATCTTGTTGTAGAGTAGAGCGCCTGTGAAACTCATTCATGCCCAGCAGGTCAGGGTGGTGCTGGGAGGGAGGATGTAGTTCAGGGGCTGGGCTGGGAGGAGGAAAACCGCTGATAAATGGAGTGGGTCGTGGGAATGGGCTAGGAATTTCTCTGGTGTATGGTGTGAGGGAGGTAATGTTGTAGGACTATGGCGGCAACACGGGTAGATAGGTTGTCTTAAGAACAAAAGACCATTAAAGTATTCTTATAGGTCTACCACTTGCCCTTGATGTGCAGTGGTCCAGAGGATACGGGGCTTGTATTCTGTTTCAAAGGCCTCTGGTTCGATCCCGGGGCACTCCCAGTCAACCCAGCTGTAAATGGATACTTAACTTTACACTTTGGGGAATGAAACCTGTCGAGTTCAGTGCCATCCACGTTGCTTAGTACATAGTGAGCTGTATTTACACTGTCTCTACCGTCTTTAGGACTCACTTTCACCTGTTCTTGTACTTAATAATCTGTCCCAACTTTGCCTCAAGCCCAGAAATGTTCATGTATAGTCCCCCTCACTAGTGCATCTACAGAGGCTCGTCATATAGACATTCCACTAATCATTATACACAACGCTCCCACATTGCATTAAACCTGACGACCCTCTGTAAACGCACTAGTGAAGGGGACTGTAAGTCGCTAAAACAACTATCTGTGCAGGTGGGGGTCGATATGCTCCGAAATTTTACGTGTGACTAGTGGCAGCCTTCATACACCAAAATTTATCGTCCATGTTCTCGTATTGTTTCCCACAAAGTATCACAGATAGTTGTTTTAGCTTCTGTACATGCCGCTCTATGTTGTCCTGGAGAAGCCAAGATGAGCAAGATGTGAACATGATAGCTAGATTGTGAAGCGTCGATAACAGATTCTAGTATAAGATAATAAGCAAGTGAGGTGGGGCAGTACTGTGGGCAGCAGCATGGGAATGACCAGTGATTAGTACTTGGTGGCGTTGCCTTGGCTTACTTCGACAGTCATCATCCACTTCTCCTCGTTACTTGAAGCATTGCTGCAGTAAACGCGACGTAAATAACAATGTTTTAGGACCCACTTGTGGTTTAAGGGTTAACAGTTTGATAGAGTTAATGCATGGGTTAATTACTCCCCAGTAGGGACCAGTGAGCGTCTGGCGTGAATCAGCAGCTTAATGTAAACATCCCACCGTGTGGTCGACTCGTCCGAAACTACAGTACGCGCTTCACCGAATTACAAAGTTGCTGTAAATATAACACAATGACTACGATAAAATGTGGATGTTTTTTCTTCCTCTTGGAATCAGTTAGAAACAAAATAACCCAATACGCTGCCAAGAGCTTCCTGGAGGTGAAACAAAGCACCGAGCCGCTAATCAAACGAAAACAACATAGTTTCACCTTCCCGCGACGCCAGTGATGAACCAATAAAGAGTTAGCTTGATATAATTCCCCTCGTGTTGAAAAAATTATCTAAGGATGTCAAGGTTCTGAGAAAATGTGATATAAGTGAGTGAGACAGTGTGAGTTCCCCTCAGACACTGCTGGGTGATGACGGGACTCCCCGTCTCGACCCTCCCAGCTTGTCCCGCCGCCTCTCCTCAGTATTACCTCCACTACTAGTGAGCCAGGGACAACACTACCCCGCGCACCACACCCTTATAACTTATTTGTGAGAGTCTGGGACAGAAAGTGACAGTGACGAGTAATCGTTTAGAGACGATGAAAACTTAAAGTGTTGTGATGTACTTTGACCAGGAAGTGTTTACGATAAAATATAATTATGGGTTTAATTTTGAATATGGTTAACGCTGTGACAAAGTTGTGAGATAATTGGTTCAACTAGGGGCAACGGCGGGTATTATTACCTATTGAAAGTAATGGTCTGTAGAAACAGCAGGGCGGGAGGTGTTAGGAATCTGTTGTAGGCAAGTCACATGGTGTTGTTGACATCCCAAGCTCGGTACAGCGGATATTCCCTCACATAAGAGAAACAGGGTGTACGTAGGGCAAAACCTTTATATATGATTAAAACCTCGACACCAGGTAATGTAGATATCACCAGAACAGACAGACTTATGGAGGCGAAGTATAATAAAAGATAAAACAAAAACAACCAAACAAGGAAATGTCGTAAACGTGCCCCACTACCACTGTCATCTCTTCTGGGTACTGGGGTATAGTTTGGATGGGTGGGTATGGCTGGTGGACGTGGTAGTGGTGGGTAGTATCATGGTAGAAAGACGAGATGGAGAGGGAGAAAAATTAATAGTGTTGATTTGTAGATTAGAACGTGTAGGAGGAAGGCTGGTTGTGTGTGTGTATGTATGTATGTATGTATGTATGTATGTATGTATGTATGTGTGTGTGTGTGTGTGTGTGTGTGTGTGTGTGGGCTTAGATGTTATATGGATCAAGGAAGGCGAGAGGGCGAGAGGAACAAGGAAGTTTATTGTTAGCAATGACCAGACATCACATGAGCCGAGTTCCAGCTAACACCGCCTGACTGTTGGGTGTGTTATCCCAGGGCTACGAGGGGAAGGATGGGGGGAGTGGGTGTTCGGTGAGAGGGGAAGGATTAGGGGAGTGGGTGTTCGGTGAGAGGGGAAGGATGAGGGGGAATGAGTATTGCATGGGTGAGGGAAGGTGAGGAGAATGAGCCAACTTGTAAATTAAATCAGAAAATGACAGTAAATTATTGGGGAGAGATATTTCTGGTTATTTACTGATAGAACACATAAATATATTATACAAAAATAACTGTAATCTATTGGTTAATTATAAACCTAAATTCTTTGTAAAGGTTCCAAGTAATTGTTTTTTTTTCTTTTAACACCTGGAATTTGTTGAGATATGAATGGAATGTTTACGTTTCCTACCTGAAGCCTCGTTGGTCGGTTAGTCGCCAGTGTCTGTGGTGTTCTCGACAGGTGATATTCAAGGCCGCCAGTAAACATTATCCTGTTCTTCGTAACCCGAAATATTTCATCGCTATACGCTTCTAGGATTACCGTCTATGCACGTGTTGTTATATTGATGGAAATTAATGATGATGCCAAAGTATAGTTGTGCGTTGAGTCGATATATTATCTTAACGTGGGATAACATCATGGCGCTGTGTAACACGTCGCCACCCCGGCCAGCTGCAAGTTGTGAGATACGAGCCTCGGGGTTTTCCACCACCGTGTACTGAACTCACTGTCTGTCTGACTCCTCGACGTTTGTATCAGTATTTATAAGATATTCCTTTGCTAACTGGACTGAATATTGACAACTACAGCAGGTACCACTGTAGATATTTATGTGTGTACTATACAAAGTGACACATGATGCTGCATTTCATTTTCTTTTCGTCCACATGAATGAGCTTGGTTCATCCTGCTCCGGGATTGGTCGGCGAGGCTGGCTGCCATATATGCTTAACACACTTGTATATTAACCAAATTTTATTTATTGTATTCAGCGTAATAATGTCGTCACATAGTGAGTTTTTGTAGGTGCACATTTTGTGTTCGTAAACAAGACGAGTTGCTTGTCAGGTTAGATAAGCAATGTTTGTTTTGGTTTAATGTTTTATTATATGGCAACAGGTTCTTTAAATTGATTTTTTTTGCAGTACTATACTAGACTGAGTCAGTTAATGTTGTTAATCTGTGAACGTGACTTACCTGAAATCACTAGTTCAATATTCACTTCAGAGTAAATTACATCCTGTTTGCTGTATATTTCACTAATACTGTATCTCTAGTTTGGGTTGTCATTAGGTAAATAAGACACCGTTTTTACCTCTATACTGCTTGTGTATCCAGCCTCTTAACGTAATCAAATTGACACTTTTTCTTTGCTTGGTAATAAAGTGTGGGATCCCGGGTGATGGCAGGGTGGGTGTGTGGGCTAGGCAACAGGGTGGGTTTGGGGTAGGTTAGAAGGTGGGTGTGCCTCGCCGCGGGTCGGGATGTGGGCGAGCACGTACAAGATGGATGTGGGGTAAGCTCATTCTTTGACGGACATTTCTTATTCAATCTAAACTTGTTATCTTCAATCCTTAACAATTCAAATTTGAGTTTATTCATCCGCGAATGACATATATTAATTAGGTACAGATTTTGGTACGGGTGTGAGTATTGTTTACAAATCATTCATTCACAAGGATAAACCAAACAGACCGTACTAATATCTCAACTGAAGAGGGATTATGGTGCTGTTTTGGCGGTATTATCGCAGTGGGAGACCAGCCAACTGTAAAGAACATTGACACGGGGCCGCGCCTAGTCTGTCTATCCCTCTTTTTTTGTGTAGTTTAGGTCGGTTTTGCAGATTGGTTTGTTTAATTGTCGACCATTTCTCGTTGGTGATCTAAACTAACGGCTGAATTGTTTTGGGCCTAAGAATCATTAAAGAGCAAGGAGAAGTATTGGTATGTGAGGAGAGTAGTGGCTGAGCTTTGCCTACCAGCCTGATTACTGTCTCCCGGGCTCCCCATCTTAGCCACCTACCTCTCGAGTACCACCCTTCCCCACCCCCCAGACGGTGTGCATGGTCAAGGGCAACAAGTTTACTCTGAGCATCAAATCTTGCGTCCTAAGAAAGTTTGATATTAAAAAAAAAAATCCCCATTGAGCACAAAATGGAATTCATTCAGATTTGATTCGGTAGATGAATGCGTATTTTATTATTATTTACGTGTCATCCTGTGTAGAGAGAAACAGATGGACAGATTTCACTAATAAGTCACTAAAGAAAGTACGTAGATATTTATTGAACAATCTTACAGTATAAAGGTTTTCAATCACTTTATCAACATGGGATTGCATGAATTTGTCTCGGTGTTCTGGTGTATTGTATATTTGTCACACTTGTTTGTTTGATTTAGCAGCTGATGGCGGCAAGTAATGATTTATATTATATTTACCAGTAGTTAATTCAAGTTTTGGCCGCTACTGTGTAGCGACTGTGGCCTAAGGGATAACAAAAATGTGGTTGGGTTTAGAAACTGAACTAATACCAAAGACTAACCTTGTTGACGCCGCCAGGTATCATCTATCATGTCGAGTAAACATAACAAACACAAAACCGGATTGTTCCTCACACACACAGGCGAGGGATTACTCCATTTCTTTACTATGGTTGTTGTGATGAAAACTGAATCAAAGGACAAGATTGTTAACTGTCTCAAGGTTCTGATTCTGACTACAGACTGCATGCATTAACCTTGTCAACACTCGTGCTTTCAGACTCGATTGTATAGTGAATCATTGTTATCTTGTGACGGGCGGTATTTGGAGGAAGGTGATGATAGGTGTGAAACATGAATGATGATGATTATGTGTGTAAGTGGTATTGAGAATTTATGGTGACCTTGATACTGTAGAAGTCAAGCGCTGGCTCAGTGGGCGGGCTGGCTGGTGGTAGAGGAGGTCGGTCAAGGCCCCACTGACTGAGGACCCCGCCTACACTAGTGTCACCAACGCCTCCCTTTATCTCCTGACTACGGGTATAATGAGAAAGTGATGTTGTTCCTTCACTAATAACGAGTACTTATGTCTTCCCGCTGTACAATATAGGAAGCACCGAAAATGGAATTCAACTTTGAGATTTATATCATGAATGTCTATTGTAAAGTTTTATAATTAACATCTTGCAGCTTTATTGTGAAGACTGATGGACCTTCATGGACTCAGACACCCGAGAATATGTACTCAACTTACCCGAGAGTCCATCTGTTTTCATTTGCGGCTTTCCTTGATTGAGTTCACTCATGGATTTGTATAATTTACATAATGTTATGAGGGAAATTAAACAAAATCATCATATTTCTTCTATACAGTAATTTTTAATTTGTTCTGGGTGGGCAAGTAAGTGTTATTTTAGTTTAGTTTAGTTTAGTTTACATTGTTTACGTGTTGATATAAAATGGTTTACAATTTCAAGTTATTCATTTAGAGTGATAGCGGCGTCACCTTGGCTCTCACATTCCCTCCACGGACAAGTGCACAAGTGTGGCGACCCGCCTGGTAAACATAATACACTATAACACATACAGTAGGCGATATAGCTATACAGTTTGATCAGTAACGACCTATGTGACTGGCCCGTGGTGGAAGTGCTGGAGGCGTGTGTTATTTAAAAGAGAGTCGTCCAAGGCTATATATTGAAGTGACAGGGTAATATATAAGGTGAAAAAAATCGATAAAATATTCGACGATCAATCACCACTAAATTACTGGGCGTTGAGGCTAGCTAAACGAAGTGGGTCATTGAGTACACGGGTCGCTGTTAAGTAATTCTTATGCGTACGACACTGATAGTTGATTGTTATGCACTGTAGGCAATGTTTAAGGTGTACACAATGTAGAGTGTGGCTTCACCTCGATGGGTGACAGAGATACTGGTAGTTATGGAGGAGGGGGAGGAGGATGGTGGGGTGGGGTGCGGTGGGGGAGGGTGGGGTTAGGTGGGGAGGGCGTCGGCATCGAGAATGGGAAGGCTCACCCCCCCCATGAACCATGATGGGATATGGCCAGCAGTGATCTATTTAGGCGATGAAGATGGCCTGGGGTGGTCAAGTGGTCACCTTGGCGGGCGTGGGAAGGTCGCTGTCACCGCTGTTGGTTATATTATCATAAACCACAACTAACCCCGACACACACACACACACATACAGGAAGTTACAGTCGCCCTTCCCCCATCTTTGTAGTTTGTGTATTGCTTTTGAGTCATTTTCGCAAATACTTATGAAATTGCACGCACAAATCCAACGCTAGATTTATACACAAAAAACCACTCGCGTAATTGAATTGTTTGAGCAACATAAACTCCTAAAAATAATTTCCTCTTACTCTCAGCATTAATAAAGATCCATAATATAGTTTCAACCAAATAATAATGAAATATAAAGTTACGTCTGAGAATTATTATTTAAATATCTCGTGTAAAAAAAATCAGGTCAGTAAATTACACAAACGAGACTTAACCTGGTCGTATGTGACACCATAAACACCTCTGATAGAGTAACAAGACGTGAAGTAGACTGTTTACATTAGGACAAGAACGTAAATGTGTGTGTTAGGTTAAGTGATGGCAGGAACCATTGGCCCTCCTACACATTACAGTGCCAGACTCATAACGCTCACGGTTCCTCCATTTCCGTCTTGAGAGCTGACCTTGTGGTTCCTTGCTGGTGTTAATTAATTATTTACCTGTATGATGGGGATATATATTTTTTTAAATTCCTGATATCTGTTGCATCATATGTACAAGAGTAAGGAAGGCACTATAACTCAGAGATCGTGAATATATTATACTGAATGCAGATGTGGTTGTAGCTTGTCACACAAATTATAAAAGTTAGGGTTTTTTATGCCTGAAATATACTTTCTTCACGACTGCATTAATCCGTATCAGTCAAGTTGTTACATGAAAGCTCTACCACAACACAACCCTGAGATCAGCCACTCGCAAGAATGTTTTTATCTGCAAGTGTCCAACACGTCTAGCGAGAGAGTTCCTATTGCCAACACTACGGCCATTACACATTATGGTGAAAAAAGGAGAAAACAGGATTCATTAAGCATGACAAGGTCGCCATAATGGTAATAACCCAGCCAGTTAAAATATATTTGAGGGAGAAACTCCATAAACCGCAAAACATGGCAGGGTTTGAGCCGAGGCGCGACTATAAACCTTGTGCGAGTGTTTCCGGGCTTAGAGGAGTGTGGCTGACTGGTTGTGGCTGTTAATACTAGTCAGTTTCCCGCCATATGTCGAGAGCAGCGGCAGGAGGTCGCCCGCGCCAGACCCGCATGTGACGCCCAGCTTCCAACCATCCCTTACTGACTGACACCCTTCCTCACTCACGCCACACTATGTGATATACCAGCACCGAAAATAACCGTGAAGTGTAGCAGAAAACAGTCATTGGGGATATATCTGTGTGTGTGTGTGTGTGTGAAATCGAAAGTTGTAAACGAAAATCAATCGAAATAGTGGAAAAATTTCATATGAAAGCAATTATCGAAAGAGGCAAAATTATTAAGAAAATAATTGAATGAAAATAAGTTTTTGCATTTGGTATAGTGAAGTGTTGTGAACGTCACCATGTATGTCAAGGTAGGTCACGTCGCCTGTGAACGTCAGGCTTACCTGGGGTCACCCGCTCACCTGCAGCTGTTCACCCATAAACGACAGACAATTGGCAGTTTTATTGAATGAAAAGTGTGATTTATAGCAACGATTCTGGCTGTTTACCTCATGATGTGGTTATGTTACTTGACACACACAGGTCTAGTTTTGTGACGGTGATTTAAGTAATTATTCTCGACTTAATTTAAGACCCATATACACCACGTCACGTAATTGGTCTTAAGAAAATGAACATGTGAGTTGAAGTCTAATTGGCCCTGAGAAAATTATGACGCGGTATCCTCTGAACATTGTTTACGTGGCGGTATTATTGTTGTTTTGATGTGTGTTATTAACGACAGTTGTAGCCCAGTAACAACACAATTCAGGTTATGGTAAAGGAGAGGGTAGTTTATAATCTCTATTAGACTGTTATTTACTGAAATAAACCAACTGTAGACGTTAGCGCCGAGGTACAAACGACCAGTGATGGTTGTTGATGCTGAGTAATAATTGAAGGTGAACCTCTGGAAAACTTTATCATGTTCTTTTTCTTGTTAGTGGGGAGGGAGGGAGGGAGGAGGGCTCTCTTTCTGTTTACGTCCCGGCATTGGAATTTCGTTTACTAACAAAAGAAAACGTATCCCAAACTAAATTGTACACGGAGTTAATCCCATTGGACAATCGAGATCATTTCAGCGTATAAAATCAGTGCTGAAAAAATAATCCTTCAGTAATAAAATACTAAAGTCATTTATCCGTCGAATTAACATTAAAACAACGTGATAATGCCAGATTAAATATCTTTGCAAGTTATTTAGAGTTTAGTTTTAAATTTATTTTTAAATGTTGTAAAGCTCCTTATCAACCATAGAGATGCGGCTTAATATTTAATGCGGGTCAAATTATACGTTGAAATTACTACAGTAGTCATAATATTTATTTCTAGTTCGATATTAGCACTTGAAAGACATTTTTTTAATGAGTTAATGGCCAATTGTTGTGTTTGAAAAGTTTTAGGCACGTCGTCACTTGTAATGCTCGGTAGGATACGACATTTCTTACATTTTGACCAAAACGTAAATAAACCCGGATCGCACTGATGAGAGGGAGAGGGGTGATCGGTTTGATAGTGTCTCTTAAGGTACCATTAATGCAAGATAAATGAGACTTGTGTTTATTGTTTTTTCGAGGGAAACTTCCATTTATTACACTCCATCCATCACGCGTATCTCGAGTGATTAATATTATCATCATTACTTCCTGTTCTGTTTCTGATACGGAGCCGAACGTGAATGAGATCAAAATGGTAGAAACTAGTACAGTACTTAAGCAGAGAGAGAGGAGAGACGGACGTATAATTATTCTACCTATATCTCAAGCTCCTGTTGTTGCGTAGTCTGACCCTTAATACCTTTTATGTCCCGGTACAATTAATCATTATTTGTTAGTATTAATCTATTTTTCAAGGTTTATTTGCCACTACACGACCCAGACGACACACCCTCCTCGCCTCAGGGTCAGGTACACACTGGGCAGTTTTAACACTTAGTCGGGGTTTTTTATGTATTTGTTAAAGAGTGCCGCTTCGTATTGCACGTCGGGGTTTTCAAAGACTCGTTTGTATCGATGTTTCTCTTCAATTGTTTGTAAGAGAATTAATTTTGTTACGGTAATCTTAGTGTAATTTTTAGTTATCATTTGACTTAGGTAAATAACAGTTCAATCAGCAGTGTTCTTTCGTGATTACTGATTTTATGAAGTGTGGTAACAGCGTGACAGTACAGAACGTGGTGCTGTGTGGTGCAGACGCTGGCTGGATTACAATAATGGTTGTGAAATCATCTCTCTTAGACTAGGTCACACCACGTCCGGTACAGGAACAACAACAACAACCCGTGACCTGAGTCGGTGAAACTTAAGACCAATAACACACACCAGACTGGTCTGTTAGTTACCCCGCAGGACACGATTAAGCAAGCTATTCTTTCTTGTTAAGGAACTGTGTCGTAAAGAAAAGCATTGGTCATGGCCTTAGTCAGCAGGTAAAGACTTGACTGGAGTGATAATGGATTCTACCTGTTGGCTTAAAATGGTGGCCACAATAACCCATAAATCCCTCCATTTTTTTCTCTTGATCCATTCTCTTCATCACTCTCAAGTCCTCTCTACCCACAACAACCCACACGAGTGATCGGGGGAGTCCTTATCATTGGGGTTTTATACTCCATCATCGGTGTAAATCAAACCCGGGTTGTCTGACGGCTGATACAACGATGAGATACACTTAAGTGATTCAGTGGCGGGATGTGTGACAGCCGCGGTAGTTGGGGCCGTAAGTGGCGTCCAGCAAAAACCTCCCAACGGTAGATCATTCTTTTGACTCAAGACTCCAGCCGAACATGGAGCTAAGGGGAGGCTGTGGCGTTGGGAGGGGGGGGGGGTTATTGCTAGCGTCTTATTCAACTCTGATTGGGTTTGGAGTGTGTGTGTGTGTGATGTCAACAGCACACACACACACACACTATAGTACCTTTCCTCCTCGCTGGTAAAATTGTCCTCCTCAGACTAAGTACCCAAATAAGGCAGATAATCACAGACGTGTCTTATAGTCATCTGCAAGAGAGGGTGGGGAGGTTGGTGCTTATGTCGCGATAGTGTGTCTCTCTGTGTTGTATGACAAGTAAGTGCCGCCTTCACCACCCAGCTTGCTTCAACCTATTATTAACTGTCAGCTAAATTGTAAAGGACATCCAAACATGATATTAGGCAATTTTACAAGGAGAAATTTGTGCAACTCCTCCTCCTCATCATCATCTCAAACGATGGCTGGTGGTGCTTTGAAGTTGTTTTCTTTTCATAACCCAGCCCATTCACGTTCTTCTAGCCCGTTCACTTAAAGCCACCCAATCACGTTCTTCTAATCCGTTTAGTTAAATAGTCATAAACACCATTAGAGATACATACATGGATGGAATGATTAAGTGAACGATAAAGGATATTGTGAAATAAAATAATGTGGGGGTAATAAGAGGCTGGAGACTGGTAAGACCATCAGAGGAGCGACGCCGGCGAAGAACTTTCTCTCCGGGATGGTTTTCATTAGTTACCCTTCACTTCCGTCATCCAAGGTGACTGCGGACTTCTTTTTGTTCTCACACCAGTCCTTGGCTTGCTAGCTGGGGGGTCCTGGGGGCCCTCAGGTGTAGGAATAATTCCGGAGGGCTTGATCCTTATGGGTAAGGAGGCGGTGTGGAGGGAACGTATCGCTCCTCTAACTGTCCGGCCTCCTACACTACACTACACTACACTACACTACACTACACTACACTACACACCGTCATGGCGAAACTCAGCACGTACAGTATTCGCACACACACATACACGCTGGCATTGATAACCTGGTCACGTGCTTGTTACTCTTGTCTTTCGTAATGGCTTATAAGAACGGACAAGCTTGTACACACACACACACACTGTTAATACGAATGTTGCGTGTTGTACCTCGTTCACAAATTGTTCAGTTTTCTCATTTATAGGCGAAAAGATTTGTTACTGCAAAAAAAAAAATATATAAATTCAGTAATAGCGATACAACGAGGAAACACTTGAACTAAAACTAAGGGAATAATAATGATACTATTTTATTATTATTATTAATATTATTATTATTATTATTATTGTTATTATTATTATTATTATTATTATTATTATTATTATTATTATTATTGTTATTATTATTATTATTTTTTATTTATTATTAACTGATTTTCTCAACACAAGCTGTAATCCATCACTGCCCGTTGTCCAGTTAACTTCCTTAAAACGAAACTTACTATTTTGTAATGGAGGTTTGAGTGTGTGTCAGTGTTTACGAGGACCAAGTGTCAAGCATAGTTAAAACCAGGTCGAGGTTGAGGCAGACCCAGTGCCTTGGTGGCCGTGGTGGTGTGTGTGTGTGTGTGTGTGTGTGTGTGTGTGTGTGTTGAGGGATAGGGGTAGAGGCGTGTGGGTGTAGGTCGAGAGGTATGGGTGAGGGATAAGGGCGTGTGGGTGGACAAAGACGTGTGTGTGTGTGTGTGTGTGTGTGTGTGTGTGTGTGTGTGTGTGTGTGTGTGGATGAACAAAATACAGACCTCATCAAGTGTCTTTTAAATTAATACTTTGTTGGATTAGGTTAGGTTTGGTTTGGTTTGGTTAGAGGTTAGATGCTATTTTCACCTTCAAACGTGTGTATACAATTCAGTAAAATGACTAAACTATTCTTCATGTAAACTATTCTTGTATGCATACCTAATGTAAACTTTCATGTATACATAATGTAAACTAGTCATGTATACCTCATGTAAACTTTCATGTAGTCATGTACACCGCGGCGACCTTTATCTTGTTTGTTATCGGGGACGACACAAGACCATCCGGTGTCTTTTCCAGGTCGGCCCCAGCTGCTTCCTTCCCCTCCTTCCCCTTCCCCCTTTCCCCTTCCCCCTCTCCCCTTCCCCCTCTCCCCTTTCCCCTTCCCCCCTTCACCCTACCCCCTCCCCTTATAGTTCAGTATGTACACAGCTGCTACTGCACACGTTGTTCATTCAAACCCGTCGGCCCTCACAGTGTGTACACCTCTAGGCGATCTACTCGTAACCATCTGTGTTAACTAGATATTACACATTATGGTGAGATTATCGTAAGTTATAAAGTGATGTATTGTGAACTTCGTGTTACTCTAATAATACTAATACTACTAATAATAATAACCTTAAAATTTACAACAATCATAACGAAATATAGAGAGAAAATTAAATAAATACAAGAAATTGAAAAAAAAAAGACGAGGAAAATTTGTAAACAGCGTGGATAACGAAGGAGGGAGTAGCAGTGTTAATTAGCGAGCCTTGTACACAGCTCACCCCTCCTTCCTCCCTGCCTTCTCTCTCACCCCTCCTTCCTCCCTGCCTTCTCCCTCTCCCTCACCCATCTTCCCACCACCCACCACCCCCAGGCATGTCCATAACAGGGAAGGCAATAGGTTTAGAAAGGTCATAGGTTTTATTTATTTATTCATTTAATATTTTATTTACTCATTTATTTATTTTAGAGATATTTTTGTTAGTTTATTGATAGTGTTAGATGTGCACTTTATCATCGTGTTGGCTATGTACAGTAAACTTATCGTCATGAACGGTATAAGATCAAAGCTCAGTGCTGTTCTTTTCACTCCGGACTCCCCATGGAGATTAACCAATGGCAACATTGGAACAAGTGACAGCTGACGATCAACTGTTATCCGCTGTAAAATAAATACTAAGTCTTTTGAAGTCGCTGCTGTATTACGTGTCAATCAGTATGTGTGTGTGTGTGTGTGTGTGTGTGTGTGTGTGTGTGTGTGTGTGTGTGTGTGTGTGTGTGTTTTATTACTTCTGATGTTAAGATTTTTGTTGTTCAACTGCACCCTTGTCAAGTGCGATAAGTAATAGGAATTAATGCCCTAATTGGTGTGGAGACTGAGACCTCCCCCACTATAGCCACACTTAAGTCCCCCGTGTTACCTGTCCCCCGTGTTACCTGTCCCCCGTGTTAGCTGTCCCCCGTGTTAGCAGTCGCCCGTGTTTTCAAGGTAAAGATCACTAAACCTACTGACTGATAATTGGATAAGTGTCTCAATAATAATGCTCGTTGGGATTCTCAGCACAATAAGATCTCTCCGTTCTTTCAAGTGTTGTATTGGTGTAAAATAACTCTTAAAATATCGTACGTGTTTTTATCTCAGCGTCTACTGTTAGCCACGAGACGTAACGTAAGGTTTACCAAATGAATTAATGTTGGTTATCAGACAGTTTATACCCAAGAGTATTCGCGGCTTTACTCAATGAGTTTAAATCATTTGTAGTTGAGGTCTAACTCACCAAAAGTCGATAGACAATAAGAGGTTGTGTGCGTGTGTGGGAGACATGGAGCCAGGTTATGGGGGTGGACAGAGGGTAACACAGGAATGCCTGGCATGTAGGGAAATGCAGTGATATAAGGAGGACAAGGGTATTTGTTATGTGTTGTAATAGGGAGGACAAGGGTATATGTTGTGTTATAATAGGGAGGACAAGGGTATATGTTGTGTTATAATAGGGAGGACAAGGGTATATGTTGTGTTATAATAGGGAGGACAAGGGTATATGTTGTGTTATAATAGGGAGGACAAGGGTATATGTTGTGTTATAATAGGGAGGACAAGGGTATATGTTGTGTTATAATAGGGAGGACAAGGGTATATGTTGTGTTATAATAGGGAGGACAAGGGTATATAGTATGTTATAATAGTGTTTGTGTCCCCGGCAAGGTTGTGTATTATCTGAGCATCGTCGCTCACCTTAATGGGTAAATGCTGCTCCAAACCTCAAGAAGAAGACAAGATCGAAGGGGAGACACAGGAGATCCTGTTAGAGATCGACCCGGAAGATAACATGACGGGAGGAACGTTAGTAGTGAAGTCCCCTGGGCGGTGGGGTGTCACCCCCAGGGGCACCTCCCCCACCAAGAAACCCACTATTGTTACTACCCCGGGGGTCCGCTCCACCAGGACCGTCACCATCACTAAAGGAGCAGGTGGCAGCGCCAACAAGGGCACCACCGTCGTTACCAAACCCATAACCTCCAGCCCGGGGAACCGCGCCACTAAGACTGTCACCATTACCAAAGGCCCGGGCGTCACTAATAGCTCGGGCGCCACCGTCACCAACACATTCCATTTCAGTAGTGGAGGTACGACCACGGAGTCAGTGAGCTACAATGTCCCTGGTGGTCAGGGCAACACCCGCTTCGTCACCAACAAACAGGGTTACGTCAGTGGTGCGATGCGACACACGGCCACCTCCAATGTTTTCACCACCACCAACAACCTCAACAACGTCAAGGCCAGGAACGCCTTCTTCAACATCACTCCATCACCGTCAAACCAGAGGTAACTTGCATGACCAGCATAACCAACTAACAACGACAAGTTCTACTAACACACATACTCGGGATAATGATATGCTGGACGCACTAACCTCTCGTAACCTCTGCTTTATTATATATGTTATAAGTGCATGTTATTCGTATTAATAAAAATTGTTTACAGATGATATAAATTAAGTGTTAGTGAGGTAAGGCAGCCAAGGCCCCGAGCACGAGTTCAACTGCTTCTCTGACAACTGAAGACTCCACCAGGTAACTCACAGGACACCGACCATCTGTATGTTCACTCTTCTCTTTATCTCTTCATTAAATCGTATTATCTCACCGTCCATCTGATATCCTCTCATGCAAACATACACCCATAATATGACTAAATTATGCAATAAAATAAATCAACTCATATGGGTATTGATCGTGGAAGATCTCTCTATAAGATTCTGGTTCAGATCGATGCGGTGTTATATTTTTTCAGTTATATCTCCAGTGGGTCTAGTCTTCACATGGGGCTATTATCACCACAGTCTAAACTTCCCTAAAATTTTACCCCTAAGACTGTGTGCCATTGATTCTCCTGGTCTGTTACACTCCACCTCTGGGCAGCGCTTTATCTATAGTGTCTTATTATTTGCACAGTTTACACACGCCGTCATTACTCTGCCCAGACCTTAACCTCCTTCAGATCACCTCCCGGAGTTCCTGCCGTCCTCATTGCATTCTTAAACCCCTTTCCTACACATTTACAGTAACTGTTTTTATGATTTAGTATGAACACGTTATCAAATGGTGGTGCGTGATGGTGGGTGTTGCATGAGCCGACCATTCTCTCCCGTGTTGTGCTTCCTTCCCTCACGCTGCATGGGTGGTGTGCTTCCTCCGAGGTGTGTTTCCTGAGTTGAAACGACATACATACACTTACACCTTATCTTCAGAAAGCGACTCAGTGTGATTTTTTGAGCCTAAGGTAATTTGTTGACACTTTGATGCCAAGGTTCATGTGAAGACTAAGACCTTGACGTGAAGTAGACCGGGGATGTCTGTACACACACACACCGCCATGCTCATGACAGCGTATAGAGAAACTTATTTTTTACTGATCCTCACACACCGAATTTCATAATGACATCATCAGTATTTAAAACTACAGTCTTTCAGTATAATAAATTATATAATACAACCTTAGTACTGTGAATATAATATTTCTAGTTAAGTATATATTTGAATTTTGAGATCCCGCTGAGGTGTGCCAGTCCTGCGCGGTCAGTCAGTCAGCCCCCACGCCTCCGTATCCTCAGACTCTGTGTAAACTTCATCTCGAAAACCTTATTACTGCCACATGATAACTTCTACTTGGTGTTCGAGACATCAGCGATTAACAAGGATAACTCTCTAATCAATACAACTGGACGTAGAGTTCGAGGAAATGGTGCCGGCGATTGATTACTAAAATCACTCGTAACCGAATAATATTGCACGACATGTATAACTGTTATTACTATTACTATTAATATTCATTTATTCACAATAAAAATAAATATAAAAGCGCTATATCATACATCATGTCTTAGAGAGCAGTTATCATGCGTTATGAGAAGAGGAAGAGAGTAGTGGTGGTGGTGGTGCAGTGCGCGAAAGATTTTCCGCCAGTTTCCCCCCGAGGCTGGAGTTGCAGTGTTGGCAGTGCCGACGTGGGACAGTTCGCATCACCACCAGCGTAGGTCACCATGCCACACCTTGACCAAGGCCACCTGGGGGTCACCAGGCCCCACAAACGGTACTTGTTTATCCCTGTACTTACTCTTAGGTAGATTACACTCCCCGCATCCTCACCCATCAAGGTGTTAGCTGTCAACAGTGAGTCTTGTTGGTGGTATATATCTTGTGGTGTATGCCCAGCCATACTCCCACGTGGTCAGTTTGATGGATTATAAGTTTTCTTGCAGTGATGGATAGCTATTGTTCAGTTAAGTGACCCCAGTGACTTAAAAACGTGTAAAACTGTTCCACTGATCACTGAATGGCGTTTATAGCTGGACGCCTTCACTGAATGCATATGTAAGGTCATTACCGCCCGGGCAGTACTCCCGGGGCACTGTACCTTGAATAGGTGAGTGACGAGCAACAGGGAGACTTATTGCATCTATTGATTACCGCGTGTGGTGCCAGGGCCAGGCTGCCTCACCTCACGGGCCAGGCGAAGGTAGTATCTGCCAACTTCACGCCGGGACAAGACGCCCGCCCTGCTCCGCTCCCTCCACATGTCCTGACGCCTCAGAGCATCTCCTGAGGGTGCTCCAGGAGATACCGTGTGAAATTTGTCATGGTTTTCCTCGGTTATACTGCAGTTGTAACCTGAGAGAAGACAGACAATATGTGGAAGCTTTATAAATACATTTTAACGTTATTTATCGACAGAAACACATTGTACCGTTTACAAACGTAATTCCTCTTAAATATTATAAAAATGACGCCAACGCTGGTCGCCCCGCGGGGCTCAGGTCCCCACAGCAAAAGCCTGGTGGCCAGAACTGCTAAGGCGCCTCTTACCTCCCACAAACATCAACCACACACTCAAGAATCCCACTACCACATACACTACCACTATCCCTGCCAGAAGAAAGGGCAGCACACGCACCATACACACGACCATCAGCCCCAACATGACCGCCCCCCCTTCGCTGACATTATACCGTGGAATAACACTGAACGGGGAACTGGCACGACGAGAATACAATGGTCGAGACACTGCTCACCTCAGACTGGCAGCGGTAAATTTCAACTCAACTGGGCGAAGAATAAGGCAACCGTGAAACATAAAGCGAAAAAAAAGACGTCTGGAGCTGGCGCCAAGAGGTGAGGCGACGGACGATGTTCATGGCACTGTATTCCTTCCCGTGGCACCTCGTGTATGTTCCCCTCGCGGCACTACTTCACACGTCCCCTTGTGGCACCACTTAACATCTCTCGTGGCACCACTTAATATGCCCCCCGTGGCACCACTTAACGTCTCTCGTGGCACCTCTTAATATGTCCCCCCCATGGCACCACTTAACACCTACCCCCGTACCCTTAACATGTTTCCCAGGGTACCACTTAACGTCTCGTGGTACCACTTGACACCTCCCCCCCGTGGCACCACCTACACACATCCTCACTTGCATGCTCCACCAGGTATAACAAAGACTTTAGCCTAATATTGTTTCACAAACGACAGATCTGGCACAAGTTTTCTCCCATAATTCATAACTGGGTAACACAAAAAAAGTAATTTTTGACACTTAATTGTATTTAAAGTAAAATTACAGCGATAAAATGTAATATTCGATATATCGGTAAATGTTTGTGTTCAGTGAGTAGCGCGTGGTGTGGGTGGGTTAGGGTAGTGTTGAGTATGTGAGGGAGGAGGGCGGTAGGTGGCTGGCTGCTGTCGCCACAACACTGCCCTAGGGTCGTCAGCCTCGCCCTCATACTGAAGTGTTATTACCCCGGTGCGCTGGGTACACTAGTGTCATTATTGCTGGTATGTCAGGTGTAGGGCAGCTGGTCGCACCTGGAAACACGCCTGCACGAGGGCTGCTAGACGGTGCACGCCACATGTTGGTGTCGGTTGTCCTAGTGACCCGCTCTCATGTTCCTCCAGCAAATAGTAAACGTTGCATCATAACCCTGACATTCAAGGCAACTAAAAAGCAACAGTTTGCTTCTCCACCATAATGAATAGGATCATCAGGGAAGAAATGATCGACTATTACAGTGAGGAGGAGGAGGAGGAGGAGTCAGGAGTTCGGACCATGGGCCATATGAGCCTCCACTGATCAACCATACAGGGCGTCATTAAACACTGACCAACGTCTTGCAAACTGAAACGTTCAATTATATCAGACTACGATGAAGACAACCTGGTCCAAGGTGGGGATGTGGGTGGGTTGGAGGCAAGGCTCGGCAACTAACGACGGGCAAAACTTCAGGTAAACCTAACCTAATGACGGGCAAAACTTCAGGTAAACTCAATATTGTAGAGGAAAGTGGTGGAACATGTGACTGGCTGGCCCCTAGAGTCCACGTGGTCCCCTCACACGCACGCCTTTTGGGTTTAGTCATCACACACACACACACCACACACACACACACACACACACACACACACACACACACACACACACACACACACACACACACACACACACACATTTTTATATGTATATTATTCACAAGTCTCTCTCTCTCTCTCTCTCTCTCTCTCACCATACCTGCCACCTGTCCTCCCCTGCGCCCTCACACCAAGCACCCTCCACCTGCCCCTCCTCCCCTCATGCAACAGCCCCGCCTCTACCCAGTCATCGCGTGAGATAACATTCATCCACTCCCGCTACTCGCTCGTGGTGCTGGGGTCTGTCTGTCTGTCTGTCTGTCTCTACAGTATTTACTAGTGATATAATTTTTAGATGAATAGTTTTTTATCTTCCTTTTCCGTTTAGGTTCGGTTCGGTTAGGCTTGTATACGCGTTCCCACACCGTAAGTTAGGGGAATAATATAGCATACGAGGCTCCTAGAATCCTGGTCGTGGGTGCTGGAGACTGTGTGGCGACCAAGAGGCTACCGCAGTGCTGCATGTTCACGGCCGTACACTGATAATGGTATAACTTAGGGTCGATGAGTCTGGTGGCAACGACCCTTATAGCCTAGCGTGTGGGACTGTACGGGTATATATATTTATGTATCGATCTTTGATAACACATAAGGTGACACACCACTGTGCCTTCCCCCTTCCCTCCCCTGCCTCCCCCTTCCCTCCCCTGCCTCCCCTTTCCTCCCCTGCCTCCCCTTCCCTCCCCTGCCTCTTCCTCCCCTGCCTCTGCCTCCCCCTCCCCTCCCTTCCCTCCCCACAGAAAATATCGCCATAAGCGTTGACCAATCACGTTAATCTAAAAATCTTAAATTACTCTCATAAACAACTCACGCCTTTAGTTAATATACCGATTATCTTAAAGGAAACAGAAAATTGGTTCGCGTGAGATTAATGAAAGAATGAAAACAACGTCGGGATTACCTCTTCACTTTCATTATTCATTTTTATATACTGTATAACTACCTTTATCCATCTATCCATCTATCTATCTATCCATCTATCTATCTATCTATCTATCTATCTATCTATCTATCTATCTATCTATCCTAGTTATCACGGCCAGAGCAGACATTACATAATAATCTTCCCCTTATAGTGCATTAGGATGAGTCACCTACGATAAATTAGGTCAATGCCTCGAGTTTAATGGACTAATGATAACCAGTTTGTATAATTACTTCTCCCAGATATGATAACTTACGAGAAACTTGATATTTTCAGTCTTATCATCCGTCCGGTTATCCTACGAACACGATAACTGGAATAAGTATCAATATCAGTAAATTCCTATGATATTTGGTCAGTGGATGTTGACCAAGAAGTTCTCAGACGTTCAGACGATTATGATGACCGATATTTTGTCTTCATCATAAGTTATGGTCATTTGGTTACTGACGCGACACTTGTGCTTACTCATTAACATTACTATTGTCTCTCGCACTACTTACTACTGTTTGTATACACTAGTACTATACCTGTATCCTACTAAACAACACCGGTGCTTGCGACGTCCACACACACACACACACACACACACACTCACTCTCCTAACGCTGCAGCAGACAAAATTCTTCATTACTGTAGACTATCATTGTTGTCCCGAAGAAATTCTAGCCGCCATCTTGATATCGTAAAAAACCTAACCGAACCTAACCTAACCTGTTATAGAGTCTAAACATCTGGAGTCCTTCGTAGGAATTTCATGGCGAATTGGTCCTATTACGAGTGGTTGAGCTGTGTAAAGGAAGTAAAAGCCAGCAATCCATCTGAATCTAGCCACGCTCTTCACTGGGAATCATCTGCCATGCTGTAGAGTCGACAATATGGCCACTATTCAAACACAGTTACACACTATTACCACTCATCTACTCCAGCGATATTCCTCCTTTAAATTATAAAGAAATATTGTTAATGAGTTAGTGGGTATTGCCGACAGCTTTTAGATATGGTAAGAGTTTAATTCTTTAACCTACCATGATCCTGTGGCTGTCTAAGTCATCTTGCTAAATGTCTATGGGTTCAAGAGTAACAGGGAGGAGGAGGATTTGACGTATGAGGTCTTGAGGATCCAAGTCCAGGGTGTTTGAGTGCGTGGATGGGAGAAGCCACCTTATACCAGCAGTCCCCCGCCAGTCACCCAGGAAGTACACACAACAGACTGCGTCACTGTCTCCATAAATTCTTCCTGTTTAGGGATATTTTTCTCCCTAATATTGATAAGAGAGGCTGTGTACGACGGTGGTGTTGTACTAGTCCTCCCTGGGAAACAAGAGAACCAGTACCCAGAACAGTGTTGCGTGGATAGTGTCTGTGTGTTGTTGTGGTGTTACTCTTGTGTTCTATCACCTCCTCAGTGTTCCTAAGGTTGATCACAAACTACTGTATTTAACTTTGGATTGAACGCTTTAACGCCTTGTTTATACTTATATTGCCTCTGTATATCATATATTACAACATTAACACGAGTTTTAATGAAACTTGCTTGCAGAATGACTGTGCTTAATAATATATAAATGATGCTTGCTGTAGACTCGTAGGTGGGGGGCAATGCATTGTAATATACCGTATACAAGCACCAGTTAATCGGAGATACATTTTCTAATATTGGACTAACATCAAACAGCTAATGCTCTAAGGTGGTTTATTTATGCTTCGTAATGTACAGGTAAAAATACAGGTAAGGTACTTCAGTTCTTCATGGTAAGGAGAGTCGTGCATGGTATTTTGTGATGGATCTAACATGTTAAAGTTTTAGGTGTTTTAACGGTTTAGGTGTTTTAATGTTTTAGGTGTTTGAAATAAGAACCACCAGTTTTCCTTGTTAATTATGTATGTTAAGAACGCCTGTGTGTAGGTGTACAAATCAGCAATGATGAACCAGTAATGTGTATTTATTTTCCCTTCTGTTTTCTTACATTGTGAATTTATTGCATCTATATATTTCCTGACTGACTAAATGATTTATAGTAATTACACATTAACTATTTACAGCCTGTGACATCATTCGACCTCTTAGAGAACTAGTTTGTGGTTCGTTTGGTGTAAATAATCTGCGCCAGAGTGTTTCAGTTGTCAAGTGATGAATATGTGTGCTTTCAGGCACTGGGAGTCGTCATGATCAAGCATAAGGGAAGCGTCTTATTAATTTATAATCTCTTAGGTTTATTACATATCATGACCACAAACTACAGGGTAGACTACACTCAGTATCTGCTAGTCACTATGAGTGCTAGGTTACGTTTAGATCACACTAGGCTGTCTCCTATGACACTAACATCAGCATGGGGTGTTATATCTGTGAAATGGATTGTTTATTTCATTAGATTCAGTTAACAATTACTAGAGTTTAATATTAAAGAGTCGTGAGAACTAATTCACCTATTTCTGCGTCTCCTTCAGTATGGGAAAGACGAGGACGGAGACGACCACTCGCACCTTCACCAAGGACGGCAAGGTACTGTACTGTGTGTTGCCTTGAATGAAACTAACAAGTGTTTACAGGGCAGTGTGTGTATGTGTGTGTGTGTTTTCCATAATGACAACTGTATAAACAAGTGTGGTTCCTTTTACTGTGGTAAAAAATATATATAATTTTCTACATGCCCTCCCTTCTCGCTCTCTATTTGGTCGTGTTTTACCCACGTTGAAATAATTATACTCTAATTTAATGTGTATCCTGCACTTACCAGAATAATTATAATTATTATTCAGAATTACTCCTAATTTTGCATGTTTTATATTTTGATAATTAACCGCCAAAGTCACTCGTAACACCACCTCGCCGTGTCTAAAACTGTTTCCTGACATTGTCCACACCACGAACGTAAACACCATGGCAAGCAAACGGTACAAAAAGTGTCATCCTTCTTGAAATAATTATTACTTGCTCCAGCCGCTCAGTGATATCATAATGTAACATTTCTTCTTGGTATATAATGGTATATCTCTCCATGGTATATAATGTTTATTATAGTAGAGGAGAGTAGCGAAGTTGAATTGCAGGGGTAAGTATAGGAATATGTGCAATGGACGCTTCACTATAGGGTAGACCAGACGAACGCTAATCCTGAACAACTTCACGGTAAATATACTTGTAAACTCGAAAAATAACACCAGTATTCATGATTATATGATACCAGCCATCTGATTAGTTTTCATACGTGTATGTTTGTATGCAAGTACATATACATATTATATATTGATATACATAACATCATTGTATTTGTCTGTATGGTCTGCAAGGTGAATTTTTATTATACTCGCAAGTCATATTAATTCAGCAGGATTGCAAATTGGTCACCTGGTGAATAGATAGGTTTGCTTGTATACGTGTATGGGTGTGTATGTGGCGTGAAGGTCTTGTTGTGTCCAAGGCCGTGACGTTATTATTTGCATTCTCTGCTCATAAAACTCCCACCTTGTTTTGTTATATTAACATTATCGTCCTCAATTCAATTTTTCAATTTCAATTGTTTATTCCTTGATAGAGGAAGCGGGATCCTAGTGCTGTCACTAGGTACCCCTGTACAATAACACCAGAAGCATCTGGCAAGTGTGACAAGTATATACAGCATAAATATTATAAAGGGGCTTACTAAAGCCTAAGGAAGGAAGGATATTCCTTTAACACATAATCCATGTTATTTACATAGTATCTGGCCAGTATGGGGAGGATCATCGTGTCTCCGTCAGGGGGTCGTGGAGTGGTGGTCCAGCAGGCGTCACGGAAGCGTTGTGTGTGGGGACATCTTAGGAGGTAGTAGATAAGGGTGCGGCTGTCGGGTCTTCAGCATAATGCACAAGAGCGTTGCTCAGGGGATGCGGGGATACCAATCTCCCAAGCAAACTCATACCCAATGATGATACGGGCAGCAATCACGTCCCTTTTCCGCGCCTCTTGATTGCTGCAAGCTTTCAATGTCCTTCTAATTACACAAAAGTCCATATTTATAGTTATTTTTATTTTTTGATAATACCGAAATTTAAATAACTAATGACATAATACAATTCATTACGTGATCATTAGTAGTGAAGCAGAGTCATTAAGGAGTTAGAAAAACGCCTAAATATGAATGCGGATTTGTCGTAGCAAGTATACTGGAAATTCTGGAACGCATATATCGACTTCCAAAGACCTTGAACCTGGATCTTGGGTTTGTTGACGATTGTGCATGTCTGGTAATCTTTTTATTACAACCTTCAGCTGGATTTATAGGCCACTAGATGACAGAGGCGTGATTGCAGGCACGGTTCATAGGGGCCAAAGCGGTGAATTCTGAGAGTTTTTGTTTTCGTGGATTAAACTGCAGCTCGAGTTCTGTTTCGGGAGGTAATTATGCATGATTGAGTAGACAGTTCCGTTTACATGAATTTTGCATATGTATAAGACTACAGTTAGGTTTTTCATTCATATGGTTATACATATACTGTATTGTTAAACTGACAGTTCCGGGTACAATGAGGAAATCAATTACACGTAATCTTCTGTTCGACTTGTCATTCATGTGATGTCTTGAATGTTTAGGATAACGATATCAGTTATCATGTGACTTATCGATAGCATATGAGGAGTGACTCTGACTCTCCACCATCACGCCAGCCAGCCAGCTCAATCTCCTCCCGGCCCTCATAAGTCAGATATTGGGTGATGGGCTAAAAAAGTGGTTGAATAATGTCTCGGCTGATAAGGTAATTGGATTTTATTGTCTTATCTGTCGTCTCCTGTCTGTCATCCGCGTCTCTCATAATTCATTACTGTCACATCTGTATCGCTGGGCAGTCTCTGTCACGTCACTGTCACATTTAGCCTAAAATTCCCTCACCATTGCCACTCTTGTACCGCTGGACAGAGAGTCAACACCTGCGTTATCAGGCCTCAAAGATTTAATATTCACTTATCACTTTTATCTTAATTCAGCTTCAAGTATCTACAAACATCTGTGACCCATTGTTACCCGGGCCTGATATTATATTGTCTTACACCAATATTATTATTATTAGTTTTATTATTATTACTATTATTATTTCAGTTTTATTATTTTTATTATTTACGGCAGAATTTAAGATTTTTAATACATTGATTAACTTAACGGATGGAGACAGTTCACCTAGAGTGGTATATTAGTTTTTTATTCTATAGACGAACGCGTGATAACGACTGCGGATTTCCTGGTAGGAGAACGTTACTAGTGATTTTAAAATACGTTAGTAGAAGTGAATAACAGAATTTTATGATATGTGCAGGGAAGGTGTGTGTGTGTGTGTGCGTGTGTGTGTGTGTGTGTGTGTGTGTGTGTGTGTGTACGTACAGTAGGTGCTGGTAATGGTAGCAGGCAGTGCAACTCTTGCCACAGACAAAGTGAAGATAATAAGGGGACATGCGATAGTGTTGCGGCAGCCATGATGATGTTTACCCTCCCGATGACGCGATCGTTCGTCTACTGGGTGACGTCATCAGTAGAGTGTACTTGATTGGTTTGTTTTCTTAGACCGGATTTTTTTGCCCAAAAAGGTTAACCCAGTATAAAGTCTCCTAATCTAATCTAACATCTAACGTAATCTACCATCTCCGAACCTAAGCTAACGTCGTCAAACCTAATCTAACACATTCCCTAACCTAATCTAACATTCCCTAACTTAATATAACATATCTTTAACCTAAACTACCATATCCTAAGTTCCTAACCTAACCTAACTCAGGTAATATTAGGTATGTTTAATGATCAGGTGAAATAATCTAGGGGTGTCTAATCTTCACGTGAGCCCTTAGTTAGACAAGCTAAACAAGGAAAGTGTACAAACGCCCTAATCCCTTTGTGTATACCCGGACACTGCCTTACGATATCCTTTATCAACATACCACACAGTCCGGCTCACTTTGTTTCTCTGGCTGGTAAAAGTTCCTGAGATAAGGTTGAGTCCTGAATTAATATAAGGTTGAGTCCTGAATTAATATAAGGTTGAGTCCTGAATTAATATAAGGTTGAGTCCTGAATTCCCAAATGATCTATTAAATCTGATTTGTCTGTGTACTAGAAAAATGAATAGTTGAATGTATGTCATGTGGCTTGCCGCCATAACGTGTTGAAGTCTGTTATTATCTGGTTATTTTGGTCTCTTTTATGAACCGTCACGTGTCATGATGTCTGTCTGTCTGTTTGCCACTTCAGATAACAACTCTCTCTCTCTCTCTCTCTCTCTCTCTCTCTCTCTCTCTCTCTCTCTCTCTCTCTCTCTCTCTCTCTCTCTCTGTATGAATTTCACTTGGGTTGGTGGTTTTGTTTTTCCCACGAGAGAGAGACGTTCGTTGAGGTAGCCACTCATAGCCCACTTTCAACATGGATACAGTCAACAGTGGGACAGATCTTCCAGACAAACAATATTTACAATTATCCCGTCTTACTTGTGTGACTGTGTGTAAAAAAATCCTGGATGTTTTTACCTTTCAAACTTGACTAATACTCGCTAATAACAACGACGACCCTTGATCTACGACCTTCACACTTGACACACACACACTGGTATTAATAAACTGTTCTGTTCGACGTAGTCCAGGGACAAAAAACGACCCGATAGTCATCTTTATAGGGTGTCCCAGAAAATTGTCCTTGCCTCCATCTCTTCCTCCCTGCCTGCTCCCTGCTTGCCTGTTCCCTGCTTCCCTCCCTCTCTGCCTGTCTGCTCCCTCCCTCCAACTTACAATGTCTCAGGGACCAGGCAGGTGGGGGCGGGGTGCATTTTCTGGTAGTACCCTATATAGTTAATAAGAATGTTCTACTGTGTGATTTACTTACGCGAAATGTTTACTATAAGTGTGTGTGTGTGTGTGTGTGCTGAGCTGTTGCCTATCACAAGACCCCGGTGACCGCTATGAGTCATCTGCCAGCTTGTCCTTACTAAGGGATTTGAAAGTTTAGGCGCCAGCACGCACAACATTATACTGGGTTAACGTCAACTCAAGAATATGTTATACCTTGATTCCTATTGGTCTAGTCTAGTGTCATATCTGCGACCAATTGACCCCAGTAATCACGATGTAGTGTCTGTTTAGAATCGTAGAACTTCATAAATTGATCAGGAAATATATATAAAAAAACGGTGAAAATAAATGAATAAATGCAATAAATAAATCGTGTGTGTTGTGACGTCTCGACTGACATGGGTTTAGGTCTATGAGTCATGATAGTTGTAAAGGGATATAGAGTTTCAGGAAAGGAAGTGTTTTTACAGTGACTCAAGCTATAACCATCTGCTTTATGGTGTTAAGTGTGTTGTTATGATGGTTGTGTGAGTGTTGTGGTGATGAAGTGTGTGTGTGTGTTGGGACGTGTTATGGCGTTTGTGCTGGTGGATTACTACTACTACTTTTAACCCCCAGCCTCTCACTATACCCTGCATTCCCTTCCTGCCACCTGCTTGCACTCCACACCACAACACGTCTCTCTCTTAACCTCGCTTTTACATTATCTTCACTCATTAAAACCTAAAAGAACGTCCTATACACTATATAATATCACTATATCTATTTTAACCCTCATTTTTTTTTCGTATTAAAGAGTCTATACGTAATGTTCTTGAAGGGCGTCCAGTATCAATTAAATATGAGGTGTTATTCTCTTATCGATTTCACATTCAGTGTTGCGCGACGTCGAGGAATTTGCTCGCCGCGTGGACCCCAAACAGTGTAGCGGCGGGTGTTTGGTCTAGTATCAACACAATTATAACGTCTCATCAACAGTTGTTTTTCTTGCCTTTGTTTACGTCCTGGTGGGACCTACGGTGTATGACGTCACGGTGTCACATGACCAAAACACCCCCGTCACGGTATAGACTTGACTCAGGGCATTATTCCTCCTCCGTCTCCCCTTCGCCAGGCAGTGTGACGTGTTATAAGTTCCTTTCCCTTAATTTCCTTATAGCGTGTACTGTACCTAGTTGTGTGAGTCTTAGTGTAATAATCTATGTACGTACCCCCTCTAAATGGTACTGTACCCTCTATCTGGTACCGTACCCTCTCTGGTACTGTACCGTATTTTTAAAAAGTTATCTTCACCAGGATAAATCAACAGGTACTTGTTTATATAAATTTAAAATTTTATTTACACCCGACCGCAACACAGCGCGATGGCTCCTCAGATTTTCACGACGATGCTCTATTGATCTCCCATAATCCTCTCCTCTCCGCCACCCAGCCTCTCACACTGAAGTCTTGTGATTTAAAAACAGGAATAATAAAAAAAATTATGAGTTTAAAACAAAACAAATATTAAAAAGAGAGAAAAATTAATGACTTCTTGGTATCATAACCCCGTTTTAAATAGTTACTAAATAGTGTTGGGTGCCAGATGAAGTTTGTGTCGGTGATAAACATTTATATTATCTCAAACTTGTCTCATAGATGTTAATAATAAAATTACGGGTCACATAAACACGATACTATAACAGGTTGTTAACATTTCGCTTAAAGAAAAAAAAATATGTTGAATATAAACTGAGCCTTGGAATATTTTTTGGGTGAGAGAAGAGAGGTAGGGTGAAAGACTGGTAGAGAAAGAGACGGATTGAGAGAAAGAAGCATAGAGAGAGAGAGAGAGAGAGGTAGTACGAAAGAGGGAGAGTGAGTGAGAGAAAGATAAAGAAAGAGAGATAGACACATCATGTTCTTAATTTTCACTTGCACACGTACAGGAAACCTTGACAGTAATTTAAATGGTCGTGTGTGTGTGTTAGTTGATGTTATTAAGGCAACATAGTGTGGATGTTGGCATGTGTTATACGAGTGTTGAGTGTTGGCGTGAGTTACAGAGTTTATGATGTGAGTTACTGAGTTACCACGTGTTACAGAGGTACGAGGAGACGGTAGAGGTGGTGACGAAAGAAGATGATGCTGGTAACGTCACCAAGACCACCAAGACGGTCACCAAGGCTCTCGACTCTTACTGTACCAGGGAGATGGCCGCCGCGCTCGATGGTGAGGTCTCTCTCTTGTTTTTGTCTCTCGTTCTCTCTTTTCTATCTGTCTTGCTATCCAGTTTCTCTTTCCGTCTCTGTTTCTATTTATGTCTGTATTTTATTTGTATTTTTATATCTCTTTTCATCTCTCTCTCTCTGTTAATCATTGTAATTATGTCAAGGAACTCGGCAGAAAATAGTTAAGGATACGATTGTTTGTCTTTCTCTCTCCCTCTCTGCTTTCTCACCCTTTTTTTCTCCTTTCCTCACTTTTTTGTCCTCTTTCCCTCATTTTTTGTCCTCTTCCCACCTCTTTTGTACCCACTTGTTTCCTCTCACCCATATTTTTGCTTTTGTTTTTCCTCAATTTTATCCACGTTTTTTTAATGTATTGCACACACACACACACACACACACACACACACACACACACACACACACACACACACACACACACACACACACACACACACACACACTAAGCCAACCCTCTAATGAGATTCCATTTCTGTGTCGCCAGATTCGACGACCAGACGCTCACGCCCTAAGTCCTCCTCCTCCAGCAGTGACTCCTCCCCCGACCGTGCCAGGACCTCCAAGGTTAGGTTAGGTTAGGTTAGGGGGCTAATCTTCAGGTAAAATATGCGGGAGGGTTAATCTTCAGGTTAAATATTCAAGGGGCTAATAATCTTCAGGTGAAATAGGTAAAGACCAAGTCCATCTTTTCTTAGTCCAAAAACCACCTGTAGATGGTTTTAACTCCAACAGGTAAAGACTAAGTCCGGCACCAAGTCCAGCAAGGGAGGACTGTTGAGTAAGTTGAAGGGTGACAAGCCCGATGGCAGTGACTCCAGCGACGAGGAGGAGTTCGTGAAGGGCGTCCACAAGGGCGTCAACGAGCACAGGGCCAAGCATGGGGTCTCCAAGCTGAAGCTGAACAAGGAGGTGGGTTGTGGGTGGATGGTGTGTGTGGTTGTGGTGTGGTGGGTGTGAGTGCGTTTTATTTATGTAGGTGTGTGTGTGTGTAACTGTGTGAGTGTGTATGTGTGATGGTGGTTGTGTGGTGTGATGGTGGGCGTGTGGTGTGCGGTGGGTAGCGGTATGGGGTGGTGTGGGTGCGATGTGGTGGATAGTGGTGTGGGTATAGCGGTGTAGTAGTGTAATGTGGGTGTATGATAGTGGTGTGGGTGTGTGTGGTAGTGGTGTAGTATGGTAGTGCTGGTGTGTGGCAGTGGTGTGGGTGTGTGTGGTAGTGGTGTAGTATGGTGTAGTGGTGTGTGGCAGTGGTGTGGGTGGGTGTGATAGTGTAGTGTGGTGTAGTGGTGTGTGGCAGTAGGTGAGGACTGAATGAGTATATTGACCAGCCTGACCTACTTCTCGTCCTTGTCCTTGGTCCATACTGAAATATTCAGCACAGGATATGGATTTCATTTACACACACACACACACACACACACACACACACACACAGATAAGGACTTTAGTTGCTTGTTGGTTTTTCCTCTGACAGTCAAAATGTTCTAACTAAGGTCTTGTGTTTACCTATACCAGTCAATCCAATCCTTCCTTGGTTAAGTTCAACCTTAACTCTTGAGAAGTGAAACCTCATATAAATGTACTCATGGAATGTTAATAATACAGAGTTCATATTCTTTGTACTCATCGAATTTAACAAAGAATAATAACTTCTTTTAAAATATCACTAGAACGTTGAATTTACGTCTAGTTTTCTGTCTACATTTCATTTATTTACGATCTTTGTGTGTGTGTGTGTGTGTGTGTGTGTGGACAACGTTTCATTTTCTCTTCTATACTCTATTTACACCTTATTAATTTAGCGTTATATTTGATACTGTTTAATTCCCTTCAACGTTTAAAAGACCTTCTGCCACCCTCCTCCACCCCCACTTAAGACTTTGCTCATTAATTGTTACTATCTGAGAGTCTTAGAAAGTCTCAAGTGAATAATGATTTATAGGCTATCAGGACTCCCCTACCCCCTGGAGGACGCCCTGGTTCATTATAGATGTGGTAGTGGTGGTAGTAGTGGTGGTGGTGGTGGTGGTAGTAGTCATCTGAGCCTCTAGTCAGGGTTAATGTTTTATGCTTAATGATCTGTGGTGCTCTTTAACCTATTATAAACCAGTTTCGGTTAGTGGAGCATATTGGGTAACCATTAGTCAAGTTAGGGTGATGGAGCATATTGGTTGCTCTTGAGTCAGTAAGATTAGGGTGATGGAGCATAATGGTACTGGAGCTTTGAGGAGCATATTGGTACTGGAGCTTTGAGGAGCATATTGGTACTGGAGCTTTGAGGAGCATAATGGGACTGGAGCAATGAATATGAATAGATCTCAGATGAAGGTAAATGGAAAAGGTATGAATAAAAAATGAATAAGATGCCTAACTGGGATGAATAAAGATGATTGACAAGACAGTAATGAAAAATTAATGAAATAATACAACTGACAAATAAATGAAATTGTTTATGCGTGTGTATGTACAGGTAGGTGTGTGTGTGTGTGTGTGTGTGTGTGTGTGTGTGTGTGTGTGTGTGTGTGTGTGTGTGTGTGTGTGTGTGTGTGTGTGTGTGTGTGTGTGTGTGTGTGTGTGTGTGTGTGTGTATTATGTACGGGTGTGTGTGTGTGTTATGTATGGGTGTGTGTGTGTATTATGTACGGGTGAGAGTATGTGTGTGTGTATTATTCATGTACGGGTGAATCTGTATATGTATAAGTGTGTGTGTGTGTGTGTGTGTAAGTGAAAAATTTACCCATAGTTAATTATATACTTATGTGATTATATATACTTAAGACAAGGTGAAGTGTGTGGTGTAGGGTGTATGTAACCCTATAGGATAATTATATAGCCAAGTTATAATTATATATTATCTAGTTTAATATATCTAGATTTATTTAATTACTGATTCTAGGACATACGTGTACAGTATTGTATTTATATATCTAGGTTTATTTTACTAATTTTCTAAGCCTTAATTATCATCTAGGTTTATTTTATTATTCTAAGCCTTATTTAATTATCATCTCTATTAGATTTATATTAATTTTAGGTTAATTATTGTCAGAATGCATATGATGTTAATTACAGCGAGTGTTGATTATTTTCAATGTTAATTTATCTTTCCCGCGAGCTAAAATGAAATTTAACGGCCTAGAAATGAATTCAAATCCCTAATAATATAATTCAACCAATGGAATAAATATGAAGTGTATTTAACTTTGCTTGAGAGATTTAAAAAAGAGAGATGTAATGTAATTAGTATTTTCTTATAGCCAACGCAAGTGTTCGTGGTGATTCTGCTGGTAAGAAAACTCGTTAATATATTGTAGTGCGTTATTTACGGCATCTTAACACTTCCGCTCACATCTAATACTGTAATTAAACAAGCTACCACTATTATAATAACATCTCGGGTGGTTGTGGTTGTGGTTGTGGGGTATAACATTGTACACTACATGCTAAAATAATTTTTTTCTTTTAGTTCAATTTATGGTTTGTCATGAATTCGTTGGACCATGACCCGTAATTAATATACATGCTCGTCTGGATCAAGGGTGTTGTGTGGGTGTTTTACTTACCGGTTATGGTATGGATATTAGATTGTAATTAATTTATAGATGTGTGTGTTATTGTACACGTGTACATATTTAATCACCTGAATGATTAATGGGTGGAGAGATGCTTTGATACATGGGAGGGTTTTTTTCTTAAAATTTTCATCAAAAAAGTTTGGAAAGCGAGGCCAGTAAACCCGACTTGGCATCTCATTATCCTTGGGTGAGGAGCTGTAGGGGGGGTGGGGAGGTGATGGAGGGGAGGAAGCGGGTTTTGGGTGATGGTGGGGAATGAAGAGGGTATTGGGGAATATGTGAGGAGGAAACATTAAGTGTTGACGGAAACGTAGATAAAATATATGTTCACGAGTAGACGTCACATTTTGCAATTTTTTTTATAACAGTATATCTAATAATTTGTATACATATATTATTTTATTTATCTCTTAAGAAATATCAAAGAATATTTCCATTTTCGTGTAAATTTCTAATGATGCGTCCATTTTTTATGGATTTTTTTCGGGGACACACAACATGAACTGTACATTATATTATATTATATTAATATTATATTAGTGATTGATATATAACGTGATGAATACCTTTACCATGGGAAGCTTATATCGCGTAGTGTCCCGGCGGCCTTGGCCTAAATACTGTTTATCGGGTGACCTCAGTAGCGAGTGGGCGGCACTCAATACGGCACATAGGTAATTTATGCCAACATTCCGTGATTCCTGTTGTTAATAATGCTCCACTTAAAAAGAATGGGTGCGGCAATAATAGGTTAGTGCACCAGGCGACCTTAACCTACTTCTTGAGAGGGAGGGGGCGGGAGTGTCACCACGTTGGGCCGTATTTGGTGTGCACTCTGCGGTACATTGCGTTTAGTGCACTTTTCACTGACATTGATATTGTTTGATCCTAGTTTATGGTCCACATCTCGTACCATTATTATTATTATTATTTTATTTATATTCTCACACGACCCAGTATTATTATTATTGATACAAATAAGTAAGATAAATATGAAAATTAGCATAGGGCTTTTTACATTACATACATACATACTTACAAAGAGGTAGATAGATTCGTCTTTTACACGCCCTAGTGACATACCCAGATCTTATCCTAATGCTTGACTGTAAGATGAACAAGGAAAATAGAGAAAGAGAAACTAAGATTGAGTGAGTGGAGGATAAATAGAGAGATGGAGGAGGAATAATAAAGCAAAGTGGAAGAAGAAAGACCCAATAGGAAAAGGACTAGATAGGAATTAGAGATAAGAGAAGGAATATCAGGAAGAGAGGAAGATTAAGAAGGGAGGAATAGTGTCAACGAAAGGGCTAAAAAGGACAGGTAAGGGGAAAGGGGGATAAAATAATACTTGGGAAGAAGAAAAAGAGAAAAGAGTGAATGGGAGGAACAAGAGGGAAGACAGGAATGGACGGAACTCTAAATAATAATAATAATAAACCAAGACCGCTGAGGTACAGGGTCTCCTCTCACCCGCCCCACCTTCCACCCGCGTCGCCATGGAGACGAAGCACAATAAGTCCTAAAGATATATAAAGACAAGACAACGATTATACGGGCTCACGCGAGGTCTGTTAAAAGGTTACATCCATAAACCAAGGGTTTTAGCCACACACACACGGGTGGGCGGATGGTGGCTCTTCTCTTATCCACCAAAAGCGAAGGGAGGGGGGGGGGCGTTAGGAAGGGCTTACAGTGCAATATGGAATGACAAATTAAAATACAAGAGTTAAGCGATTTACTTTTGTTTCTGAATCACATTGGACCACAAAGAATAAATAAATATAATGCCAAGTGTTGTGGCTCAAAGCCTGACCACACACTGCCGGGATACAGTACTCGACTTCAGTCCTAAAGTGTCATTGGTTCGATCCCAGGACCTCCTTAGTCCACCCAGCTGTAAATAGGTACCTAAATACTGTATACAGTTGAGGGAGTTAAGACTGTAGAATGCAGTGTCGGCCGCTGTGTTCTTGTGTATACTGAAAGCTTAGGATACTGAACAGTGTTACAGCGTCCACACAGAATGGGACCCACATTCATATTTTTTTTCATATTGGTTGATATATTTTATGCTAATATGCCTGATGGTGTGTGAAACAGGTTTTGGTTATACTTTGGTGACAGTATACTACATGTACAGATGTTAGTTATAGTGATAGTGTATAGTACAGGTGTTAATTGTAGTATGGTGGTCATTTAGTACAGGTGTTTAACCCACTAACATACTAACGTAATTATCTTCTCCCTCTCTTCTTATTCTTGTTCTTTTTCTTCCCACTGTTTATTCACCCTTCCTTCTCTTAACCTTGATTCAATGGACACTGTTTTACCTTTGCTGTTAATTTTGCTTTATATTTCTCTCTCTCTCAATTCGTTACTTGATCCATTATTATCCTCACTTGTACTTTGATTTGCATATTATCTTATTATTTCTCCTTTTGTACATACGTTTGTGTCCTTAATTTATTTAATTTTTTATTTTTGTTCTTTTCTTGATATTCAATTTTTTGTTGTTATCTGTGTCATGATTTCCTCTCTGTTATCTGTTGCTGTTCGTGTGCTTCCTTTTTTTATCCTCCCTCTCCCTTTTCTTATGCCTTCTTTTCTTCCTCTTTCAACTCCATTTCTTCCTACTTCACAACTTCTCTTCTTACTCCTCTTTCTGCTTTCTACTCCTTCTCCTCTTCCTAATCCTTCTCCTTCCTTCCTACTCCTCTTCCAATGCCTTCTCTTCCTCTTCCAACTCCTTCTCTTCCTCCTACTTCTTACTCCTTCTCTTCCTTGTGATCTCCACTATTTGTGTCCACCCCTGACCCTCCTATGATCGTCCCTCGCCCCCCGTCTGTGCCACCACTGCCCTCCCATGGCCACCCCCTTCATCCTGTGGCCACTTTCGCCTTCCTATTGGCGGATCTCGCCTTCTTGTGGCCATCTACTTCTTTCTCTGGTCATCCACGTCCTCCTGTGGTCATCCTCGTCCTCCTGTGGCCATCCTCGTCCTCCTGTGACCATCCACGTCCTCCTGTGGTCATCCTCGTCCTCCTGTGGTCATCCTCGTCCTCCTGTGACCATCCTCACCCTCCTATGGTTCCTATTTTCTACTATGGCCACCTTTGCCCTTCTGTGGCCGTCCCGTCCCCGCCACCACCTACAGATGAACAAGTATGCCAAAGAATGGGCCAAAAAACTGGCGGTGAATGAGAAGATGTCCAACAACCCAGATAGCAAGTACGGGGAGAACCTCTACAGTGTCACCTCCAACACCAACAACTTCAAGGTGAGTCCTGCCACTCCAGAGCCTCGAGGTGGCCGCCAGTGTTGGAGAAATTACCACACCAGATTCTGTTTTGTTTTTGTTTTAATGTATTGTATTATGGTGGTTCAACAGGTTAAGCTTAATCTTCAGGCTCTGTTCACATAGTTTCTATACGAGTCAATATATTTAAAAAAACAATATAGATAGATATTCGGTCAAATCTTCATACAGTTTTAAATTTATTAAGTATATAGCTACATAGATCGTAAAAGTAAATAGACAGTGGTCTAAAAGTACTTAGCTAAGGTTATATCTCAGTGTTCTGGGTGGTGTGGGTGGAAATATGACCAGTGACCATTAATATGTCTTGTGCATGTTCCCAGGTCAAGTCAGACGAGGTGGTGGACAAGTGGTACGGGGAGCATAAGGAACACAAGTTCGGGGAGGAACCTAAAGGAACCCTCCTCAAGTCTGGTGAGTGTTGTGGCGGTCTATGCTTACACACACACACACACACACACACACACACACACACACACACACACACATACATACATATGGATTACCTGAAAAATCATCTCCATGCCAGCTTATTTCACCCAAAGTTTAACCTAACTTGACCTCATCCCCCAAATAGTGTTAGGTTTGTGAGGCTGGATGGTTAATCTTTATGTGACATAAGCTGGTATTAGTCTCATAATAGAACAATAATTATAATAATATGAAAATAATACACATATTGAGTGTTGATGTGTGTTGCAGGCCACTTCTCGCAGATGGTGTGGAAGGATACGAAGCAGATGGGTGTGGGCAAGGCAAGGAACGCTGCAGGCACCAAGGTCTTCGTGGTAGCCAACTTCGACCCGCAAGGCAATTGGATGGGCCAGTTCGCTGATCAGGTGCCACCAGTAGGGTAAGACAACGTGTTTTTGCTCATGTTTGTGCTATTAAAGAGTGTTCCTGTAGGTAAAAGACGGGCTAACATTCATCTGGCTTACTGGATGGGTGTTCAAGCCTGCTTGGATCCAGGTTGCACTAACGACAGTGTACAGTTCCTCATTGTAGTCAGAATAAAATTTATATTTATAAATTTAGAGCTTCAGTATCATGCAGTGAATACAATTTGTCTATTGTTGTATTTCTCTGTAAAAAAAAAAAAAAAATTTAAGTTGATAAAAAAGATAAACATGAAATCACATTCCTGACTTTCTTTCTTTTGTGGTCAGCGGATTCCCTAAGTCAGCGACCTCGGGGAGGACATCACTGTTCAGCAGCAAGACTAAGAAGTCCTCGACCAGTGACTCGGACTCCTCTTCTGATGAGGATGACTTTGCTAAGGACTGCCTCAAGGCCCACAATGACCTCCGCAAGAAGCATGGTGCCCCGCCTCTCAAACTCAGCAAGAAGGTGAGCACAGTACTGGAGGAAGGGCAGACTACTGTAAATGGAGGCTCCAGCTGAAGGGAAGACATAGCAGGATGTATGGTGGAGGGAGACAGACCACAGTACTGTATGTGATTGTGTCTCAGCACCAATAAGAACAGGAGTTAACCGTGGCTGCTATAGTCTAACCTAAGACTTTAAGAGCAAGTTGATTTTTTCATTATCTTAATCTGGGAGAACTGGCTGATTATTGTTGGTATTATTTATCTTAGGAATGGGAAATCTTACTCCCTCATGTCAGTCATATGATTGAATTAAAACATTAGCGATGCAGCTGACAAGTGCAGTACATTATTTTTATACCTACATCAGATATATGAATCCAATATTACATACATTTTTAGATGCTCTTACAGAACATAAGCTCATATTTTTGTACTGATGCTGTTCCTCTGTCAGTGATTACTATATAGTAATACTCAAAACTAATACAATAGATGTTGCTGCTGATGATTTAACTTATAGAATGTCAGAATCCATCATTTTGTGTCTTTGTCTTTGATTTCCTTACAGAACATGTCATCCACCCAGAAGTGCAAGTGATACTGTGTATTTTTCTTCTATAAATCACTATTATCTTCACTACCTCTTTTCCATCTACAGCTGAGCAAGTACGCCCAGGAATGGGCCACAACGATTGCTAAGAAGGACGTTCTGCAGCACCGCCAGAACAACAGTTATGGTGAGAACCTGTACTGTGCCTGGTCATCCAACCCCAATCACAAGATCAAGGGCCATGAGGCTGTTGATTCCTGGTACGAGGAGATAAAGGACTTCACCTTCGGCAGGGAACCCAGTGATCTCAGGGCAGGTTAGTTTATGGAATTAACTTTAACTGTATGATTTGAGAATTAGTTAAGATGATTGATAGATTGTAATAATGAAAAACTGATAAGGAGTTCCTTACTAATTGTGAACTTGGTTCCAACAGGTCACTTTACGCAGGTGGTGTGGGAGGACAGTAAGGAGCTGGGCGTGGCCACTGCTCGCAACAAGTCCGGCAAGATTTACGTTGTGGCCAATTATAGCCCAGCAGGCAACTTTGTAGGCAGCTTTGCCACGAAGGTCCCCAGGCTTAAGTAAGCCCCAACAAGATGGCTGGATGGTCAAAGGTCAAAACACCATGTGAAGCTATCCAACATTGACATGAGAAGTGAGGGGCAACAGCAACCCTTCAACCCCTCATTGTTACCCCAGCAGACCCTCACCACTGCCCCACTGCTGCTCCAGGAGCCCCTTACCACTATCTCAACAGTCAGTCATCACTACTACCACAGCACCACACCGATCTCTATCACACCCACTATGAACTTCTGCTATACTGTACTGGCAGCGACTTAAAATAACAGTGAAATACCATCCTTAGTACTGTACTGTACACCAATGGGTATTATCTGTTCCATTCTTTGCGGAGATTGGATTTTGTAATAAGATTTTGGCGCTTGTGTTGCAGTTCTATACTCTATTACCTGTCTGTACTGTGGTCACGCTTCATTGAGGGGTGTCACAGAGCCTTTGGTTGTCCAGTTACCACACACACACAGCGACCTCCCAGCTTATGCATAAACCACATAATTTTACACCCAATAAAGTTTTCTTCTGTTGTCCTTTGGTGCTCAGTGATATTGCTAAGCTTTATCATGCTTCCTAAGTATTATATATATTTTTTAAGCCTATTTAGTTAACATTTTGTATGAAAATTATAAGCACAGTACAGTACATATAAAATTAAAAGTTCCTTGAGGCTCCCTGCTTATATATATTCATTTGGTTAAGGTAATAATTGATAAGCTTCAACACCTGTAGTGCTTATATACACGTGAGGTTCTTAGCGAGTTTAGCAGTTAAGGGGCAGTGTATGTTGATGTCAGGACCTTTGGGCTACTGCTGAAGGTCAAGTCTCAACCCTGAAAGCTCCCCCTGCCATTCCCAAGGGTCTAGAGATCTCTGTGTACCACCTTTATGTTGTCGAGGACACTTCTCTGTATGTGTAAATATATATGATCCCTGACTATTTAATCATTCCCTTATATGTATATTTATCATGTCTTTGATGTGTATATTCTTAAACTACAATACTTCCCAAAAGTTGAACATAACTTGGCGAACATGGAAATGGCGAAAAGTGCATTGAGTGGTGGCGGAGATGTCAGTTATATGGCAGTTTACATCAGGTTAAGGCCACTAGGGAGTACCCAGGAGTATCCCTCTTTGATAATCAAAACATATGTTACGCTAACGTTATTTCAATTTTTGCTGTTGTCATTATTTATTCCTATGACTATAACTTAAGGTTGAGTTCTGCATGTAATTATGCCATTATGATTATTCCATACGACCTGTGATTGACTAGAATTAATAAAAGGCAAATCAGATTTTCTTTTCTCCAAAATTCTTTTTAACTAAATTTGAAATTCTGGTATAGTGTAGGACTAGTTATTAGAACCAACACAAATATCTCTGCAAATATTTTATCTATTAAAATTGTATTTACAGTAGATGATAGGAGAGTAGGCGAGAAAAGATGAGGAAGGTAGATAGATGATGGCGGTGATTATGGCGCATCCAGAACAAATGATTGGAAATAGGGGTGAGACTGATGACTCGAGACAGTGAGACACCTTCCACCAGGAGACAGGGTGTTATTTTGGAGGTAATGTTTACTCGGTCTACCGTTATGATTTAGTTCACATTTCTTTTATTTGTCCTTCTATCTCATGACAATTCTCTCTGTTCTTGATACATTTCATTTATGTTATTTAGTTGTCCTTCAAGTCTATAACTATCAGAAAACCCTTCTCTTACAGTTGCAGGTGAAATTTCCTCAACAGTAGTTTTAGCAAGTTCCAGTCATTCCAGACCCAACCTAACCAATAGAATTGAATCCTTTTGATAATGGGCCCCGCTAATTTACTGAAGCCTACTAAGACTGGGCCCCAATCTTCAAGGTTAAGTTAGGCTGGGGCCATTAAGGTAGGACCTGATGCCTATTATAACCGAAGTATATTTGACCAACAGTATATAAGGCCACCTGTTGCTAACTGGGTGATGGGTACGAGACGCGGTCACTGGGTGGAGGCTAAACAAGTACGGTATATCCTAACTAAGACTCACCTCACACCACACTCCAGGTTTCCGAGGAATATTCTTTCAAGATTCTAAGCTACCCATAACTGGTAATGTGTGAAGCCCCTAACTGGCTCACTTATGCTATGATAGCCAAACTGGCACTGAAATTTCACCATGACTCTTCAGCAATTATAGCCTTATACGTACTTGTTTAGGTCCCCCATCATCCACCACGCTTGTCTGTCCCATGTCACGGTCTCTAGATCTCCAATGTATCTCCAACCTCGTACTCCATCGTCCTCCATGTAGGCTTGAGTCTATCTGTGCCATCTGCTGTCTATTTCAGTTAACTTGTTTCCTCAATATTCCTATGACTCACATGGCCACTCTGCCTCTGTACAGTATGTCTGTCTACATTTCTTCATTACATCATCATCAATGGAGCAACAATGTGATGATAATAATAATGTAATAACTAATAATAAAACAATAATAACAATGATAATACAGGTACTGGAATGTAATAATGATAATAATAAAATACTGAAATTATAATACAGTAAAATCCTCATACAGATTTACAATTGGTATGGTATGTATATAGACGACTGCAGGTATACAGTTTTCATGTGTGTAGATACAGGTATATGGTGTGCTGTATCCATGGACCACGAAGGTATCCAGTTTCCAATGCCGTTTAACCACCCAAAAATTGCATAGACCTGGAGTGCGCGCACACACACACCTGGGGGAGACCATTTTACTTAATATCTATCTATCTATCTATGTAACTTCAAACCTGGGTTGACATAGCTGCTTAATTTTTAGTTCAAAATGAATTATATAAAAAAAAGAAACATATGAACCCTGAACTGACAAGTGATATCGAACCCCTGGAGTTAACGAAGCTGTAGGTCTAAGTAATGAAACTTAATTTATTTAATAGCTATAACAAATATAAATATAATAAGAGTATAACAAAAATCAAGTGTAACAAGTTCTAAATATTGGTGCTACAATAGTAAGTGGGACTATCGTTCATAATTACTTTTAAAGGGTCATGACCATGGTGACATCCGGCGGATTTAATGCCCTTTAATATGTCGCTTTGTGTCCGCCCAAAAACAATGTTACAAGTAAACCACGGATAAAACCATTTAAACCACTTATTACTATTCTTAATTTAAAGTGGACAATGATAACCAGTCAAACCTGACGTAAACACAACTATTATAGGATTGTAAAGGTAAGTGACCAACTTGTGATTACAGTGTCCCCATTTAGTTTTTTATATTTATTCTACTTAGTTACAGGGATATTAATAAGATATAAATTTTTGCTCTTTTTCGATAGGCTCTAGAGATTATATTTCTTCTATTACATATATTGTAGTGTCTAAAACAATAATTGTGTATTTCTAGTGAAAAATAACAACAGTTCAAAATAAAAACATACCAAGTGTCTCAGTTCCATATTTTCATTTTTATAATATGACCCTAAATAATATGGAAACACTGCCTCTTAGGCCTATGAGTCTAACTATGGACTTGTTCTATTCCTGGAGAGTATGCCTGGGGTTAACACCGATCTAAAGAAAAATAAAGCAAAAGTAGCCTTATTAAGCGGCTAACGGGCCGATTAGTGGCGAAAAGGCTAAAGTAAAGTCGCCAATCGTGGCTCCAATATCTACCGACCCAGACATATTTGTACCCCTCAGCATATTAAACAAATTGTTGCCTCGCTAACCTGAATATCTGGATCCATTTCTGCAATCTATCGTGTCTGTCAAACTTCAATTCCGGTGAAAAATACAAAGATATTCTCAGGACGTGTGTGTGTGTGTGTCTATGCTCTCAACTGTATAGCAAAGTAACACACACATATATGCTGTTCCGGCCGGATATGAGTCTCTCCTTGGAAGTAAATTATTATTACAATGTTAGTGGTGGCATTTGTGTTGAATGTCACAAAGAATTATACTTATCCTTGTACTTGTTGAATATAATTTGTTTAACGAATTCTACCTTCAACATGAGGAAACGTTCACTATACCTTGCAAAAATATATATAAATGTCAGAAAAACATAATAGCGAATTTTTTAATATATCTTGTGCAATATTTATAGGTTCTGAGTATAAATTATCAGCGATATAAATATATTAAAATATTTTCACTTATTGATGAAGGCAGCGGAACATAAACACCGAGTTGTGTGACGTTCCTTCCTGACCCAGACCCTCGTGTTTTAACCCTTGTTCCACTCCTTCCTGGCGTTCACTTGGCTATGGAGGCAGCAGGAGCAACCACCGGGAGGAACACGAGATACATGATGGAAGGTGTTGGCGCTAGAGTCATCAGAGGACCTGATTGGAAGTGGGGAAAACAGGTAGGTTTACCCTCGGCCTGACCCAAACGTTGATCCCAGTTGGAGTATTGTTACTGTGTGTTCCTGCTAGATAGATACTGTGGTTCACTGTTCCTTGATATAATTTTAGAACTTGAACTAACTAACATAAGTTATCTTTCATCTCAATATAAGGTGAGCTAAACATTCCATCACTGTTCATTGGTCGTGGCTACTGACTCTAGTTTGGTTCTTGTTTCTTAATGCAGGGAGATGGTTTTTGCTTAATTGCTTAATTTTTGACACAATATGAAGAACTTGTCAAATTAATAATACCATATAGTTTATGGTATTTTCATAATGTATCATAATGATATAGGAAGAGGAGTGTACCCAAACCCTATGGTAATATTGCAGTAAACAGCAACAACAGAATTCCGGAAATTCACTACACTCAATCGATAGAAATATTTTTTCTATAATAATTTTCTTATATTACATTAGGTTAGGTTAAGTAACACATTTTTTTTATCAGATTCTTTGGTTGCTGTAATCTGTAATTTTACCTACCCTATTTCTTGCCTTGAGAATATTATGTATCTGGTAAAGGTATCTTGAAATTTAGTGTTTTGTTTTACTGAGTGTGACAAGTAGGCTGCAATAGCCTCCTTGTCATCTGTGAATACAAACAAGCTAAACTTAGGCCATGTCAGATTGCAACAGGAGTGAACTATTGAACACAGCCAAAGTTGCATAATAATTGCTCAGTTATTACACTGTTATTACAGTGGACTTCTCTTGGTGGTCTACTGACAGTGTCATAGACAAAAAAGAAAAGAAAAAAAGACTGGAACACCAAAACTGATAATTGTAAGATGCCTATGTTGGATCTGTATTATAACGGGCAATGTTTGGTGGATTTGGCATCCTGTGTACCTCCGGCAAGGCTGTGGGCTTGTAACACTCGTCTTGCCCGTGGTTTCCACCGTTTCTTTGTGGATGTCGGTCACACTAGAATAACCCGTTATAGTACAGCCTTCTTTCAGCCACACTGTGGAATTCTCTGCCTTCTTTGTTTCCATACTAAAGCAATGTCTCGCTTCAAAAACCTGGTTTTCCGGCACCTTCGTGATGTAGATTAATATAATCTTTTTCTTTATATTTTAAATATCTTTTTACTTTTCTTTTTTTGCCCCTAGGCCCCGTTGTGGGTTGATGACCTGTGCCCAGGTGGGCACAATATCTCTTTAGGTGTGTTAAAAAAAAAATGATCTTGTAAATTAATTGAAGATATATAATGTTAAAAAAAAAGGTTAATCGCTGTAGATTTCGTGCTTTTTCCCTTATCGTTCTGAGAGTTTGAGTCACGACATGTTCCCTGTACTGTACTGTTTTCACCCGTCGTTCATAGACTCAAACTCAGCTTAATTGTTGCCATCATATTCGTCTATATCATTATTTCCACAGGATGGCGGTGAAGGGCATGTGGGAACTGTGAGGAATTTTGAATCTCCCGAAGAAGTTGTGGTCGTGTGGGATAATGGAACAGCTGCCAACTACCGTTGTGCTGGTGCCTATGATCTTCGGGTCTTAGATTCTGCGCCGACTGGTGAGGAAAATTTCATCGTGTTTTGTTTTCTGTTATTTTAAACATATCCTGTAGCTCTTACCAAACTCACAGTGCTACTATAGTGTGCGGTGTACAAATATATACGTATTGATTCTAACCTAACCTTACCTTACCTTACCTTACCTTACCTAACCCAACCCAACCTAACCTAACCTAACTTAGCTGACACTATACAGTACAGTATTATGATCAAGACGTAACACTGATCCCTATGTTTCAAGTCATTTGTGTGTGTTCTTTATTCATCTGACCTAAAGGTGTAATTATTAATGATAACAACAACAGCTATACGGTGTATTGGTTGGGGTGTATTATTATCCCATAACTTATCAACTTGAATTACATTAAAGATTAATGTACTAATGAGGGCAATTATGGCACAACAAAAACAAAAGACAAATTAGCAACTTGGCACAACTTAGTCCAAGGCTCAATCACAGCCTTCTCTTTATCCCAACAGTTCGGGAGTGAAGGTTTGGAATTATAAAAATTACAAATTTAATAAAAAAATGTTTTCCATGATAAGTGTGTAGGTTCCATCATGAACAGATACAGATTAATTAAATCAAGAGAAAGAATCAACATAATCCTGAGTAAACCACTAATATATGCACAGTAAATAAACAATAAACTACTTTGTAATATCACCGTTGATTGCACTGTAAAATACTATATTCATAATTTGAGGCCAAATGCTGGCTGCTTATTTTTAGGCCTCCGGAACCTAGCTAATTTTTCCATTTAAATCGGTTAAACTATAATTCTTAATTTGCTAATTCATGATGTAGTGTATTCTGGTACCTAGCTCGTGAATTATCGTGACTCCACTGTAGTATTGTATGTGTGTTGACCTTGATTCCAGTCCCTGTATAATGGTGGACAGAGGGTAATATAGCTAAAAAAAACAAAAAAAAAAAAATCCTCCCAACAATCATGTACAGTATTATGGTCCTGCAGATAATCAATCTCATGGCATGATATTTTTCCAGGGGTAAAGCATGAAGGCACCATGTGTGACACTTGTAGGCAACAACCTATATTTGGAATACGGTGGAAATGTGCAGAGTGTAGCAATTACGATCTCTGTTCAGTTTGTTATCACAGCGACAAACACAACCCCAGGCACCGCTTCTATCGCATCACGACAATTGGCTGTGAGAGGTGGGTGGTTCCTTGTTATTTATTTTGGATTAATGCACAGGGTGTTTCATAGGTCACTCTCCATAGGAAAATTAATGTTCTTTTTCTTCTTTTTTCAGGTGAAGGAATCATAAATCAACGAAGATTACAAATGTTGTCTAGATTCATTTTGTAACTGATTGATGTGTAGCATCTGGCTGTCCAAACATGAATATCAAATTGATTCTCTCCTCCAATGTTAATTTTTCTGTCATTATCGTTAATTTATTATGATTCCCTCACTGGAAAAAGAATATAAATTTTTCTATGATGTGTGACCTATGAAGCACCTTGTATGGTACATTACAAGTCAATGGCTGAAAGACAAAATAATAGCATTCCCTGATTGGATCACATTTACCAACAAACTTTTCCTCAAAAATGTCTCAAACATGTTTTTAAAGAGTATATTTAGTGCACACAATGATTATAAGGCCTAGCCAATTCCTGTGGTTTTAATGTGGTAGTGATGCATTAATAGTAAGTCTATTACACTGTACATATATAAATTTTGAGATGGTTTGCTTTCACTGGAATTGATTTTTGATGAGGTTATATCTGATGGAGAAATTTCAGACTGATCCATTTAACATTTTATTCTCCACATGTGGAATTTAAATACATCAGCATTCCCACAGTTGAAACATCCTCAGTCAGTATCATTCCATTGCTTCTCATGATCATGTGAACCATGACTAAAGCACTATACTATATATATTTTATCATTAGTTTAGTCAACCAGTCTTATACAGTACTGAATGTTGTTTTTAGTTTGTCTCTCTACCATAATACTGTATTAAATCTCATCGTTGACAGAGTATTACTTGAGCCTCGTCGTAAGAGTAAGAAAATCGGCATTCGAGGCATCTTCCCCGGTGCCAGAGTGGTGAGAGGAGTAGACTGGCAGTGGGAGGACCAAGATGGAGGTAATGGTCGGCGAGGAAAGGTCTCTGAGATTCAGGATTGGTCTGCAGCGTCACCAAGATCAGCTGCTTATGTCATATGGGATAATGGTGCCAAAAACTTGTACAGGGTTGGCTTTGAAGGAATGGTGAGTCGTCTAATTGACTTACCATAATTGGATTTACTGTATAATTCAAATGTGTAAAAAGAAAAAGTGAAAAAGTTGAGGTACATTGCAATACTTATTATATTTTCACCATTATCTATAAATGTTGGTTGTAATTGCAATCAGCTCTCAGTTATATAATGTACATGTGAAAAATATTTTAAAAGCCTTATGTACAGGTATGCTGATTTATGACAGTCCAACTTGCAATGATTCACGACTGTAAATTTAGAGGTGAAGGAGGAACACAGAGATATTACTGTATAATGCTTCTTACGTTACCTTATGTCAGTGAACCGTGGACTAAGAGGGAAGCAAAATGCTTTTAAACAATAAGCTACAGTACATAGTTAGTAACCGGAGGGCTCCATCTGGGGTTACCTGAAGGAGTAGACAGAGAGGATAAACTGTTTAATAAGTAAAGTTATCCGAGATGGTATAGACATGTAAAAGGACAGTAACCGGGGTGGACAGGGACAATTTAGTGAGTTTGTTAGGTAGAGGGAGAAGTGGAACATGCAGTGAGAGAGCAGGAGAAGGAGTAGAGGGAGAAGTGAAATATGCAGTGACAACAGGAGGAGTAAGGAAATTAAATGGGCAGAGGACATGTTTAGTAATTGAGTAACTTGAGAGGCTCTTCTTTGTGGTCAACCTCTACAAATTGAAGCTCCTGGTAAATTAATTTATTATTGTGTTATGCATTTATATTGTGATACTTTCAGGCTGACCTTAAAGTGGTAAATGATGCCAAGGGGGGCACAGTGTACCGCGACCATCTTCCTATGCTTGGTGAGCAAAATCCTGGCCGCTCGGGTCCCCATGGGTTGGCCATTGGAGACCAAGTAAGTGTAAGAATTGTTCCATGGCTGCCGTTGTCTTGTTTTAGTTTGTATTATTATTATTTTATACTTATGATATGTGCATGGGTAGCAATGGAAAGAGACTTGAGAAGTATTAAGGAAATCTCTCATAACTATCCAATAAAATAATTTCAGAGTCACCTTTATACAGTATCCCTTATAAGAGACTGAGATTGCCTCATGGTTTTGTCTTGTTTTTGTATTTACCCAATATTTACTGTTTGTTTTTGGATTTGGATTCTTGAAGATCTTTCAACTACTAATTTGACCCAGATTGGGAATTAGGGAATGCCTCTGGGTACAGTGGCATCTCTCAGTGTAATTGTAATATAAAAATCCTTCCTTCTCTGCACTGAAACTTGAATGAACTATAGTTAAATATCTTATTATATAAACATTAGAGGAAAAACTTGATCATTGAACCTTCGAGAATCCAAACCCTTGATTAGTTCTTAATAACTCTGTTGATTTACTCAACTTTAAAAGACAGATACCATGGCATTTTAGAGTACTGTACTGTTTTATGGTTGATATAACTCTCCTGTTGCCTGTTTGGCCAGTAATTTTCTGTGATTTAAGGAAACATCATTTTACCATTACACACTGATAGCAATAAATTTGCCCTAGAACTGTAACAAACATTATAGTAATCCATGAGGCAGTGTAGTACAGTATAGTGTTTTAGTTTAGGGTGATGTTTCCTTACTGGCTATTCCATCGTTAATTATCCCCCACTTAATGAAATGGAGGGAATATAGAAGTGATTTCTGTCAGTCCATCAGCTTGTTTGTACATTTGTTCGAATTTTGTTTCTGGAGCATAAGTAAAAACTTTGTCAGTTGTTTAAATAAAAGCTTGTACTATATACAGATTAAACTAGTGGTTAAAAAAAAGAAAAAAGGATACTCTAATTTCAGTATTATTTCCAAAGCAGGAGATATAGCTGACTCTTCTTGTTTGCCATGTTTTTAAGGTAATTTTGCTGCTTACAATTAGTAGCTGAGTTATTATATGAAGAATGCCTTTGAGGTCTAAGGGTGACAAAAGATTTCCTCGGAGTACAGTGTTGCTTCTCTCTCTCTCTCACTGCTCTTCAGCCAAATGAATTGGTTATATGTTGGAGTTGATTCTGCTGTGTTGTGTGTGTGCTTTAGTTGTCACTGTGATGTTACTGTGTTTGTGGTGCAGCTCTTAACATAGTGATGCAATATTTATAAAAGTTGTGTATGTGTTTGTTTATGTATCACATGGCTTGATGTTTAATGGTGATAGTTAGTGCTTTTGTTAAGAGTACAACATATATAATTACAATACATTCTCAATACAAATATGTATAACACTATATACAACCAAATTTTTCATAATAATTCACTATTGTACAGTAACAAAACTGCAGAGCCTGTTGTTCACTGTTCATAATTGCATGTGAGAATAATTGTAACGTTTCAAGTACTTGAAGGATTTGTTTATGTTTAAGTACATATTACTTACAAAAAGACCTTAGTTAAACCAGATTATGTAAGTGAGGACAGTGATACTCCTTGATCTGACAAGTATTGTGGTTGTATCTTGTGCTGCATACAAATTTTATTTTATGAGGAAATTTTTAGTGTAATCCCATTGAAACAGCTGAACACTCACTGCTTCATATAGACCATGTGCATATTTACTTACACACACACACACACACACACACACACACACATACATATACTGACAGCCTTCACTGCCATTTAGTTAACTTGTTCACTTCCACTCTACTTCATCTTGCTGTTTAATGGTACTACAGTATACAGTATATATTCACGAGTTCTCAAGGTATATTTGAGAAATTGATTCTGAAATCCTTTTTTATAATACTGTAAACGATGGAAAGAATTATTTGAATGACCTGGATCTCAACCTCCTCCGTGGTGTTTGCTTAGGTGGTTTGTGGGGTTTGATCCTACTGCTTGTTCTGTGGCAGAGCCTGAGGACTGAAGGCTGGGTAATGAATGCACTGTGTAAGTCATTATTCATCAGCTCATAACCTTCAGTTGCCTTTTCAGACCATTTTTTGATGTATAGGGGTGTCATGGGAGGGGCTGATTGTCTGATTAGCTCAATTAGCTCTAGCCACGTGAGGTTGGGGCTTACTTGGGTTTCAGTGAGCTTATTCACCAGTTGGTCTTCCAGGTTCTGTCATAATATGGGATTTCAGTATCAATCTCTTTATTTTTTGGGGGGTCGGTGCATCTCTCTTCATTGTTAGAAATAGGCCTGTGGAATTTTTAAATCTTGTCGGACGAAACGGGTTATAGTTCTGTTTATGCCACCCAAGTCTCATTAAATAACTTGTGTTACAGTTTCTTTCATTGTGTTTTTAAGTTGTTTTGAACATTGAATTATTAAAGAAAATTTATTCATGTTAATTTTTGTTTGTGTTTATTGTTTTAACATTTTAAGAGATGTAATTTCGTCTTTTTTTGTATGAGGCAATAAAGATTGTACTGTATTATTCCCATAATGAATGTTTGTGGAGAAGCATGTACCTAAAATGTGCAGCAGTATAATGAGCTTGAATAGGCTTGTTCACCAACCCTCTACTTGTAAACCTGCCTGCCTGCCTGCCTGCATTCCTGCCTGCATCCCTGCCTGAAGCCTGCATAGTCACACTAGTCCTGTAACTATAAAATTGCATCATGGAGCTACTGTAGTGTTTAAATGATTGAGATGTGCAGAGTGAAGGTGAGACATAATTAACCATTACGTGTAAAAAGATAAACATTAAAGGAGTAAGTTTATACATCATTAGAAAAACAGTTGTTTAATTATAATAAATCATAATAATAATAATTAGGTTACTGTATACTGTATTGATGTTTTTTCCAGTTTGTTCTTATGTATTATTTGCAGTTAGCTCTGGTACTCCTCGCCATAGTCGGAAATCTCAACCCCTCGTGGTATTTTGAAATTTGTTGTGTCGGTAACAGGAACGGTGTTTCCATTTTAGTAAACATTGGGTAGAGTGATCCAGACCCATATTGTACTCTTTGAGATGCATCTGCCACCCCATGAGGCTAGTGGGAGGAACTTAGGTTGTTGATAGGGCCAGTTCACTGTTCCCATGTTTCTGCTTACTGTAGGGGTGCTCTCACTGTGAGATACAGTTGAGTGGGAAGGGTCGCTCAAGCACGGGAGCGCTTAGCGACACAATCTGCATCGAAAGACCATGAGAGGGTTAAGTATTAGTTGTTGATGTGTTGGTGGTTTGAAAAAACATATAATTTAGATAAACCAGATGGGTGCTGTGAGCCTTCTTGTTAAAAGGCAACACCACAGCAGGACACATCTTGTATGGCCGCTGGATTCGGTGAGTGTGACTGAAGGGAGAATCTATATTTGCTCTTGATCCTGCCTCCTAGTACTATATCTTAGAGGGAGATGTCTTGCAAGAGTGAAAAAAAAATTACAAAATATTAACGGGGTTCATTACTTGGTTGTTTAATATGAATGTGCTGGAGTGGATACTCGCAGTTGAATATTACATACGCAGATCAGGAAAGCCGTAAAGCTGATGTACATCCAGGACAAAATACAGTACTGTACAGTATTGAAATATTTTAATGTCATTTTTAGTGTGTTTGGATTATACATACATTTATTTAATGTGTTAATATTTGTGTTTAATTCAAATGTGCTGAAGGGGATGTTATTAATGAAATATTACTGTACTGTTCTGTATGAGAATTATCAAACAGCCGGCAACCCTGGTGGAAACTTGTTCACTCCGCCTGCATGAGAGATGACTCAGAGCTGACAGGAAAAACCAGTGAGGGAATCACTCACTCTTCTGTAGTGACACGACTGATGAGTCAACAAACATTCTTTGATGAAATATAATTTAATTGGGCTTATTTATATTGGGCAGAGAACCACCATTGCAAAGATATGAGAGAGGAAGTAAAGAAGTTATACAATACTGCAATCATATTCATCAGATCATTAATATACTGTACATGTGATTATGTTTTCACAAGTTGTTAAATAAGTTTCCACGTGCTTGTAAGTTGTACATATCATAATTTAATAGTTGTAGTAAATACTATTTGTTCTTGTGTAAATTGTGAATATAGTAATGGTTTATACCTAAGTGAAACAGCCATGTTATTTTGTGTTACGTAGTGCACTTAAGACCTAATGATTGTGATGTTTTCAGTAGAAGTCACATTACCATTACTCCCATATTAGTAATAGGCATAGAAAAAATACTGTGTTTGTGAGAACATGGCTGGCCTTGAAAGAGCTTGTGGGAGTCAGATAATTTTGTATCCTTAAGTCACCTTCAGGGACAGTTTGAGATAAGATCGTTGCACCAAATATAAATAATATTTGTATCTTAGTGCCAATGCTATTTGATTTTGGCCATGTTACTACAAACATTTTTTATGCCTACCATCTCTGAGATGTATCTCTAAACTTAAAAGTTACTTAATAATTCTTGTAAAACGTTTCAACTTTAGGTAAACGTTGACCTGGAGCTGGAGATCGTACAGTCCCTGCAACACGGTCATGGTGGGTGGACAGATGGCATGTTTGAGTGTCTGGGCACCACTGGCACCGTGGTCGGCATCGACGAAGATCACGACATTGTTGTGGCTTATCCCTCAGGAAACAGGTACGTATAAACTTTTCATTATTTTTATGCTTAGATTGGTAATAATCCTTAAACATATGTTGTCATTATATTATTTATACTAAACTTGTTGCAGTACGTAGTTTAATTTAGCACTTTGTTGGGGAAAGGAAACCGATGGCCTGTTTAATCCTCCATTGTTCCTGATGAGTTAGTCCTTCTCTGTCTGTGTTAGTACCGGTGGAAGCTGTAGTACTGTACCCGGAGAAAACCTGCCATGGTTGTTAGGCTCACACTGGATAACACACATCTCACATCCAACTTGGGGATTGAACCTGGGATGCAGTGGGGAAAGGCAAGTGTGGTACCTTGTTTTGGGGAAATGTTACAGCAGTAAGGGTGTTGGGATGACAGCAATTAAAGAGTGTTTCTGTGTTTGCATTAGTGTACAGTAATTGTGTATTGCCATGATGAGAATTTAGGACAAACCACTTGTTGTTGTGACCTACAAAATGAATCATCATTTAAGCCTTTCCATGTAGAAATAATATTAACCATTTGGCTTCCACTTTTAAATTTTGCAGCCAATAACATTTATTTGTAACCAAAGATTGAATCATGAGCACTGAACCCATCCTAAGATTCAGGTTTTGAATGATCCCAGAGTAGTAATTATGCATTTGCCTCCTCCCCTTTTATTGCTAACTACAGATATGGGAGCCTCCTTGTCTGGTTATAAATGAATGATTGATTCTGATCATTCTGGAAATCATAAATAACAGTGTAGGTGGCAAGAAAACATCGTGAAATATTCCTTACTCTTAATGGCTGTACAGTATAGTGAAGTTTGGCTGGACTGGAAACCCAAGATGACCAACAGTAAACAGTGATACACGAGTCAGTGATCGCTACTGTGGTGCCGAGACACGACCACCTTTCAGCCATCGGTGGTAAACGTACCTTCTGATAACCTTTATATTTTAGGGACACTGTTGTGATGGTAGAATTGTGCCGCCATCACTGTCGAGGGTTATTGATATTGGTTTAGTTATGTTTGTTTTAATACCAGTTAATTATTTTTCTATTATTTCAAGGTGGACGTTCAACCCAGCTGTTCTGACCAAAGTTGGTGGTGGTGTTGTGGAGAGCAATGAGACCAGTACCAGTCAGCAGTTTAGCGTTGGCGACCTCGTGCAAATATGTGCCGACTTGGAACGCATTAAAATTCTTCAGCGCGGCCACGGGGAATGGGCCGAGGCTATGGTTCCTGTGAGTGTGTTTAATATTCCTTAGTTTGCCTGTACTGTAATGTCATTTTCTTATTAGAATTTGAAGTCTTCCATAACTGATGTTTGTTTTATACTGTAATGTGAGATTCCATTTATGTGCATATGGGGGCAGAGTAGGGAATCTTTAGCTACCTTTAAAAGAACCTTTTCTATATATGAGTAGTTTTACTTTCATTTTCAAATCCTTCTGTAGAAAAATTATGACATTCACCCAATCATCCTCTTAAGGCACCCTTAATATTACATTTCTCATTTAACCTCTACATCACTTCAATATTTAACCATTATGCTCACTATTCCCTCCTCACCTGATTATCCATTTCTCAGTGTCTATTAAATTGGATTGTATGCTAATGATACCAATGTACATCTCACTCATGTCTTTACGGAACAGACTTTAGGGAAGATTGGGCGAGTACAACAGATCTACCACGACAACGACCTCAAAGTGGAAGTTTGTGGGACCTCCTGGACCTACAACCCGGCAGCTGTTACTAAAGTTGCCTCCGATGGTGCTATTCCAAGTGGTGCAAGTGGAGGTGAGTTGAAAGAATATTTTTACGAATTGTTTTAATGTTTTCTTTTAATCATCTACACTGGACTGAGTTTACTTTAAAGTCTCGCATTAGGCCGGGGAGACTGGGATGTTTTATACCCATCAAGGCTGTGAGTTGGAAGTGACTGGCATGAATACAACAATTAGTACAGCTTCTCCATGATAACCCTTGCCACCATAAAGTGATCTGGGCATTCAGTGCTCTGGGTATAAGGTGTAAAGTCTCCTGCAGTGGTCAAGGACATCAAATGGTTAGGGATTAATTACTTTGTCTATAAATCTTACCTCTTTATATTGTTAGTCTGGGATGAGAGGATGTTTCTAAAGGTATCTTGGTTTTGTTAGTAGATAGAAATTAATTAATTATTGTTGAAAATATGGAACTTGACCTCTCTTAAGTCCAGCTTCAGTGACCTCTAAATCGAAAATTACGTGACCCACTGACCTCTGATTTGGGTATTCTTCATGACTGTGGTGTTTACAAGCGTGTCATACGTCATAATGATCGGAGATGGTTATAGGTTTTGAAGCTTAATGATCCAGTGAAGTAACCGTAAATTCTTCTGTTTGTTATTCCCTTACCAGAGAGATTGAGTGCCCTGTTGAAGAAGATATTTGAAGCTCACGTCTCAGGGGATCTGAATGAGGAACTAGTCAAAGCAGCAGCTACCGGTGATGCACAAAAGGTGATGTACAGTACTGTACAGTATTAGGAAGGATTTTGTTTTTAATTTCGTACTTAATCAACATTTGTTTACGTATGTTATCTTTCACTCGTGCAAACCTGTTCCTCTTTTGTCACATGTCGGCGGGAACCAACTTCTTTGATGTAAATTGAAATGATTATTTTTTTGTATTCTGGTGGGTTTGAACAAAGGGAATTTTAGTAATGATGAAACTTTGTGATCTGTGTTTTTAGGTTGATGAAATTTTGAAGAAAGGAGAAGTAGATGTGAATGGGGTTTTTGCGGGTCACACTGCACTACAGGCAGCCAGCCAGAACGGGCACTTGGAAGTCATACATATTTTACTCCGGCACAGCGCTCACGTTGAAAAAGAGGTATGTGATAACGGTAGACAAGTGGTAGTGTGTGTGTGTGAGACAGGTAATGTTGCATGCTTTGAGGAGAGTGAACATTGTGTGTGTGAGACAGGTTATAGATTGAATTAAGCTTATGTCAAACGAGTTAATTTTCTCCCATAATCTTGCAGGATAAAGACGGAGACCGTGCCATCCATCATGCAGCTTACGGTGATGAGCCGGGTGTTGTCCAGATCCTGGCTAGTGCTGGGGCAGACTTGAATGCTCGCAGTAAACGGCGGCAGACTCCTCTCCACGTTGCGGTCAACAAGGGTCACGTTGGTGTTGTTAAGACACTTCTTGAACTTGGCGGTCACCCCAGTCTCCAGGTGAGCTTGTGTTTTATGCTGGTACAGTACCGGTGGGTCTCTGCAAGATTCCATTAGCCTCTGAAAAAACTTGTGTATCTCGGTAGTCTTACAGTTCTCAGTTGGTTAAATAAAATTTACACTTATCATGGTTATATTTTTCCAATTTTTAGACTATTAATGGATCTTACCCTTGATCTTGTATATATTCCATGATATTGATACCCTAATGTAATATGTCTGACCAGTTTTCTACACCATTTTGTACAAAAAGTTCTTTGCTTCTTTATGAAGGGGGAGATTGGTTCTGTTATTTGGAATATTATTATTACTCAACATTAAATATGATGCTGGAATATAAGATACTGCACTGATGCATTAAGAGATTCAGTTGTTTGATGTAATTTGCCTTTACCTGTATATGTTTACGTAAAATATTTAAGCGTGAAAATTAGCTGATATTGATTTTATGTGATTTAACAGGACCACGAGGGTGACACACCACTTCATGATGCTGTCTCAAAGAAGCGAGACGATATTTTAACTCTCTTACTGGATCATGCAGCTGACATCACCCTGACCAACAACAATGGTTTCAACTCCCTTCATCATGCAGCTCTTCGCGGCAATCCAAGGTGAGGAGCATACAGTCTCACATGACCGGACAGGAAGTTCATAATGACTCGTGTACAATGTGACGAAATCTGTGTTTTTTGTGACGTCCTTAAAATGAATCCGTATTAAATTGCACCGTTGAACACTGTTGTGGTAATGTTCAAGCTTTCTGTTGGTTATTACTATAAGGTTGAGAGGAGGTTGAATATCAGGAAAGAGACATTTGTGTTTAATCAAAAGATAAATGAACGGTGGTTGGTACTGTGATGACAGACACGAAGGTTGATTAGGTGAGGATTATGGTAATTAATGACGCTGAATACATGATGGCAAATTGTTATTACTTTGTAGTTTTGACACGCAAGAATGAGAATTTTTATTGAATTGTTATGACATTCATTTGCTTTTATTGTGGGTAAACATGTATTAGTGAACAGTATTTTTGTTGGTATTGTCTATTATGTTTCTACCAGGTAAGTATATAGAGCATTAATGATGTTAGCTAATGCTGTTATTGAATGTCTTTAACTTCTCTATTGGCCTTGGATAGATCTGACTAATGACCTTCCTCACCTAAACCTAACCTAACGTAACTTAATTTTGGATGTCATTCCTCTCTTCTTTAGCTGTTGTCTGACCTGGATACTCACTGTCCTATTATATCTGGATAACTAAATTCTCATCCAGATAAGCATATACTTACTGTATCTCTCTGGATAACCACATTTCTTTCTGGATATTCTCATTTCCATTTGGATAACCACATTTCCATCCTCATAAACACCCAGGATATCTACTGTCCCACCTGGATAATTAATTTCCTGTCTGGATAACCACACCGGATAATCTCCCACATCGTGCTGGTGGAGTGATTCATCGGGAAATGACTGAAGACGTCAATTAGATGTGAATCAGAAATCCTCAAAATTTTGCGGCCTGGAGTAAGAGGGTGAAGGAGGGTGGTAAATGAGGAGAGGAAGGAAGTGGGAAGTAAATGAGGAGGAAGAGGAAAGAGAAAAGGATGATGGAGAGGAGAGAGAGAGGGAAGAGGGAGAGGAAGGGAGTTGAAGAGAAAACCTCTCCTCTCCCTCCACCTCTCCCCCACACTTCCTTCCCTCTCCCCACACCTCCTCTCCCCTTTCCCACACCTCCTTTCCCCCTCCCCATACATCCTTTCCCCTTCCCCACACCTCCCCCCATCTTCCAGTCGGATTGGAAACAATTGTGGGGCAACAATTAGAGGGTCGGTGGAGGGGAATCCAATTAAACCTGGTTCTCTATCTCTCCCCCCCCCCTCCCCTTCCTGCCTCCACACTACCTCCACCTCTCTCTTTCCTGCCCTGCTGTCTATCCTCTCCTTTTTCTCTCCCTTTCTTTCACCTCCCCTCTGTGTGTGTGTGTGTGTGTGTGTGACTGTAGTGTAGTAGTCAGTCAAGACATTCTTAACACACCCCAAACAGAGGAGAGGAGGAGGAGGAGGAAAAAAGAACAAGAAGTTGGGTAGGATGATGATGATGATGATGATGAAGTGGATAGGATGATGATTGTAAGGCAGGAGAAGGAAAGATGAAGTAGGTACTGTAACCCCCCCCCACCTCTCCCTCCCTCTATACCCCGGAGCTGTCTATCTCATCCAAGAACAGTATCTGATATTCCAATACCCTCAATAGATTGCATGTTGTCTGGACTGTCTTAGCCAAAACATAGGAAATTTATTGGTCATTAATCTCTACACATGCTTTAGGGTTAGAGTTATAGGTGATATAAGATTGAAGATTATTTACCTGATTGTCTCTTGTTTTTCAGTCATTTTCAGGCATAAATGAATCAAGAGTGTAAGATTAATGCATTTGTTGCCTTTATTCCCTCTCATATATTGTCAGTTATGTTTTCTCTTGTCATTTATTCCCTCCCATGTTTTATTTATTGGGTATATGTCCTTCTCCATTTATCATCTGGTCTCTCTGTTTACTGTGGAATGTTTTTATTATTTATTATTATTTTTTAATATTGCTTTACATCAAATTTATCACTATTCATGTGTCATTCATCCTCATCATCACTGATTATTCATTCCCCCATGACTGGTTCCCACACATTGTAAATATATTCCACGCCTCACCTCTCCATCTCATTCATCATCTTTATTCTCCTCTCCCCTTCCCCCTCTTCATTAGATTGATATCTCCCTAAGCTGGGGCTGAACCTCCCTCCCTCACCCTCTACCTCGCTTGCTCTCTCTCTCTCTCTCTCTCTCTATCTCTCATTATTTATGCCTTGTTTTATTGCACTTAACCAGTCTGTTTTATGTCTGTCTGTTCGTTCTTGTTTTCTGTGTGTGTGTGTGTTTTGTATCAAGTTATGTGATGGCCGACGTGGTTTTGCTAAGAGGTGTATGTTATTAGTGAAACCTGATGTCCTGTTTCTATGGAATGTTTTGAAAATATGTTGCTTATATCCTTAGCCTTTTGTAAACAAGAATCAGATTTGATGATTTTGACGGTTCCTCTTTTGATACTGAGCTCCCGGGTGATGTCGATATCTTTTTGTTATTGTTATCGGGCGAATAGAAGATTGTTTTGAAGTTGGTAGGGGAGAGGAGGGCCATAGAGTGAGGTGATTTTTGTGAAGTGTGTGTGACAGTCTTGGAGATGTGTGTAGTAGTCAGTTGTATTTAGGCTGGTACCACTGACACTATATGACAGGAGACACCACTGATGTTCTTATGACAGGAAGCACCAGCTCACAGCCTGGCATGATAATTTAACTGACTTCCACGACAAAGTTAATTTCAGTAATTCAATTTTATCTCGCTCAATGGGACTCAGTTAGCGCCTGATGATTTATTAATTTACTGAAGAGATTTATATTAAAAAAGAAGATGAAGTAACAATACGAAGATGTATTAGAATATGTGCAGTACTACAATATGTCTGTACTGGACGTAATCTGATGGGAATTTAGGACTTAAGCTGGCAGGATTTTGCCCCATTTTATTATTTTATTGCCGGGATTTTCTCCAGTGGGATGCTATTTGGTGGGATTATCCTTGTTTTTTTGTGTATTTCATGGAAATCCCTGTGAGTGGGAGGGGGGGTGTTCTTCTCTGGGATTTTGCTGGTACTGTATATTCTTATCCCCTTACATCCTTCCCTCTCTTTCCTCCTTATCTCCCTCCTACCCCCTCCCCTTCCCTACTTTCTCCCTCCCTTCCTCTCCTTTCTCTTTCCTCCTTATCTCCCTCCATGACCCCTCCCCTTCCCTCTTACCTCCCTCCCTTCCTCTCCTTTCTCCTACTTCTTTATCTCCTTCACTACCCCTTTTCTGATACCCCCTCCCATCTTCCCTCCCTCCCTTCCTCCCCTTCCTACCCCCTCCTCCCCCCCTTCCTTTCCTCCCTCCCTCCTACTTCCCTTCCTCCTTCCTGGTGGTGTGGTAAAGGACTAGAGGCTTATGGTAGGTAGGTGGGTGGGTGGGTAGGTAGGTAGGTGGATAGAGGGTGGGTAGGTGGATAGAGGGTGCAGGATGTTCATGGTATATAACTCTTAGTTTGCCACAGGTTACGCCCGCCTTGGTGGTGGTTGGTGGGTCGTGTTGTAAAGCTCACCTCCCTCCCTCCCTCTTCCTTCCTTACTTTCTTCCTTGGTATCTCTTCTCCTCCTCTTCTTCCTTCCTTGCTTTCTTCTTTGGTATATCTCTCCCTTTTCCTCCTTCCGTCTCTCTTCCTTGGTACTTCTCTTCCTTTTTCTGCCCCTCTCTCTCTTTCTCTACCTTTGTATCTCCCCTCCTCTTCCTCCTTCCCTCTCTCTTTCTTTCTTGGTACTGTATATCTCCTTCTCTTTCTTCCTCAGGGTCTTCCATAATCTCCTTCCCTCCCTTGCCTTCTGTTCTTTCATTCCTGATTTTTGTCTCTCTCTCTCTCTCTCTCTCTCTCAGGTAACAAGGTGGGTGATGTTGGGTCAGTCTTGTGCCTTGTATTTGCCCTTCTACCACCTGTGACCCTTCCTGCCAGACCGGGGTGGGGGTGGGGGAGTGGGGGTAATCCTGGCTAATCCCCGATGCTGGTGTGGTGCTGGTGATAGTGGTAGAGGTTGGTGGTGGTACTGAAGGTGGTAGAGGTACTAGTGGTGGTGGTGATAGTGGTAGTGGTGGGAGGTTTCCTCGTAACTAAATCCTTGTGCTAGTCCACCACCTTAGGTTGGTTAATCCTGGTTTATCCTCCACCTTATTCCGTCTGTCTGTCTCACGGGCCATAGTGGTAGTGGGGGTGGTTGTAGTTATGGTGGTAATGATGGTTGTGGTTGTAGTGGTGGTAATGATAGTTCTGGTTGTTGTAGTGATGGTGGCAATGATGGTTGTGGTTGTAGTGGTGATGGTAGTGGTGGTGGCAGTGGTGGTGGCAATGATGGTTGTGGTTTTAGTGGTGGTGGTGGTAGTGGTGGTAGTATGTTGGTCAGGTCTTACTGTTGAAAAAGCCAACTACAGTAAATGTCTCATTCCTTATATTGGTACAGTAAGCTCACACAGTTGAAAAATACAAAATATCATGTAATCCACTGTATACTGTATTAACTGGGTGATTCTGGCTGCTGTAATTCACTGTACCGGTCTTGGTTTTCCTGAGAATGGTGAGAATTCAGGTCGCTGTAACTCTCTGAATTCGGTCTTGTAATCCTGGAAGGGGAGGGTGTCTTAAGCCACTGTAATTCCCTGTAATTGGTCTTGTTATCAAGGAAGGGGGGTGTCTGGACTACTGTACTGTAATCCTGTGTAATGGACCTCGTGTGGGATGGGAGGCTATGTAGGATTGCTGTAACCCTCTGTAATCGATCTTTATCTGTCTGTAACCCTCTGTAATCCATCTATTGGATAAAATTACACTTCGACTACTGTAACTGTCTGTAATCATTTATTTATCAAGATTACAGATCGACTACTGTAACTCTGTAATAATGCAGGATATATTTCCTGTTACCCTACAGTAATCGGTCTCACAGGGGAGGAAATGGTGCCAATAGTTGCTGTAACCTCCCACATGAGCTTACATATGACCTCACAAGTCTTATGTAACTTACAGTAGATGTTTGGGAAGAAATTTGTATTCCTTAAATGCTGTAACTTGTGGTGATGTTCAGGATTTAAGGATATACAGTTTATTTGTAACTTTTTGTATCTAGTGGTACTCTGTAATCTCCTGTACCCACTGTTGATGGTGCTGTATCCTGGTATTGTCAGTGATAGTACCTCTTTAACCTATATCTAGTGCTGGGGGTGCTGTAACTGCCTGTATCCAGTGTTGGGAGTGCTGTAACCTCCTGTATCCTGTGTTGGGAGTGCTGTAACCTCCTGTATCCAGTGTTGAGGTGTGCTGTAACCTGGTGTTGTCAGTGTGCTGTGTGACTGACCCCCCACCCCCCCCACTCACTCACAGACCCAGCCAGCCACACATGCTGCCTCGTGTTTCAGGAATCCGACTTTACATTGCAAATGGTCCTGAGTGGTGAGGTCGTCGGCTGTAGGGGATCGGGAGGAGGGGGTAGGGGTACTTAGCGTATCACTCTGCTTTTATGTGAGAGATAGAGAAGTAGAGGTAGGGAAATAGATAGAGAAATAGAGAGACAGTGATGGAGAGAAATAGAGAGATGGTGATAAAGGGGGAGAGAGATAGAGAGGGGTAGTGATATATAGAGATAGAGAAATAGAGGTAGGAAAATGAGACATAAATAGAGAGAGAGTGATGAAGGGAGAGGGAGATAGTGATATAAATACAGGAATAGATTGATACCTGTTATGTGTCTTTACAGGTCACTCGCGTCTTTGTATTAACACATAGATCTTGTTTCTCTCGACAGGTAAAGTGTTTCGCTCTCTCCTTCGTGTTAATCAGAGATCAGGTGACTGGCTGGCTGGCTGGCTGGCTGGCTGGCTGACTGGCTGGCTGGCTGGCTGGTGAGTCAAGACCAAGTTTATTTGATCTTATTTTGTTTTCTCGGAGGAGGAGCAGCTTCCTCCGCTCTGGCTCAAGTTATGTAATTAAAACTTACCTCTGTTTTTGGTGTGCAACTTCCTTCTCCTCCTTCTCCTACTGCTACTACTGCCGGTGGTGGTGGACGCCCTCGCCTGGGGATGATATGTCGGCCGGATTAATTTGAGGTGAACGTGCGGTTGGTGCTGGTGGGGATGGTGGAAGGAGGAGGGAGTTTTAGTGAAGAGGTGGTGGTGGTGGTGGGGCAGTTTTTTAGTGGGAGGGTGGTGGTGGGGGAAGTTTTAGTGGGTGGTGGTGGGGGAAGTTTTAGTGGGTGGTGGTAGTGGAAGTTATAGTATGGGTGGTGGGGGAAGGTACAGTGGGTGGTAATGGGAGGAGTTAAAGTTGGGGGTGGTAGGTCAGATTCTTGTATAGGGATGAGAGAGAGAGAGAGGGAAGGGTGTGGTGTGGGAGAAGGTGGTGTGTTGCCCTGGTGTTGGTAGGGAGGTCGGAGGGAAGGGGTTAAGGAATGACATTTGGGATGGTCGTAAAGGAAGGGATAGAGAGAGAGAGAGGGAGTAAATTTCAACCTCTTCCCTCTCACATTCTTTATTCCCCTCCCCACACAAACACTCTTCCCTCCCACTACCCTCCCTCCCACCTAACCTTTCCCATCACTCTCCCTTCAAGTTCTCAACCCTGAAGTTTGTGTTTTTACCCAAACTTGGCAGGATAGTGATCATCTGTGGTGGTAGTGGTGGTGGATTCTCCTCCTCCTCTCTTTGACTTTCTTCTTCCTCCCCTTTTCTTGCTCCTCCTCTTGTCTCCTTGACCCTCTTCCTCCTCCTTCTCTCCTTAACCCTCTTCCTCCTCCCCTCCCCCCACTCTTCTCTCCTCTCTCTCCTCCTCCTCTTTCCTCTCTTTATCTTCCTTACCTCAGTTCACCACATTATCTGCCTCCTCCTTCTCCTCCCTCTCCTCCTCCTCAACCTCTTTCTTCTTTCTTTGACCCTCTTCTTCCTGCCCTCCTCCTCCCCTCCCCCCACTCTTCTCTCCTCTCTTTCCTCCTCCTCCTCCTCCTTCCTCTTCACATCATCCACCTCCTATGATAACCAAATTATGACTACTGCTTCTTCTTCTTCTCCTCCCTCCCTCCTTCCCTCATCTCTTTTTTTCTATCTTCCCTCCACCAATCTTCTTCCTCTCTCCAATCTCTCTCTCCTCTTCCGTTCCTCCTTTCCTTTATCTGGTTATCATGTCTCATTTGTCACTTTAATGCTTCCTGCCCCCCTCTCTCCTCCCTCTTCACCTCCCATCATCTTCTCTTCCCAACCTCCTCCCTCTCCCTTCCTATCTTACCTTCCTCCTCTTCCCTTCCCTTCTCTATTGCCCCCTCATTTTCTACTATTCTTCTTCACCCCTGCTCCCCCCTTCCTATCATACTTTTCCTCCTTCCACCTCTCCCCTCCCTCCCTCCTCTCCCCCTCCCTCCCTCCCTCCTCTCCCCCTCCCTCCCTCCCTCCTCCCCTCCTCCTCTCCCCCCTCCTCTCTCCTCCTCCTCCCTCCCTCTCTCCCCTCCCTCCCCTTTCTACCTCCTGGCTTCCTCACCCTGTCGTCCTCTTCTCTTGTGTGAGACTCTTGAAGGATATCCCCAGTACAGGAAGGACTCCTGTAGGATCTTCCTCCTCCCTCCCCCAGCAAGTGCAGTAGGAGGAAAGGGTCGGAGGTTGAGAGCCCGGGGGACTCCTCTTGCAGCTGCTGACGAAGAGAGAGAGAGAGAGAGAGTCCCCTTCCCCCTTTATTTCCTTCTCCCCATTAACAGTGTTCTTCTTCTTCCTCCTCCTCCTCCACACAACTCCTGGTATTCTTAACACTTACTTGAGATGGTCTCCTTGGTAACCTCGTAAGTTATCTTGGTCCGCCCTCTGTTGCCATGATCTCTGTCTGTCTGTCTGTCTGTCTCTCTTTTTCTTTCTCTCTCTCTTCTTCCTTACTGCTTTCCTTCTCTTCCATCCCTCCCATCCCTCCCCCCCCTCCTCCTTACTCTCCCTACCCAGAGGAGGAGGAGGAGGAGGAGGTCAGCTAGCGAGGCCAAGGGAGGTCCGAGGTATACAAACAATTGGGCAGTGAGCCAATTAATAGCCTCGGGGATTTATGTTATTTTTATGCTGTGAGTCTTATGTTGTTGCAAATTCTGCTGGTGATTACCGTGGGGCACCTTTGCTTACTGGGGGTGAGGGGAGGAGGTGGGGCTGGTGGTGGAGGAGAGGAGGTTGTGGGGGTGGGGGAGGAGGTTGTGGGGGTGGGGGTCGTTAGGGAGAGGAGTTTGTGGGGGTGGGGGCCGTGAGGGAGAGGAGATTGTGGGTGTGGGGGAGGTTATGTTTGTGTGGTGAGGTTGTGAGGGAGAGGAGGTTGTGGGTGGGTGTATTGAGAGAGGGGTTATGTATGTTTGTAAGTTTATTTATATATATACACACAGTATATCTATAATGTACTAAAGCTTCCCCCCACACGTCACGCACTCCCTCCTACACACTCACCGACTCAAGGCGGAACTATAAACGGTGTTGACCTTTGACCTTAGCTGTGGTGGGGTCCTGGCCAGGCAAGGTCACGTGGCCTAATTATTTCCACACGGACACAATTTATTCTCTTTATGTGGCCATTATTAATATTTATTTTATATTTTTTTTATTTGAGATATTCTGAGCGTAGTTATGGTAATGATGATGATGATGATGATAGTAATAATGATAATAATGATGATGATAATAATGATAATAATAATAATAAGATTACTATGAAAATGAATAACATCAATAATAATAATAAGAATAATAAGAATAACAGCAGCAACAACAACAACAACATCAAGAACAACAACAACAACAATAATAAGAACAACAACAACAACAGCAACAACAACAATAAGAACAACAACAACAACAAGCACAACAACAACAAGGACAACAACATCAAGCACAACAACAGCAACAATAAGAACAACAACAACAACAACATCAAGCACAACAACAGCAACAATAAGAACAACAACAACAACATCAAGCACAACAACAACAACAGGGGCCTCATTGAAAGAAATTTAAAGAGAAAGAAGAAAACACCTGTGATATTACGGGTTTGTTGAACTAATTAGGAAGAAGTAGTAGTAGTAGAGATAAGAGGGGTGTGGTGGGGTGAGGAGGGGGTGGTGGGGTGAGGAGGGGTGTGGTGGGGGTGGTGGGGTGAAAAATCAATTCTTAGCCTCACCTGGGGGTCGGAGCTTTGAACTGGGGGAGCATGTTGGGGAGTCGTGTTAGGGGAGAATGGTGGTGGGGAGGCGTGTTGGGGGAGAATGGTGGTGGGGAGGCGTGTTGGGGACGTTTGCTGGGGTTGATGGTGGTAGTGGTGGTGATACATGGTAGTGGTGGTGATAGACGGTGGTAGTGGTGGTGATACATGGTAGTGGTGGTGATACAGGCTTTAACATCTGCTCTTTGCACTACTGAAGGCTGGGGAGAAATATTGGACACGAGGCAATGGATGATGGTCCAGGGGAGGTGTAGGAGAGGTTAGGGGGGGGAGACGTGGTGGGGGAGGTGTGGTGGGGAGCAATAAGGGTGGGGAAGGATGACGAGCGGGGTGGTAGGGAGGCGCGGGTAGGCGTGGATTCCTCAGCTGGCGTGGGAATGGGAGATAGTCGCGGCAGATGGCTCGGTGATGACCCGTTGACGGTTCACGACACAGCCTGCAGTTACCTTGTTAGAGAGAGAGAGAGAGAGAGAGAGAGTTGTGGTTCCTTTTAGTTGATTATAATTGCTATGTGTGGTGGTAGTGAGGAGGATGATAGTGAAGATGGCGAGGCTGCTATACATCTTCACATGTCTCTTATAATTACATTGGTCCAAGTTTTAGGAATATCGAACAATAAAACTTTAATATACGTTCTGTAGAAGGAAGAGGGAGAAGGAGTAGTGGCAGGAGGAAGAGGAAGAAAGGGTGGTAGTCCTGGTGTGAAGGGGGGAAGGATTATTATTATTATTATTAGTAGTAGTAGTAGTAGTAGTAATAGTAGTAGGTCTTGGCACCGTCACCTCTCTCAGCCACCACCAAACATACATACAGTCACTACAGTATAAGAACCAAGATATGGATTATGTAGATTAGAACGGGTAAACAGGTTCTTTCCTCCCTCCCTGTTTTTATGCCCACTGAGGGAGGGTGAGGGAGTATAGAAGGAGGAAGGGGCTTGGGTGAGGGAGGGAGAGGCGTGGGAGGAGGTGGAGGGTTTTAAGAAGGAGAGGGAGGGAGGAGTAGGAAGGTGTAGGAGGAGGGGTGAAAAGGGGGAGTAGAGGGAGGAGGTGTGTGAAGAGGAAAAAGATGGAGGGGGAGGAGAGGAAAGGGAAGATGCAAGAAGGAAAAGGAGGGAGAAGAGGAAATGGAAAGGGCATGTAAGAAAGATAAAGGAAAGAATGGGGATGGAAAAGAGAGGGAAAGGTGATGTGGTGATTCCTTCCACTCACTATTGGCCGGATGAGGAGAGGGAAAGGCAAGGGAGAGAAGGAGGGAGGGGCAAGTTGGTAGAGGAAGAGAGAGAGAGAGGTTGGAAGACGAGGAGAAGAGGACAGGAAAGGAAAGTGGAGGGAAGAGATGATTGGTCAGTTTGGCACGTGTTTCCTCGGGGCTTCAGATGATTGGTCAGTTCGTTTGGTGAATCCCTCCTCAGGGCACGATATGATTGGCTGGCATGTTTTTTTTTTTTTTTACTTTTTTTCTACTCTGTGAGTGAAATTTGAGAGAAAATGGAGGCTCGGCGGTCGGTGGAGGGGAAACTGTGTTATATTTATTGTTGAGTTATACTATATCATCATCATCCATTGCTGTGTCTCATCTTCAGTTGTGTGTGTGTGTGTGTGTTTAAACAAGCTCAAGAGATCCTCAACATTTTAAAATTCTGGCCGAGTACACGAAAAAATCCTCTTCTTTATTTGTGTTTGAGAGAGAGAAGTAAAAGAATAACACGAGAGGGGGTGAGGCAGGGGTAAACACACACCATTGTGAGTTATTGCAATTTTACCAACGGGGGTTTAAATTGTTTGAATGTTTGAGCCGCGAGGACAAACATGATTGTTTAGGATATACTCTGTTTAGGTGGTGAGAGAAGAGGGTGAGGGGCTGGTGATGGAAGGAGAGGGGGTGAGGAGCTTGTGAGGGGGCTGATGATGGTGGTGAGAGAAGGTTGAGGGGCTGATAGGGACTGATGAGGTGATGACAGAGTGAGGAGTAAACCATATTGTGTGGGAGGAAGAGGGAGAACAGGAAGGAGTAGGGGGAGGGGAGGAGTTAATTACCATAAGGTCAAGGCGGTACAGCAGGGGCAGGTAAGGAGTTTTTCACCTGATGACCAAGGGAGAGCCGAGACCGTGACAGGGGCTTGAGGGGGAAGGGAGGACGATGATGGACAAGCGCCAGGGGGAAGAAAGGGGGTTGTAAGGGGGAAAGTAACTTCTCTAGGGATGGTCACGAAGGAAGGGTAGGGGAGGGAAGGGAGGGGTGGTAGGATGGGTAGTGGGTGTGAGGGTGTGGATAGTAGTGAGGGTGGTGTGGGTGTGGGAATAGTGGTGGTGGGTGGTAGCTGGTGGTGTTCAGAGCGTGGGTGTAGGTGTGGTTGGTGGTGTGGAACGGGCTTTATGCTGGCCTGTAATTTCGACTTGTGTCCTTGACTTTTTCTTGCCCCCCCCTCCCCCCCCATTGTAACTAGTTCCCCCTCTCTCTCTCTCTCTCTCTCTCTCTCACAAGTATTAAATATCCACCTCTCATCTTTAAAAACCAGTATGATAACACACACACATGCACAGAGAGAGAGAGAGAGAGAGAGAGAGAGAGAGCAGGTAGTTAATGACAGTGTCGCACCTGGATGGCTGGCAAGGAACAATAAACATTACACAGGGACGAACTTTATGGGAATCAGATAAGCCCTGTGTCGTGTCGTGTGGGCCGACCCCCCCTAGTCAGGTCACCTTTATAATTTACTACATAACTGTCTGTGTGTGTGTGTGTGTGTGTATAAACCGTAACCACTCAGGGCTGGCAGGTTAGGAACTCAGGTGCCATAAATCAAGGTTATGGCTGATAGGCGAGGAAGAGGGGCTAGGGGGCTGAAAACTAGCCCCTCCTATCCCTGACCTCCCCTCTCCCCCAGTCCCATTGTTAATAATATGTACAAGAATATGATACAGTAGTCTTGACTCAGTGTATTCTTGTGTGACAATTGTATTTATATAGTCTGTCTGTCTGTCTGTCTGTATCCCTGTCTATCTAACCTTCATTTTTTCCTCCCTCTCTGAACCTCTACCTGATTCTCCCCACTCGCTGTATTCCTGGTTCTCCGTCACGCCATTCAGGTCTTGGTGTTGGTTTGTTAAGCTTTGATTAACCACTCCACAGTATTGATAGCTCGATGGTGACTCCCTCTGGTGCTGCCTCACTATCCTCACGTTGATGGTGATAGGTGGTGGTGCTGGTGAGACGATGGTGGAGATGGTGTTAAGGGTGGTGGTGAAGGAGAGGTAATGGTGGTGAGGGAGTGGTGGTGATGGTGGTGTTGGCGCTAAAAGGTGGGTGGCGGTGCGTGGTGAGACCTTTTACCTGCCCTGAGGATTATCACACACCCACTGCTTCTCTTCTCTTTCTCTCCTCTCTCCCTTCTCTCCTCAGCCTCTATTCCTCCCATCCCTCTCCCTCTTCCCCTTTCACACATCTTGACTCCTTCATCCTTCTTCCCTCCTCCCCCCGTACACACACACACACACACACACACACACACACACACACACACAGGTGAAAGAGGTCAGTGTCACCTGTAGGTCAAAGGTTACGTGTTCTGAACCTCAGGTGACAAGAGGCGGGAACACCTGAAGGGACAAGACGAGCATTGTGTTGTATGTTTCTTTGTCTGTCTTGAAGAAAGTGAGTCTGGCTCTTGAATATTTAACGTTATTATTAGTCGTGTGTATTAATGTGTACAGACCAACATACACACACACACACACACTCACACATAAGAACATAAGAATGGAGTAAACTGCAGCGGGCCCATTGGCCCATACTGGGCAGTCCCATTTACACCCAACCCCTATTGCTCATATATCCATCCAAGTTATGTTTGAAGCTATTCAGCGTATTCGAGTTAATGATGATATTTGGTAACTTGTTCCATTCATCCACTACTCTGTTTCCAAACCAGTGTTTACCTATTTCGCGCCTAAATTTAAAATCATTGTTACGAGTTCGCTCCTGGTTGGATAGTTTGAGTACCTTTGTAATGTCCCCACACACACATACACACACGCGATGCAGCTGTAGACAGAAATAATGTTTGAGGTGGGCGGGAGTGGGTGGGAGGGTGGGTGAGGGTGGGTTGGTGTTAGTGGATGAGTGAAGGGGTCAGGATGGGTGGGTGGGTGAATGAGGGTGGGTCAGGGAGGGAGGGTGGGTGTCGGGGAGGGTTTGGGTGGGTGTGGGAGTGGGTGGGGGTGGAGAAAGAGAGAGATGCATTAGGGAAGGTAACGTGATGTAGTCCCCGGGGTGAAGGCCAGAAAGCTTTCCTGTGCTACCTCGTTACCGCCCCCACCCCCTCCCCCTGCATTCCCCTCCCCCCTGCAACCCATTCCGTCCACCTCTTTCTTCTCTTGACTACATGCTGTTGGGTCCTGGAGGAGAGGGGGGGGGGTTACTGGGGGAGGGGAGAGTACATTAAGCGTAAGGGTGAGAGGGTAGGATGAGAGAGAGAGAGAGGAGAGAGAGAGAGAGAGAGAGAGAGAGAGAGAGAGAGAGAGAGAGAGAGAGAGAGAGAGAGAGAGAGAGCTAACTTTTTAATGATCTCTTGACATTTATTATTAACCCAAACTGTCAACTCCTAGGATAAAAAAAAACACACACACACACAACAGGAGAGAGAATTTCCTTTATTATTTACACTCTACCGTACTGAGAGAACCCTGACCTATTTACTGTAAACCATTGTCTTACGTTGTTGGGAGGGGGTCACTTAAGTTAATATGTACCCCCTACCCTACCCTACCCCCACCCCAATTCAACCCACTCACCCCACCCTACCCCCACCCCCTCACCCTACCCCACACCTCATCTCTACCCCCACCCCACCCCACCCCCTACCCTAATCTACCCCACCTCTCTACCCTACCTAATCACCCACCCCACCCTACCCCCACTCACCCACCCCACCCCAATCTCCAATCCTAATCTAACCACCCCAAATCCCACCCCATTCCCAATCCCAACCCCACCTCTGCGGCTGGTGATGCTATAAGACGACAGAAGACGATGCAATATTTTTGAACTCGAAAAACACGAACATTGCAGAGGTCAATTTAACTACTACTTCCGTGACCACAGGAAGATTTGTTTTGTACGGAAGCAATTACATAATGTACTTCAGGAGTTAATTACTTTGTAGATTATTGAAGGAGTTGAAGGAAGGTGTTTTGCCGGTGAGGGAAGAGGTGGAGGAGTGATAGAGGAGGAGGAGTTGGAGAAAGAGAAGAGAGAGGTGCTTGGAGGAAGAAAGAAGAGGAGGAGAAGATGCTGGAGGAAGAGAACTCACAACCTCCCCTTTTCTCTTAACCCCTCCTCCACCAACCACACCCAACACCCCATAACAAAACACCTCCCATCACCCGCCTAATGCAATGAAAGGCGATTCTATACATAACTTAAGAATGAGTTAACTCGATAAACAAGCATCTTTTTCTTTAATCCATCACAGAGTATTTCCTATATAAACTACTGTACCCTTCATCTTTTAATAGTAGGTAGGAAGGTCTTTTGTGTCGACCATTAAGAGAGTAGTTATCCTCAGTGTTTTAAGTTATAATGGTGAGGACAAGGGAGAACTTTACCCCTAGGGCCCCTAAGAATGTCTTGTTTCCCCAAGTTATTCTGTAAACTGGAGGAGGCACAAGGAGGAGGAGGGGGAGGCAGGAGAAAGAGGTAGAGGGGAGGAGGAGAAGGGTGTTAGGAGAGGATACAAGAGGAGAAAGAGAAGAAGGAGGGAGGAGGAGGGCTGGGCGACGGGATCCCCAGATGGCGTGTTTTTGAGTGGCCTGAGACTGTTAGTTTCCAGTGGCCAAGATGGGGGCTGTAGTGGCCATGGTGAGGTGCAGTGGTTGAGACAGAGTCCAGCGGCTGAAAAGTTTCCAGCGGCTGAGACAAGAGTTTCCAGCAGCTGAGACAAGAGTTTCCAGCGGTTGAGACAAGAGTTTCCAGCGGCTGAGACAAGAGTTTCCAGCGGCTGAGACAAGAGTTTCAGCAGCTGAGAGCAAGAGTTTCCAGCGGCTGAGACAAGAGTTTCCAGCGGCTGAGACAAGAGTTTCCAGCGGTTGAGACAAGAGTTTCCAGCGGTTGAGACAAGAGTTTCCAGCGGCGCGGCTCCAACCAATAAGCTGGTCGCGATAAATTATTCCCATTAGTTTACCTTAATTAATGCAGTGTGAGTCATGACGGCCATTTTTTACAGCTAAGTATCGTGGCTGAGGCGTAACCCTGTGCCTGTTTGTTATATTTCCTCTTCCCCACTCCCATCCCTCTCCTCTCACCTTATTTCACCCTCTCACCCTTACCTCTCACCTTACTCCACCCTCTCACCCTTACTCCACCCTCTCCCCTTTCCACTTTTACTCCACCACAGTCTCTGATCGTAAGGGGTTAGGTTGGAGTTAGGTTAGGTTAGGTTAGGTTAGGTTAGGTTAGGTTAGGTTAGGGGCACACTGAACCTTGCCTCAATTCCATCTCATTGTTCTGTCTCTCTGGATTGAATATTCAACATATCCCCTCCCCTCCTACCCTCCTCCCTATCCTCTCCCTTCCCTACCCTCCCCTCCCCCTCCCCCACCTTCCCTCCCCTCCCCAAAATATTCCCTCGAGATGAAATTACAGTTTTGTGTCGTCAGATGTAATTATTGGATTTTTTAATCTATCTGGAACACTGGAAAGGGCTTCGTGTGTCCATTACCGCGTGTTAAAGTTTAATTGTCGATACCAACAACAGAATGCTTTAAAATGGCGAGGGAGGACAAGTGCTGTGTGTGGGGGGTTGTATTCAACAGGATCGGGTAGTGTGTCGCTAGATGTGTTGTTTGCATCAGTGATTGTTTTAATTTGCCCCTTCCCTCGTCATCCACCATCACCCATCATCATTCACCATCACCCATCATCCACCACCCACCATCATCCACTACCACCCACCATCATCACTACCACCCACCATCATCCACTACCACCACCATCATCCACTACCCACCATCATCCACCACCACCCACCATCATCACCCACCATCATCACCACCACCCACCATCATCCCACCACCCACCATCATCCACCACCCACCATCATCACCACCACCCACCATCATCCACCACCTCATCGTGTGTTCATTACTGTGGACTTTGTGCTGGCGTCGTTGACCTTACTAATTACTGACGATCCTTCCCTCTCCTTCCTCCTCGTTGTCTCTTGGTTCTCGGGGTGAATGGTGTGTGTGTGTGTGTGTGTTGTGGGTGTGTGCGTGCGTGCGTGCGTGCTGCGTGTGTGTGCGCGCTGATGAAGGAGGTACTCGTAGATTTAATACTCACTCTTGAAGCACCGTCGACGCTTTCTACATATCGACAGTAGGACCCATGTAGCTGGGTCCTACTGACTGTGTTTAGCTGACTGGCTGACTGGCTGGGTGCTCTACTCTTGGGGGGTGGGGGGGTATCCACTGGGAGTTGCAAATAGAGCAGTGGCAGTCGGCGGCAGCGATGCAATAGTGTTTTACGAGTGTCGCTGTGTCGTAACTCTGGCAAATGTCCTCCTGTAGGGGCCACACTCACCCTCCTCACCCGTCCCTTCCTCCTAGCACCCCCCCTCACCCCTTCCCTTCCTCTAGGGCCACACTCACCCCCCTCCACCACTCCACCCCCTCACCCCTTCCCTTCCTCCTGTAGGGCCACCTCACCCCCTCACCCCTTCCCTTCCTTTCCTCCTGTTGGGCCACCACCCCCCCTCCCTTCCCTTTCTCCTGTAGGGGCCACGGTCACCCCCTCACCTCCTCCTACCTCCCACCCTCCTACCTCCCCCTCCCTCAACCAGCACTAACTTGTGAAGCCAACACTATCACCACCATCATCATCATCATCATCACCACCCTTACCATCACCATTACTCACTACCATCCCCAACCTCACCATCACCAACACCACCACCACTACTACCACCATCACAGCCGCCATCTGGTGGTGGTGGTGAGGAATCATCGTCATCAAAGGTTAGAAATAATTAAAGAACTATGTATCAGTTTTCGGGTATTTCAGCTTGTGTCTATTGATTTTTTACCTGATGGGACCTTGAGGCAAAGTTAAGTAGAATTGGGATGAGTTGGCCCGGCTCTTGAAAGGGGGCCGGGTGTTGGAGTGTAGGGCCGGGTGTTGGAGGAGGCCGGGTGTTGGAGGTGTGAGGGAGGGGCGGGGGTGGGGCCGGAAACACCCCACCTTAATCATAAAAAAAAGGCAGAAAAATACTTCCCAATTTCTCTCTTGGTTCGATACAAGTTTCTAGGTCAGTGGAATCCAATCATGAAGGTAAATAAAGAGTTTTAACTCAAGATGGTGGAGGGGGGTGATGGATGTGTGAGGGAGGGGGAGGGAGGCAGGTGTGTGAGGCTCGGGGAGGGAGGCAGGTGTGTGAGATAAGTTTGTGACGGGGCATAGGGAGGGAGACAGGTATAGGAGGGTGTAGAGGGAGGGAGACAGGTGATGGGGTGGGGGTCACTGCTCCTCAAACACCTTCACTGATGAGGGGACAGGTGTAGGTCTCACCCTCCTCGACACACATATACAGCCGTCCCACTCCCCTCACCACCCCACCTCCCCTCCTCACCACCCCACCTCCCCTCCTCACCACCCCACCTCCCTTCGCATACCCTACCCTCACCTGCCTCCCCTCACCGCTCACACCTGCCTCAGTAATTACATTTGATTCACTAATATAGATATAGACTGGACCCACAATTTTCCATCGCTGTTTTATTATTAAGTTACAGAATGTTAAAAAAAAAGCCTTTGCGGTGTATTGTAAAGTTGGAAATAAAATACCACAGTTTATTTCATTATGACTCAACAAAAACATTAGTAATTTTTGTTCGTAATTTTGGGAACATTAGGTAGAAATTTATTGTTTTTATTCGCGAATTATAGGGGGGGGATTGTGTTGTTATTTTCAGTTGTCTTATTTGAATAGTGTTACGTGTACAACTTTACATTACTATCATCTCTCTCTCTCTCTCAATTCTCTCAAATTTCTCTCTCTTTCTCTCTCTCTCAATTCTCTCAAATTTCTCTTCCAATTCTAACAATTCTCTCTTTCAACTCTCTCTCTCCATCCTATCATACCTCCTCCTTCCTTCCTCCCTCCCTCCCTCCCGCTTCCTCTCCCGCTCTTCACGTGATCCAAACCGTTTTCTGTCACAATAAGTTTGGGTTATGGGAGACTTTAAATAATCCTTTCTTCCGGTTCATGAGGATAACGCTGGCGACCTGTAAAGTGACGCTGTAGCGAGGGCGGGCGGGAGGGGGTTATTTGTTCCAGTGTCAACAGTAAGGGTGAGAAGGTAGGGGTGAGGGAAGGGTGAGGAGGGTGTTGGGGGTAGGGTGAAGGGGTGGAGGAGGGGGTGGGAAGAGGTGAGGGGGGGTGTTGGGGTAGGGTGGGAAGGGGTAGGGTGGGAAGGGGCAGGAGGGGGTAAGGAGGTAGGGGGTGTTGGGGGTAGGGGTGGGGAAGGGGTGAGAGGGGTGAAGAGGTGAGGGGGGTGTTGGGGTGGGGTGGGGTGAAGAGGTGAGGGGTGCTGGGGTAGGGTGGGGAAGGGTGAGGAGGGGGTGAAGAGGTGAGGAGGGTGCTGGGGTAGGTGGGAAGGGGGTGAGGAGGGGCAAGAGGTGAAGGGGTGGAGGGGTATGTTCCAGGGCTGATTGTCTTGTTTACGCCTGTGTGTGTGTGTGTGTGTGTGTGTGTGTGTGTGTGTGTGTGTGTGTGTGTGTGTGTGTGTGTGTGTGTGTGTGTGTGTTTAACCACGTTAGTGTTGCCCCCACAAGTGCCAATAGAGAGAGTATATACACAGCTGATGTGATGTCTTTTGTTGTCATCCACACACTGTCCCTGCCACCCTTCCACCCCTGCCACCCCTGCCACCCTTATCATCACCCTGTCCCTGCCACCACCCTGCTCAATGCTCTCACCACCACTGTCACCGTCACACACCACTCCCACCACCAGTTAACCCCACTACCACCATCACCACCACCACCACCACTGCAGCTCGCCCCACCCCCCCTCGTGTCGGCAGCGGCTTATATTGAAATTAATTTATGATAATCAGACAGATCGTATTGAATGCAGCCATTATTCGCCCTGGTATTAGAATGCATGAGGGTATGTGAGGTGGTGGTGAGGGGTATGTGAGGTGATGATGGGGGCGGTATGGGTGGTGTAGGTGGTATAGAAGGGGTGAAGTATTTTACCCATTCTCCCAGCACCTCATTCACCCATTATTTCACCTCATTCACCTCACCTCCTCATTCACTCATTTCAATTATTTCCTTCACCGTGTAAGTATTTCCTGCAGTACATTGTCTTCTCTTGTGTGTGTGTGTGTGTTCTCTTTGTGTTCTCCATCTTTATTGATTTCTTCTCTGTTTTTATTGCTGTGTGTTCTTCTCTGTCTCTCTACTCATCCACGTCCGACACCCACCCACCCACTCTCCCACCCACCCACTTTCCCACCCACCCACCCACTCTCCCAGAAGTTATCCTTAAGCAAAATAGCTGCTCCCATGCCGGAAATTGAAAGTCTTCCCAGCGTTGAAAGGCGTTTTTCGTTTGTCCTTCCTCTCCCTCCACCCACCCACGTCCTCCCTTCTCCACCCTCCCCCTTCCCCCCTACTCACCTCTAAGACATCATTACACTTGTCCTCATTTTCTCACACCTGAAGCCTGGAACACACTCACCTACCTGGGTGATGTGAGGTGAGTGAAGGGATATCAAGTGAGTTGAGGTGAGGGGATATGAAGTGAGGTGAGGCAAGATGAGGGGAAGAAACAGAGATAGGAGTGAGTCACTTGCAATAAGATCATCAATCGTCTCCATGACACAAATATGTTACACAAGGACGGAGGAGGAGGAGGAGGGGAAGAAGAGGGAGAAGAAGAAGAAGAAGAATTAAAGAGGGGGAGATGGAGGAAAAGGGGAGGAGGGAAAATAGGAGGAGGAGGTTTATACTCGCCATCCAGTGTGTGTGTGTGTGTGTGCGTGTGTGTGTGCAGTATCCATGGAGTGCTCTCGTTCTTGTCTCTGTCCCGTCGAAATAATGTCATGGCGACAATCGATTTCTCCCCTGGACCTAATTAGTGGTAATATCTGAAGGAGGGGGCGAAGGAGGCGAGGGTGAAGGAGAGAGGCGAGGCGAGGACTCTTGTGCCGGGGAGAGATCAGAGATGTCCTTCTCGTGTGTGTGTGTGTGTGTGGTAGAGGCTGTCAGAGAAGCAATCTGTGTACGTGTATTTCAACCAACCAATCAGAAAGTCAAGACGAGGCTCAGGGAAGGTAGCAGCCCCCCCCTCTCTCTCTCTCGAAGTAAGAGTGGAACATGTCGTCAGCTCTCAATTACTGGATACCCAACCTGACTCGCTTTCTTTCTTTGTTTCTCTTTTCTTTCTTTTTTTCTCAACTCGCTTTTCATCTCTGGTTTAATCGACAGATGTTGTGTACAGTAGATGGGACCCCGCTGCTCTCAGATGAACCCAAAGTTTGTGGTGAAAAAAAAAAAGTAAAAAAGTTTCTATTGACTGAAGCTTTTCTTAATTTTTCCCTGCCTTTTAATATGTTATAGGTGAGGTTAGGTTAAGTGAGGTGAGGTGAGGTGAGGTTACCTTCAGTGAGGTGAGGTTATGTATGTATGTATGTACAGTATGTATGTATGTATGTATGTATGTATGTATGTATGTATGTATGTATAGGAGCAGTAGGAAGAGAGGCAGTTGAATGTCTTGGTTATTTCACCAGTTCTTATCCACGAGTAAAACACGGGAGAAACAAACACTACGACGGCGCCTCCTACAGGATCTGCGTCACTGGAATCCTCTCTCGTCGTCTTCCTCCCCCTCTTCCTCCTCCTTTCCCTCTTCTTCCTCCTCCTCCTCCTCCTCCTTCGTGTGTAGGCTGTAAGGTGACATATAGTTGTGTCTGCGAACGATAACACCAGATTGTCTTTTTTGAGTGATTTGTCTTCAGTCTTTTGGGCCAATAAGGGGTGTGTTATCATCATCATCATCATCATCACCATCATCATCATCATCATCATCATCATCATCATCATTATTATTGTTGTTATTATTTATTATATTTATTATTATTATTAACAACAGGTGTCTTGCTCTCCGTTCCCTCAGGTATGTAATGGTCACCTGTCACACCTGTATCTACTAATGACAGGTAATAAGGTAAGTTTATCCACACGTCGCTGCTCTTGGGTCTACAGGGGAGTGAGGTAGTGGGGGGAAGGAGGGGGTTGGGTGAGGGTGAGTGGGAAGGATGAAGGGAAAGGGGGTGATGACAGGAGGGGAGAAATGAGGGAAAGGGGAAGCTAGAAAAGGGGGAGGGAAAGGGAGGAAGAGAAGGGAGAAAATGAGCTAAAAGAAGAACAAGAAGGGAGAAAATGGGGGAGGGGAGACAGGAGATAAGGAGAGGAAGAAATATAAATAAAACATTACAAAGGGAAAGGGGAGGAGGTAGATGGGAAGAAGGAGAAGGGAGGGCACTTAAGGGCCACATGGGGGCTAAGGGACAAGGGAGTAGTAGTAGAAGGGGTGGCTATGATAATGAGGAACGGGTGGTAAAGGGGTGGCAAGGTGATTAAATCCAACCTTATGGCTGTATCTAAGGCAGGAAATGAGATGCTGGTGAAGGGGGTGGCTGTGTGGGTGGGTGATTAATGGGCGGTGGGTGGGGGTATGTGAAGTTGAGTGGGTGGCTGGCTGGTTGCTGATTAATGGGCGGGTGGGTATGTGTAGTTGGATGGGTGGGTGGGTGGCTGGCTGGTTGATTAATGGGCGGGTGGGTGGGGGTGTGTGTAGTTGGATGGGTGGTGTTGGGTGGGCGGGTGATGTGTGAATAGGCAGTTGCATGGGTGAGGATGGATCGGGTGGTAGGTGGGGCGGCCATGACCAAGTTCTTCCCATCTCTCTCTCTCTCTCTCTCTCTCTCTCTCTCGTGCCATTGATTTTCAGAGTCTTGGTTTCTTAGCTTTCTCCTCTTCCTGCCACCCCCTCCTCTTCTCCACCCTCCTCCTCCTCCCATGTAGAGGCAGCACTGTACTGTATATTCACATGATGTAATACCCGTGTTGTTGGAGCCGCCCCGACACGTGTCTTACCGGGGCAGTGTGACCCAGCCTGGCTACCCTTGTCCCCTTCACCCTCCCCCTCCCCCCCTTTCCCCTATACTCTCTTCTTTCCCTTCATTCCCTCCCTCTTCTTTAATCACCCCCTCCCTCCCTCCCTTCCTTCCCTTATCTTTCTTTCCCTTTACCCACTCACCCCCTTCCCTACCATTTCCCTTCCATCTTTTCCCCCCTACCTGTGATGACCTCTTTCACCGTGAGAGGGGTGAGTGGCGGGCGTCCCTCAGGCCTCGAGGAGTGACCGTCACGCCCCCACACCACCAACGAGGGAATTATACGGGGAATGTTACCTGCCCCTTCCTATGACGTCACCTGCCCCCTACCTACCTGTACCTCTACCTCCACCATCTGGTACCTCCACCACCTGTACCTCCACCACCTGTACCTCTACCTCCACCACCTGTACCTCTACCTCCACCATCTGTACCTTCACCACCTGTACCTTTACCTCCACCACCTGTACTACCTCCACCACCTGTACCTCTACCTCCACCATCTGTCCACCACCTGTACCTTTACCTCCACCACCTGCCTTTACCTCCACCACCTGTACCTCTACCTCCACCATCTGTACCTCCACCACCTTATCCCCCAAAATAATGAAAGGTTTTATATTTTTACTTCGTCAATAAAAACAAATAAAAGATAGATTGATTTTAAATGATATAGTTAAAGTTAAGATATCAAAGAACCTTTTAAATACATATCAGGACCTGGAGGATTTTAATCATCATTATCCCCCTCACCCCTCTCCCCTCTCCCACCAGAAAACCCTCCCCCTCTCTCCCCTCACCCCCCCCCTCCTCACCCACCCCCTCCTCACAAGCCCACCCCCTCCTCCAAACCCCACCCCCTCCTCACAAGCCCACAAACCCCACCCCTCCTCACAAACTCTCATCCCCCTCCTCACAAACCCTCACCCCCTCTCACCCCCCACACCCCTCCTCACCTCCCCCCCCCTCCTCTCCACCCACACCCCTCCCACCCCCTCCCAGAAACAACCAACAACTTTCAATAATTCCAAAATAGAGATATCAAAATTTTGTTATTACATCAGGAGTTAGATAGAGGAATATAAGCAATACTCTGGGGATAAATGAGGTAATTAGTACAGGAGATGACTTGATGATTGATAACTGTTATGGTGGGAGGGAGATGGCTGGGGGTGATGGGAGGGTTAAAAGGTGAGGAGGGTTAGTGGCAGGAGGAGGAGAGGTTAGAGGAGGATGCTGAGGAGGATTGCCGAACTGAAGGGGTGGGTGGGTGGGGGTGAGACAGGGCTGGGGTGAGGAAGAGTCAGCTGAAGGGTAGGGTAGGGTCGGGCTTGAGGAGGAGGGGTCGGGCGGATCAAAGACTTACAGTGACAGACGTAGTAGAGGGTGAGCACTGCTACATCCGAGGTTGAGCTCCCGGGGGATGGTAGGGGTCAGGGGGGGTCGGGGGGGGTTAAGCTCTCCACCCCACCACCACACCCCACCCACCCCCACCGTGTTCGAGTTCTGGTTAATGAGCACAAGAGCTTCAAAGAGCTAGTTGGTACAAAGAGGAATGTGATGGTCGATAGATTAACAATGACCTGCATGGAGTGGGTGAGGGTGGGTGTGGGTGGGTGAGGGTGGGTGGAGGGGATAAAGGAAGAATGGGTGAAGAGGGAGAATGAGAGGATGAAGGAGGGAGGGTGAAGACGGTTGGTTAGGAAGAGTGAAGAGGGAAGGTAGGGGGAGAAGGAGAGGTGAGAGGCAATAAAACTGGACCTGTAGGTCTTGAGGGAGATAGGGAGGGAAAAGGAGAGGGAAGAAGTGATGGAGAGGGGAGAGAGAGGGAAGGAGAGAGGGAATGAATGAATGAATAAATTGGGCCGAGAGTTCGTGAGTCGTTGGAAATATCTGTGTCACAAGGGTGAGGGGTGAGGGGGTGGGGGTGGGGGGGTTAGGAGGGGGACAGACAGAGATAGAGGCATCACCACCATCACTATTCTCATCATCACCACCACCACTATTCTCATCATCACCACCACCATCACCACCATCACCACCACCACTATTCTCATCACCACCATCATTCTCACCATCACCGTCTCCGCCAGCAGTACCGTCGTGACCGCCAGAGTTTTACGGGAACGAGGGAATTATACCGCCTGGAGTCCATTACGGAGATCGATTCCTGGCGAGATTGTGTGTAAGTCTGCGTCTTCTCCGGTTCCTTCTTTATTTACGGTACCGGCCAAGACGCTATACCGGCCAAGACGCTATACCGGCCAAGACGCTCTCAGTTTTTCACAACATATTACTGACTGACTACCCCTCCATTCACCCCCTCCTACCCCTTCCTTCACTCCCTCCTACCCCTCCCTTCACTCCCTCCTACCCCTCCCTTCACTCCCTCCTATCCCTCCCTTCACCCCTTCCTACCCCTCCCTTCACTCCCTGCCATTCCTCCTCCCCTCCCTCTTCCAACGCCTCCCTTCACCCCTTCCTACCCCTCCCTTCACTCCCTGCCATTCCTCCTCCCCTCCCCCTTCCAACGCCTCCCTTCACCCTCTCCCATCTCTTCCCTCGGTCACCCCTTCGTACCCCTTCCCATCCTCCCCCACCACCCACCCCCTCCTGCAGGCGATGTGTCTCCGTTAGATCTGAATCTCTTGAGAGTTTGTTCCACAGTCTCCATTTCCCTGGATGGGTTCGACAGCGACTTCATCATACAGTTGTTTTCCCGTAGATGTTTCCAGCGATCACTCTTGGCGAGGTCCTGACACACACACACACACACACACACACACACACACACAAGTTATCTCGTTGTCTTCTTCTTTTTCATGTTGTTGTTTTTGTTGTTCTTCTTGTTCAACCTCCTCCTTCAACCTCCTCCTTCAACCTCCACCTTCAACCTCCTCCTTCAACCTCCTCCTTCAACCTTTTCCTTCAACCTCCTCCTTCAACCTCCTCCTTCAACGTCCACCTTCTGTTATCAGCTTTAAAGGTTCGAGTGGGAGGGAGTCAAGTTTCTAGATTTTTTCCCTTCGTTTGACGTCAGTGTTCATACATTCCTCTACCTCCTCGTGTGTGTGTGTGTGTGTGTGTGTGTGTGTGTGTGTGTGTGTGTGTGTGTGTGTGTGTGTCCAATCCCTTTTTTTATCTAGCAGACGACCATAGGTGATAGGTTCTTCTGCTACCTACTACTACTACACCGTACAGCCCTCTACTATTCCTCCTCCAGCTCCCTTCCTGCTGTTCTCCAGCCCTTTTCTCTCCCTCCAACCCCTTCCCTCCTCTTCTCCAGTCCCCTCCTCCCCCACCCGTCCCTCCCTGCCCTTCTCCAGTCCTTCCTTGCCCTTCTTTAGCCCCTCTCCATCACCCTGCCCCCCTAGCCCCTTTTAGCCCCCTCACTGATCACCCTAACCTTGAACTTTCCCAACACCTCTTCCCCAGATCTTGTCCTGCATCAATTCATTCTCCTCCATTACTAATTCATTCTCCTCTCCTCATCACCTCCTTCTTCTCTGCTTCCTCCCTCCCCCCTCTGACTCCTCCTCCTTCCCTCCCCCTCCCTCTTCCCTCCCCTTCCCCTGCTACCTCCTCGTCCTCCTGTGCCCCTATGCTGCCTCCTTCTCTCCACTATGCTTCCTCCTCCTACTTCCCCACCTCCTGTCCTTCTCTTCTTTCTCTCCTCCCTCCTCCCTCCCTCCTAATGGACCCACCTTTTACTCAAACTTCATTTTCCACAACATTTGAGTTTTCCAGTTGTTGATGACCATTATTTGATGTCACTGTTTAATTTAGTCCTGCTGTCCTCGTGTGTGTGTGTGTGTCCTCGTGTGTGTGTCCTCGTCTGTCATGTTTGTGTCCTCGTGTGTGTCCTCGTGTGTCAGGGATGGGAGGCAGAGAGTGGGATGAAATGAGTTGAATTAAAAGTTGGGTCCCCCGGAGAGGCACTAAATCATGGAGGATTGGCGAAGACAACTGAGGACGTTTTAGTGTGTGTGTGTGTGTGTGTGTGTGTGT